>NW_003852414.1:16622983-16698899 GCF_000181295.1 Otolemur garnettii | reverse complement strand
TTTTTTTTTTTTGCAGTTTTTGGGCAGGGCTGGGTTTGAACCCGCCACCTCCAGCATATGGGGCTGGCGCCCTACTCCTTTGAGCCACAGGCACTGCCCCACTAAGATATTTTTTTTCCTTGCCTTACCCTAACACTCTATTGCTTTCTCTACATGCTAAGCAGTCTCTTAAACATTTTGCTTGACCGAGTCTCACTTATACAATGTCTCACAAAAATTCCCAGACATTTTTGGTGTAGTGATGATACCCTTCTCATTTTCCCACCTTGGATGCAGATTTTTAATTCTTTTTTCATTAGAGTTTTCTGAAGACGGAGTAGAAGTCACACAATTGTGTGAATTTCATCATCTCACCAACAAGCTGTCTTGACTTCTTAAAATGAAGCAATGTCACTGGGCACCATGAGTTCCAACTTCAGTGTGGATAAAAAATTACCAATAGTAATTGTGTAAAATAGAGGCACTAGCATCTTCCCTCTAGAGATCCAGATTCAGTAATTCTGAGATGCACCAAATAATCTATATTTCTAATAAGCATCCCTCCTAAGTGATTCTGATATAGGCTCTATCACATTTTTTTTTTTTTTTGGCAGTTTTTGGCCAAGGCTAGGTTTAAACCTGCCACCTACAGCATATGGGGCCAGCACCCTACTCCTTTGAGCCACAGGCACCATCCCCACACTTTATTTTTTATTGTTTTAAGACAGGGTCTTGCTCTGTTGCCTAGGCTAGAGTGCAGTGGCACAATTATTGCTCACTGCAGCCTTGAACTTCTGGCTGCCATAGCCTAAGAACTAGGACTATAGGCATGTGCCATCATGCCTAGTTCACTGTTTTGTCTGTGTGTGTGGGGGGGGGGAGGGTTACGGATACAAGGTCTCACTCAAGGCTGGTCTCAAGCTTCTGGCATCAAGCTATCTTCTCACTTCTGCTTCTGCAAAGTTCTGGGATTACAAGCATGAGCCACCATATCTGGCTACCACATTGTAACAACCACGATGTAAAGAAAATAAAGAACTAAACCAGTGCTTCTCCAAGTGCAGCCTATAGATCAGTAGCATCAGCTTCATCTGAGAACTTGTTTGGAGAGTAACTTTCTGGTCCCCAACACAGAAAGTCTGAATGAGAAAGTCTGGGGCTGGTTGGTCAGTGATCTGTACTTTAACAAGCCTTCCAGAGGTTTCTGACATACACTCAAGCTTGAGAATTACTGAAATAGTGAGTCAGAAACACCAGATTCAAACCTGAGCTCTGTTTCTGTGCAACGCAGTGACCAGAGGAAAGTTCTTCACTCCCTATAAACTTCAGCTTCCCAATTTACAACGTGAGAATGAGAGGCTAAATAGCTCCAAAGTCCTTTAAGGCTTGATCTCGAAATGTTTTGAAATTTGTTCCATGTGATCTTTTTGCATGAAATAAACTGCATTCATTTGAGCTTTGAGTACTGTCGTGTGTGTTTCATAGGAAAGTCCTGGAATCCAACAGTTATGTCCTGTATTTCATTAGAGCTAATCAATCAAGCCCAGAACAAGGAAAAATACATGATTAAATATTAACATCAATCCTGAGTAGAGACAGCATCGAAAGCTCCTGCACAGTTTGTTGGGAAATAGTTGTTTTTCTCTCATTTCTCTCTCTCTCTCTTTGAATACAAAAAGGCTGGGTTCCATCAACATGTGTCTCACCCCGTTCATTTTCTTCATCTGGCTCATTTGATCTTAATTACTCGGGCCAGTTCTTGAATTGCAGCAGCTTGTTTTAAGCAGCTTATAGCAGAAGGTGCTGAGCACAGGCAGCCGACAATGTGTTACTAAAAGGAGAAGAAGTTTTCCTTTACATAAGAAGCCATATGCAGTCCCAATTTATCCCTACTGTATCACTGAAATGTGTATTTTAAAAACTTCAGCTATGATTTTTTTCCCAGGTAAGGGATTTGTGTGCTCTTGCGTACCTGACACAGCCCCTCTGAAACACAGGCTCTGCTTTTTCAAAAGTCCTTTTCAAAATATTCCCCAGTTGCTCCAACTGGCAACATCAGGGGTGACTATCCACCACCCCCTCTTTGAAAGGTTTTCCTTGCACATCTAAGGATCCCAGAGCATCCTTCTCCAGGCAGCATCCTCGGCCTTCAGGTTTCAAAAGGTCTTGTTGTCAAGGTGCTATTTCCTTGAAAGCAGCTAAACTGCGAAGGTTTCCACACTTGTGGTTTCTGAGGGGAGCAGCTGAGCTTTGACTCTCTTCTCTGTCCTGCGTCCTTAGGCTGTCTCACTGAGAGGCAGCGAGTCTCTGGAGCTCCCCCTTCCCTGCCTTAGAAACACCTGGGAAGCATCAAAGCCTGGGATGCGGCAGAGGGCCAGCCATCTGGATGTGGCCTTGTGTGCATTTCCCTCATCAACACACTTCGCCTTTGAAATCTTGTCTTGAAAATCATATTCCTTTCCCCCTCTCTTCTCTTCACTTCCTGTCACCCCCCTGCAGCAACAGGCCTGGGCGAGAACACACGAGACAGTCTTTATTGAGATTTTTTTTGCTTTTACAACAACTGCTCTGTCTCCCCATCATCCTTGGAGCTTTGTGTTTCCAACTGAGGCTCCTTCAAGATCTAATTGCTTGGCACCGCAGTTCTGACATCACAGTCTGTTGCCATGGAAAGTGCCACCAATTCAGCATGACGACTCCTCCGCCAGAAGGAGCGGACGCATTGAGAGAGAGACAACATTTGTTTAAGCATAAATATCTTTGATATTTAGCAAAGAGGCAAGAGACTCTCTGGTAGACAACAGAGGAAGCAAAAATCTCAATTCATAGGATGCTTTGCTTTTACGGTTAAAGTCAAAGTGTTCAACTTTCTCCAGGGTCTTCATGTTGGGCAAGAATTTCCCGGTGATTATTTCTTGGACTTCAGGGTCCATTGGGAGTAATAGTGAAGTCTGAAAGTGCTCAGAGTTCAGAAAACAGAATGGCCCTTAAAATGCTACATCTGCCTTTTCATGTGGCTGTCAGATGATTATCGTGGTGGAGAGATGAGCAGCAGTCACTCCCAGTAGATTGCTCATCTGAGTGCAGCCTTCCCAATGAAGCTGGTTTACACACAATTCAGCTTCTCCTTCCTGCACTTCTGCTAAGACGCAGCCCCATCACCACCACCGTCTCTGCCTGGAATAAACCCTCCCAGTCACATCTTCCGTCGAACCCTACAAGGTTTCCATGAACAGATTTGGCAAGGACCCTGCCCAAACCCCAAATCCATTCTTATCACAGGCATGCAACCATTAACCAGACACTTGAGAATACTGCATCTGGAAAATGACAAAAGTTCAAGTCTTATTTGTCACTATTCCCAAAATTACTCAGGACCCCAATTTGCTACTTGGGGGTCCTGAGTAACTGAATGGGCACAACGTAAGGGTAGATGGCACACCTCCTGGGTGTGGGACACAACAGGGACCTTTCCAAACAAACACAAACACTGTAACCTAATCATTTGCACCCTCATATTAATCTGAAATTGAAAAACAGAGTTATGGGCCAAAGAGCAAATTTGAGTAAATGAGTCCAGCTCTTCTAGATACAACTTTCCTTGATTCCTATTAAAGTGGAACTTTTAAAGAGGACAAAACTATATTATTTCTTGGATACCTGAAATGCTGGGAAATTTCTGCAAATGGAACTGGATGAAAGGCTAGGACTATTCTGGTCACGTCTTGCCTGCATGAAAGGTAATAATTTTCCTGAAAGGCTCCGTGGTGAAATTGTGCTAACTCCCCTTAATCAGAGAGGCAACAATTGAGAGTGAGTGTGGACTGTGGGTCAACTGGGAGCCTCCTCTCAACCTCATCAGGCCTAGGAAACATTCCAGGCACTGGAGTAGCTACCTAACTGAAAACCCAAAGCAATGCTTATTCAATTTTCCTTGGTAACAGGGGCTCTGAAATAGGCAAGCAGGTTGGGAAAAGACTACCAGCTGCCAAGTCAAACGTACAAGGAGACACTTGAGCAGAGAAGGGGAGTTCTTGGTTGCGACTGTTTGCATGGTTCCTAATAATAATTATTTTAATTGCATAATTAATATGTGCTTATTTCCTACTTTTCTCTACAAATTGCTGAATGTCTGAACTGTAATGACACCACAATCAACTCATAGCTTCCTTCTCCCTTGGTCTTCCAGGACTAGAGTATTTGAATAGGGGTTATAATATCCGAGAGCAAAAAAAAAACCAAATTGGATTACAACAAAAATGTGGATATACCTTCTGAGAGAGTGAAAGGAAAGACAGAGAAGTTATAGATAGGTGAAAAGGCATTGACGTTCAAAGGCAAGGGAATCTGCTGAGAAATTAACAGAAAGGTCTTCTACAAAATGTTCACTTTAGGAAAGGAGAGAACAATTTGGACATTTCTAATTTCATTTTCTCAAAGAAATCCCAGAGAACTTTTCACCTACTGCCAGTAGAGGACTGGTTCAAAGTCTGGGCTTTAATGAGTTTAAGTTATGATTCTGCTACATCTGACCAGCAGTAAATTATTATACTATTAAACTATTATATCTTGTCCCAATTTTTCCACTTGTAAAATGCAGTGATAATAATCACCTGATGGGGTTATGTGCATTGCAAATAATATAATTCATTTGTGCACTAAAGAAAAATATATTCAGCATATATAAATTATGCAGTTAAAATGGCTATTTTTTAGAAATTATGCGAACAATCACAAGTAAGGAGCAATCTGAAATTAGTAAAGACAGCAGAAGATAAATTAACAATTGCTGTATTAAAAAAATCAAGGAAAAAAAGGTCAGGAAACAGTAAATGGAATATTACTCAAACAGTTGTGAGTTAGATAGTAAGTGACAAAATTCCTTCCAAAAGTCAGAGGAAAAGGATAAAAACAGTAAAATAATGAACATATTTAAATAACTATGAAAAAGCTGATATAAGTCCAAATGCATCATATAATAACCATTCCAATGGAGAAAAATGGCAAACGGGGAAAAAACACATGAAATAAGTGATATAAAAAAATGTAACTTCTGGCTTGGTGCCTGTGGCTCAAGCGGCTAAGGCACCAGCCACATACACCTAAGGTGGCGGGTTCGAATCCCCAGCCCGGGCCCGCCAAACAACAATGATGGCTGCAACCAAAAAATGGCCAGGCGTTGTGGCGGGCGCCTGTAGTCCCAGCTACTTGGGAGGCTGAGGCAAGAGACTCACTTGAGCCCAGGAGTTGGGAGGTTGCTGTGAGCGTGATGCCATGACATTCTGCCCAGGGAGATAGCTTGAGGCTCCGTCTCAAAAAAAAAAAAAAATGTAACTTCTGACCAAGATGGCGCATGAATTTTATGTTATGTGTTCTCCTTCTCCAAACACCAACAATAAATAAAGTATCAGAAGAGAAAACTGAAAAGATATAAGTAGAACTAAATATCTAGATAAAAATCTAAATGAACAGAAAATTAAAGAGAGATACTAAGTGGTAAGTAGATTCCAAGTAAAAAGCAAGGAGTGGATGGTCCTGAAGAGTAAAGAGTAATATATACATATATGTATGTGAGTATAAGAGGACATTCATTCTTCTAACCAATATTTATTGAGCCTGGCACTGTGTAATAATTAGGGATACAGTAATGAAGCAGGCAACCCCCTCATACTGGAACCTATGTTTGAGTGAGAAGACAGGTTCACTGCAGAAAGTCATGGGCTAGATGACATGCACCAGGAGCCTGTTGGACACGGGCAACTTTATAACTAATAGGAAGGAGGGAAAAGGAATAGCTGTTGGGTGGCACAGTATGTAGGTACAAACCAAGAGTGGACAATACCATCTCTACTGCCCTCCCTGGGGTTAGCTTTGAAATACTGTAGCCAAGTAAATCCTCCCATTAGGCAAGGCATAAAGCAGAAAAGCATGATCATTCACTTAGTATGAAAAGAGAATCTAAGAAAAAGCTTAATTTAGGGAGAAGGGGGTCTGGGGAAGAGGCATGTGAATAAGGCTCTAGGAGTGGGCTTGAAACATGACACCTGCCAGAAAGCCTTCACCATGGAAGGGACACCAACCACCCACATAGATAAAATAATTTGGCCAGTTGATTGTCAGCCAGCATCTGTCATTGGCTATGGCAATGCTGGCAGAGTGGGCACATGAACAGAGCTACCTTACTGGCAGAGACAGATGCTATCCTTCCTATTCAATACTGTATCCTAACCACCACAATAGGCCATGTCAAAAAGAACATAAAATGGATGTGATACTGGAAAGGAAGAATTAAAACTGTCTCTATTCACACATGTTATGATTATATATGTAGAAAATAAAAATTAATCTATAGGAAAAAAAACAAAACTTCTAGAACTAATAAGTGATTCAACAAGTTCCTGGGATAAAAGCTAAGCATTAAAAAAAAACTATGGTAATTTTATACATTGACACTGAAAAAAACCGGAATTTGAAATATTTTTAAAGTATCAATTTCAATGCCACTAAAATTCCTTAGGTATAAATATAACAAAATATGTGTGAAATTTGTATGCTGAAAACTACAATATACCAATGAAAGAAATGAAAGACTTAAATAAAGATATCTGGCATTTTTATAGGATGTAAGATTCAATATTGTTAAGAAATCAAATATTCCTAAATATATCTACATATTCAATGCAACCTCTCTCTCCTCTCTCTCACACACACACACATGAGATTGGACAATTAACTTTGCAAATTCATCCCAGAAAAAGTGTCACAGGGTGGCACTTGTGGCTCAGTGAGTAGGGTGCTGGCCCCAAGGGTGGCAGGTTGGAACCCAGCCCCAGCCAAACTGCAACAAAATAAAAATAGCTGGGTGTTGTGGCGGGTGCCTGTACTCTCAGCTACTTGGGAGGCTGAGGTAAGAGAATCGCCTAAGCCCAGGTGTTGAAGGTTGCTGTGACGCTACAGCACTCTACCAAAGGTGACAAAATGAAACTCTGTCTCTAAAAAAAAAAAAGAAAAAGAAAAAGTGTCACAAAACTCATTGTTGAAATTCACAACAGTAGTCACCAGATGGCCAAGAGGAATACTTTCAAAAGTGACCATAGTGATACAAAACAATAAAGCATGTGGCACTTTTTATAGGAAAAGTTCTCAAAATTAATTGTCCAATCTCATATATATGAATAACTAAATATGAACGCAAGTCACTTGAGCACCTCTCACAATTGCAGAAGTCAAACATAACTTGAGTATTACAAATTTAATATAATTTTTTCCTTTCTTAAAATGTGTACACATTTTTTCGGCACCCTTTCTGTGTGTGTGTGTATGCAACTTGATTTCAAAATTTATATAACAATTTGGATTGAGTCATGCTGGAGTTCTGAAACTGTCTGCTATCTGAATTTCAGAATTGCTTGCCAAGTTTGGGAAGTTCTCCTCAATTATCTCTTGGAGTAGAACATCTGGGCTGTTTGAAGCAACGTCATCACCTTCAGGAATTCCTATAAGGTGAATATTAGTTTTTTTGGAATTATCCCACAGCTCTCTGAGAGAATGATCCATTTTTTCTCTCCACTTCTCTTCCTCTGTGAGTGACTGTGAGCATTCAAAAGCTTTGTCTTCAATGTCAGAAATCCTTTCTTCTGCCTGCTCCATTTTGTTACTGAGGGATTCTACTGTGTTTCTCATATTTTAGAGGGCTGCAAATTCTAAGATTAGCCCACATCACAAAATCCCAAAATGAGAGATGTTAGCATAGATGTGGAGAAAAGGGAACACTTCTGCACAGCTGGTGGGAATGCAAACTAATACATTCCTTTTGGAAAGATGTTTGGAGATCACTTAGGGAATCTAAAAATAGACCTGCCATTTGATCCTTCAATTTTTCTACGAGGTATATATCCAGAAGACCAAAAATCACTTTATAACAAAGATATGTGCACCAGAATGTTTACTGCAGCCCAATTCATAATTGCTAAGTCACGGAAGAAGCCCACGTGCCCATCGACCCATGAATAGATTAATAAATTGTGGTATATATATACCATGGAATACTAGGCAGCTTTAAAGAAAGATGGAGACTTTACTTCTTTCATGTTTACATGGATGGAGCTGGAACATATTCTTCTTAGTAAAGTATCTCAAGAATGGAAGAAAAAGTATCCAATGTACTCAGCCCTACTATGAAACCAATTTATAAACACCCACACTTCCATATGAATGCTATAACCCAACTACAGCCCAAGATGAAGAGGAAAGAGGAGGGGGAGGACAGGAGATGGGGGAGGATGAGTGGAGGGAGGGTAATTGGGGGAACCACACCTATGGTGCATTTTATAAGGGTACATGTTAAATCTACTAAGTGTAGAATATAAATGACTTAACACAATAACTAAGAAAACACAGTGAAGGCTATGTTAACCAGCTTCATGAAAGTATTTCAAATTATATATAAAACCAGCACATTGTACACCATAATTGCATTAATGTACACAGCTACAATTTAATAAAAAAAAATTATATAACAAAGGAAAACGATCTAGAATAGTCAGACAATGTGGAACTAGAAAGACAAAGTTGGAGGAATCATGCTACCTGAGTGCAAGACTTACTATAAAGACTTTATAGTACTATAAAGCTAGCCTATGCATAGACCAACTTACTATCCAGACGTCTGGATATCAGCAAATAGATACACATGGTTCAGTGGAACAGACAGGAAATCCAGAAATAGACTCACAAAAATATAGGCAGCTGATTTTGGACAAAGGTACAAAAATAATTCAGTAGAGTCAGTTTTTTGTTCAACAAAAGATACTGGAAAAATTGCATTTTCATATGCAAAAAAGACATGAATAGACACCATACCTTATGTGACAATAAAATTTTAACAACTCAAAATTGACCAGATATAAAACATCAAACTAATACTTCTTAAAGAAACTTTTAGAGAAAATCTCTGGGACTTTGAGGTTGGTCAAGGATTTTTATGCATATAAAAATCTATAAAAGAAAAATGTTATAATATGGACTTTATTAAAATTTAGAATTTTTGCTTTGAGTTAAGGAAATGAAGACAGCCTACAAATGGGGAGAAAGTATTTGCAAATTGCATTTCTTATAAAGAGCTTGTAGCCAGAAAACATAAAGAACTGTTAAAACTCAACAAGAAGACAAGTTTTCAAAGAAAAGACAATTTCTGCTTCAATCCAAGATGGTATGACAAAAACTGGATTTACCTTCCCACATGAAATGATGAGAAAGAGATCTACAATGGTATTCAAGACCTTGGATATCAATCAGGCAATGAGGACAGAGACCCCTGAGCATAGGAAACAAACCACATCAGCCCTGTGATTACCTCACTTGCTACTTTGAGAGTTTCCAGGTAGTAGTACAGGGATAGAGGAGACAGAGTTGAGAATCCAAGGAGACTGAGACAGCTGGAGTTTGCAGGTGAGACGGGCAAGGAGATGGAATTCCAGAGATCTGCCTAGGGTCCCCTCCAGTATTCTGACCAGTGGGTATGGGAAAGGATGCTCCATGCACCTGGGTGTGTAGGGCTGGGGGTACAGCCACAAGGATTAGAGGGAATAGGAACTAGAACTTAGAATTGTGCCTTTTTCTATCATTCAGAATGGAGAACCTCATCATTCATAGGACATTAGGTATGATACTCAGAAGAGTGCAGCCCTGTACTAAATTAGCAACTATGGTCCCCCCTAACAAATCTTCAAAGCAAGATCCAGAAAGACAAAGCTGTTTCTAAGTAACTTAACTGCATCCTACATCAATGCTCAAAAAGTTTTTGTAGAAATACAAAAATATCAGTACCCAACAAGACAAAATTCGCAACTAATAATATTATTATTAGTTGAGACAGAGTTTCACTTTATCACCCTTGGTAGAGAGCTGTGGCATCACAGCTCACAACAACCTCCAACTCCTGAGCTTAGGAGATTCTCTTGCCTCAGCCTCCCGAGTAGCTGGGAGTATATTTTTTTGCAGTTTTGGCCGGGCCCGGTTCAAGCCTGCCACCCTCCATGTACAGGGCTGGTGCCCTACCCACTGAACCACAAGCACCGCCCACAATTACATTTTATTAAATGTGGAAAGAATCAGGAAAATCTGGCCCAGAAGGAGGAGAAAAATTAATAGAGAGCAGCCCCAAACTGATATAGATGCTATAATTATCACATAAAAGATGTTAAGACACTTATTATTATAACTATATTCTGTATGCTCAAGGAAGAGAAGATACATAACAAATATTAGAAATGTAAAAAATTAAATATGTAAAAAAATACTGCAGAGATGATAAAGATAATAAGATCATATAATGAAAATCATTATGTGAAAAATTTGAAAACTTAGACACAATAAAACAAATTATTCAAGAAAAAATTACTACTAAACCTGAATTAAATAGAAAACTTTCCCCACAATACATCCTAGTGGTTAAATGTGAAGACTCTGGACATGGCTACCTGGGTTCTGCCATTTATATCTGTGTGACTTTTGATAAATGACTTAAAATTTCTGTGCCATGAACAAGTCACTTAAAATTTGATCTCCTCATTATAACTTGTGAATAGTAATAGTGCCTGCCTCTTGTTCTAAGATTGTCCTGAGAGGCTAAATGAGTCTATATGGGTTAAGTATTGAGACTAGTGCCCAACACATAGTAAAAGTTATGTAAGGGTTAGCTGCTTAATGTCATTACCGAAGGTAGTTATGCCTATTATGAAGAACTCTACCTCTTGGTATGAAACCTAGAGAAATTCCACACCTGTGTAGCTACCAAAGAAAAACATTAACACAAAGCAAAGATATGAACAGAAGTTTTTCAACTTTCTTCTTCAAATAATCAATAAACATAAAAAATGCTCAGTATCAGGCGGTGCCTATGGCTCAGTGAGTAGGGCGCTGGACCCATATACCGACGGTGGCGGGTTTGAACCCAGCCATGGTCAAACTGCAACAATAACAACAACAAAATAACCAGGCATTGTGGCAGGTACCTGTAGTCCCAGCTTCTTGGGAGGCTGAGGCAAGGGAATCGTCTAAGCCCAAGAGGTGGTGGTTGCTGTGAGCTGTGATGCCATGGCACTCTACCAAGATTGAGAAAGTAAGACACTGTCTCTGGAAAAAAAAAAAAAAGCTCAGTATCACTAATCATCAGGAAAATACAAATGTTGGCATGGATGTGGAGAGAAAGGAATACTTCTTTTTTTTTTTTTTTTTGAGACAGAGCCTCAAGCTGTCACCCTGGGCAGAGTGCCGTGGCATTACAGCTCACAGCAACCTCCAACTCCTGGGCTCAAGCGAGTCTCCTGCCTCCGCCTCCCAAGTAGCTGGGACCACAGGCACCCACCACAACGCCCGGCTATTTTTTGGTTGCAGCCATCATTGTTGTTTGGCGGGTCCGGGCTGGGGATTCGAACCCGCCACCTTAGGTGTACGTGGCTGGCGCCTTAGCCGGTTGAGCTATAGGCGCCAAGCCGAAAGGAATACTTCTTATATGCTGTTGGTGAGTGCACAAATTAGTACAACCTCTATGGAAAGTAATTTGAAGATACCTCAAAGAACTCAAAGTACGCCTACCATTTGACTGGCAATCCTACTACTGGCATTTACCCAAAGAAAAAGAAGTCACTTTATCAAAGAGACACCTGTACTTGAATTTTTATTGCAGCACAGTGGCAAAGATGTAGAATCTATCCAAGTGCCCATCAGTTCATGAGTGGATTAACAAAATGTGGCTTGTGTATTCTATGGAGTACTACTCAGCCATAAAAAAGGAGGAATTAAAGAGGAATTATATTGTAGCAATATAGATGGAGCTGGAGACCATTATCCTAAGCGAAGTATCTGAACAATGAAAAACATAAATACTGCATGTGCTCAATACTAAATTGGAACTAACTGACGAGCACACACGTGGAGAGAGGGAAGTAAAACTCAACAAAAATGGACCAGGGGAAGAAAGGAGGAGCTAGGTGACAATGTACCTAAATGTCAATGAACACTGTCTGGGAGATGGGCACTCTTATAACCATGACTCAAGCATTGCAAAAGCAGTCCATATAACCACAATTATTTGTACCCTGCAATACCTTGAAATAAAAAAAGAAAAAGGTCTCAAAAACATAATGTAAACTGGATAAAGTAAGATTCAGAAACATATGTCCATTATGATTCCTCAGGTATTTAATACAATAATTTAGATATATTTAAACTCATTTACATATATATGATGAAGAAATAGATAAGAAATATGGACATAAAAATCAGATGGTGTTTACATTTAGATTTAAAAGAGAAATGGAGTAGTGGAAGGATGTGTCGGAAATTTCAACGATTGCCATACACTTTGGTATATTAACAAAATTATTTGTGGCATATGTGCCAAAATGTTACGATTTATTAAAAAGGGGTAGTAGATAGGGGCATGCATTGTAAGATTTTATTCTCTCTTATATGACGTAAATATTTCATAATTTCTAAAAAATTCTGACTGGAAGGAACACTTGAGTATTAAAATTGAAAGGGGTCAGGAATTACAGACAAAATTAATGAGAGGAGACCAACATCTAGACACATCTTGATGAAATTTTGAATTTCAAGGATAAAAAAGTGTTAGAACTATCCAGGCAGAATAAAATCTACCTGCCAAAGAAAAAATCTTAGGGGACCTCAAACTTCTCTGCACATTAACTAGAGGTAGTCACAAAATAGTTTTTTAGGGGAAATTGAGTGTAATAATTTCATACTAAATCAGTTAGTGATTAGATGGGAAGGAAATAAGAATATTCTTAGTCATTCAAGTACTCAGAAATGGTACCAACCACAAATTCTGCCTGAAATATGTAGTCAAATCAATATATTTCACCTATCTGAAAAATCAATCCAAACCAAAACCCTATAAGTCATGGAATAAAAGAATTGAAGACAAATAATGTAACCTGTAAAATGCAGAGTTGAATCCAAATAATAAAAGTGGGCAAAAAGGCTTGGTGCCTGTGCCTCAAGCGGCTAAGGCACCAGCCACATACACCTGAGTTGGTGGGTTCAAATCCAGCACTGGTCTGCCAAACAACAATGACAGCTGCAACCAAAACAAAATAGCCAGGCATTGTGGTGGGCACCTGTAGTCCCAGCTACTTGGGAGGCGGAGACAGGAGAATTGCTTAAGCCCATGAGTTGGAGGTTGCTGTGAGCTGTGATGTCATCACACTCTAACCAGGGTGACAGCTTGAGGCTTTGTCTCAAAAAAAAAAAAAAAAAAAAGTTGGCAAAGATAAATTTTTTAAAGTTTGGAGTTTCTCATTCCGTATCAGTATGGGGATAGTGGCAGTTGTCTTTTTATTTTTAATTCTCAGCAAGTTGAATAATTTAAAATACAACCAGGACTTCCAGTTTCACCTCCAATATGTAAAGAGCTATCAGTGGTTCTCAACCCATGGGTTGCAACCCCTTTGTATCAATGAAAATACATTGCAGCATTAGGAAGGTTGAAAACCACTGGCTTAGATGTTTTAACTCCTTTATTAGTAGAGACCCACTTGCATTATCATGAGTAATCTGATTTAGTCAGTCTGCTAATTGAAATGTTAGTCTCATCCAAAAACACCTCCACAGAAATACCCAGAATAATATTTGAACAAATATCTGGGTACTGCCTGGGCGCCCATAGATCAATGATTAGAGCGCCAGCCCTGTGCACTGGGGGTGGAGGGTTTGAACTCAATTAGGACCTGCTAAACAAACAAACAAATCTAGGTACCCTGTGGTCTAGTCAAGTTGACACATAAAATTAACCATTTCAATGCCTACCTTGCTGAAAGAAAAAGTTGGACCCAGAAGAAAAGTGAGTTTGCAGAACAAACTGATATCTTGTAATTTAGAAAGAGAGTTGACTCTACGGAGACCAGATATGTTTAATTGAAGCAGAAGCCACTGTACATATGAACTGATAGGAATACTTAAATGATTAATTTAATGACTTGCTGGAGGCTGATTGTGAACACATAAGACAATGAGAAACTCTTGTGCCCCTAGCCTTCGAAGACCCCCATATCTTCCTGGCTTTTCTATCTAGAAAACTTGTCAGATGGAATCCAACTAAAGAGCTTTTACTGGCTGAATAGTGTCCCCTCAAATTCTTATATCCCCTCAAAATTAATGTCAAACTAATTGTGATGATTAATTTAAATGAGGTCATTTGGGTGGGTGCTACCCCTATTAGTATCTTTACAAGAAAGGATTAGGATACAGACACACACAAAAGAAAGACACAAGAGGAAGACAGCCCGTTGTAAGTCAAGGAGAAAGGATTCCCCTACCTCAAAAAAAAAAAAAAAAAGTCCTGATGACCTTCATTTCAGTCTTCCAGCCTCTAGAATTATGAGAAAACAAACCTCTGCTGTTAAAGCCACCTGGTCTGTTTTACTTTATTATGGCACCTCTAGTGTCTGGTTCATTGTGTGTTGCTATAACACAATATTGCAGACTGGGTCGTCTATACTTAGCAGAAATTTACTTGGTTCACAATTCTGAAGGCTGTGGACCCCAATAGCAAGGTGCCAGTATCTGGTATGTGCTATGTCATCCCATATAAGAAGACAGAAGATCAGAAGAGATAGCAAGAAATCAAACCAACAGTCTCAAGCGCATTCATAATTGGTATTAGTCTATGTAGGAGTATGGTGCCCTTATGACCTGAATGCCTCTCACCAGGGCCCACCTCCCCAACATTGCTGCATTGAAGATTAAGTTTCCAATGTATGCTTTTTGGGGGACACATTCAACCCATATGACTTAGCACACTACCACACCATACAAAAATAACCATGTGTACAAATCACAGGTCACTGACATTGGACTACTAAAACTGAGATTTAGTAGAAGGGTATTTAATAATCCTTCCCTCCCATTCTTATCCCCACACTAATACTGTTCCATTATAATAATAATAGATTACAAGTGAAAGAGCTACAAGACACAGATTCTTTCTGAGCGAACATACTTAGAGATGTGAAAAGTCAAGAAGAGAGAGGAAGTTGTAACATGTGGTAAAGATAATTACAAAAAACTTGAAACAAAACTCAACTCCAAGACACATGTACACAAATCTCACACTAGGGACTTATTTATCTCAATACCTATCAAATAATACAACATGTCCAGCTTTCATCCCCAAATTAAAAGATATATCAGAAGAAATGGAAAAACACAATCTGAAAAGAAAAAGTACCAGAATCAGACTCACATGTGACACACATTTGGGAATTGTCACACAGGGAGTTAAAAATAACTATGATTAACATACTAAGGGCTGTAAAAGAAAAACTAGGCTACCAGCAAAAAAAAAAAGAAAAGAAAAATGATATGAGCAGAGAGATGGAAATTCTAAGGAAAAAAGCCAAAGGAAAACCACTGAAATAAAGAATGCCTTTGATAGGCTCTTTGATAGACTTAACAGCCTGAAGAAAGAATTAGTGAATTTCAAAATGGTCAATAGAAGCTTCCAAAGCTAAAAGGCAAAAGGGAAAGAAGAATAAAAAAATAGAATACACCATCTGAGAACTATTGGACAATGTAAAAAGTATAGCACATGCACTATTAGAGTACCAGAAGGAAAAGAAATGCAGAACAAAACAAAATAAATAAATAATTTTGGATGACAAACCACACATTCAAAAATACTCCCCCCCCCAAAAAAAACACAAGGCTTATTTTCATATAGGAGGAGACAAAAAACAAAAACCGAATCTTGAAAGGAGCCAGAGAAAAAAATGCAACTCGCCTCTAGAAGAAGACAATGAAATTTACAGGGGATTTTATATTGAAAACCATGCAAGCAAGGAGAAAGTGTAGTGGAGTAGCAATCACTGGCAAAAAAAGAGAAAAATTCCCAACTACTATTCTAGCAAAAGTAATCCTTTAAAAGGAAGAATAAATTAAAAAGAAAAACTCTCAGACCATCAAAAACTCGTATACAAACAAACATGTGGATGATGGACAAGGTGATGGATCAGAGTTGGAGACATAATGTGAACTCAAGTTGGGCTTAACACAGACCCAGAGGATTGTGTATAGAAATATTTATCTTTATAGGCACGTGTACAACCATAGGTTAGCGTGCACACAAATTTTCCTTTTTCTGTTATTGGACACTCCAGTACCAGCAAGCACACCCAGCCTGCAGATCTTGGTTTCTAACTTTATTAGTTTATGTCCAGTGAAAGGAACCAGGGTTCCTTGGAGAAAAGGCTGATTCTACAAGAGAGACAGAAAATGTACCAGAAGACCCTGGAGCACTTTGCAGCTCCAGAATGCGAGGAACTGCTAAAAAAACAGACACACGTTATAATGTGTCAGAAGGGCAAAGAAGTCATCTGAAAGAGGTCCCAGGGGCCAAAGCTGGAAAACTTTAGTGACAAGATAAAGTCGTATTGGATTCTTAGAACCCCAAATATAAATAACTATGCCTTAGACAGGACTGCCTGAATAAACAAGTGAATAAATAGAAAATAGACAAATCACCTGTGCAGAAAAATTCAGAATAATTTATGTGAACACTCTAGGGAGGCATAGGATGATTTACCAATGCTTAACCGAAGCCTGGGCATCTCGACTTCCTCCTAAAGAGTATGAAAAAGGAAAAGAAGAAGAGTCATTTTACAGTAGAGAATCTAGACAACACATCTCAGTCCAGGTCAAGGTCAACCCCAACAGTGATTAAGCGGTACTGACAGTATGTACCCCTTACGTGATGGGATAAGAATGAGATTTTACCTCTGTGGTCTTCCTCCCCCAAACCCCTTACCCCAGCCTAATCATCAGAGCAACAACAAATCCTAATGAAGGGACATCCTACAAAAGGCCAGCGCCTCTCGAAACTTGCAAGGTCATCAGAAACAAGCAAATTCACAGAAATTTCTATATTCAAGAGGAGCCTAAGGAAATAGGACTAAAAATACGATGTGGTAGCCTGGATGGCCTCCCGGAGTGAAGACATTAGGGGACAAACTGAGCAAGTCTGAATCAACTATGGGCTTCAGCAAACTTAATAGCAATGTGTTAACACTGGCTCATTTTGTGGCAAATGCGCCATACTGAAGGAAAGTTTTCAGTACAGGGAAACTGGATAAGGGATAGATGTGAACACTCTACACGATCTGAAATAATCCTGCAAATCTAAAATCACGGCTCAAAGTCTATCTAAGAAGATAGACTCTCAGTAATAAAACTGTGTTCTTTTGTGTTGTTTCAAAAAGTCTGGTAACTCTCAATCTGGATGAGGGACATATAAGGATGCAACTCCTTTATACGGTGATCCAACCCATGAGTTTTTTTCAGGAGTAAGAAAAACATACGGCATCGGACAATTAAGTTGCAAATTCATCTTAGAAAAAGCGCTGCATAGCTCACTGCTGAGTTATCGCCATGGTCACCTTCAAAGTACTACCCTGGAGAAGCCGGGCACTGACCCCAGTGGCTAGTCCACTCTTCAAAGCACTTATTCTAGGATGAGTTCATGAATTTAATTGTCAGACCTGGTATGTATGACAGCTCTGGTGGCCATTCCAAAAAAAGAATTCCCAAATTGCTCTGAAGTGTGGAGCAGGCACAAATCTCAGATCATAGCTCCCCAAGGGAAGCCCTTCGAAGGAGACTAGTGATATTCAGCACCGAGGTGGGTAGCACTTTCTCTAGGATGAGATCACAAACTTTGTTATCTGATCTCATATGATTACAAGAAGACGTGTACAAGAATGTCCATAGCACCTTTATTCATAATGGCCAGAAGGAAAAAAACAATGGAATGTCCCTGAACAAGAGAATGAACAAATTACTGCGGTGTTTTCATATAACCAAAGACAGCGTATCATTAAAAAGAAGTCAGCTACTTAGATTCTCAACCACGTGGCTGAAGGTGTTGTGCTGAGCGAAGGAAGCTGGACAGAAAAGAGGACATATCACGTGATTCCATATACAGGGTGTCCCAAAACAGGCAAAAAGAATCCACAGTGACATGATTTAGAGAAGTTTTGTCTCCAAAAACAAAGGGTAAGGAGGGTTCACCAGGAAAGAGCCTGAGAGCACTGTCTTAAGTGACGGAAATGTTCTATCTCTTAATGCAAGTACAGGCTCCTGGAATATACACGGGTGTCAAAATGTACTGAATTGCATGCTGAAGATCTGTGCATTTCACTGTATATAAATTCTACCTCTAAAAGAAACTGTAAAAAAAAGCAACATTATTGAACCCCTTTGGCATCAGTCCTTGAAATAACTATCCTCCAATTATATGTTGACTGTCTCATTGACACCATCCTTGCTCCCAGATATAATTTATGATGATTTATAGTACACTATAGATCAAAAGAAGACTTTATAATTCAATTAGTAGCATTTTGGGGTGTTTACTATGAACCGGTACTATGGCCAAAGGCCCATCTTACAGATGAGTAAATTATGGCTCAGAAAGAAAAGGAATTTGTTCAAGATTACTCAGCAGAGAGAGCACTAACATCCTCACTGACTTTGGGTATCCCTGGAGCCAGCTCCTAACCAGTGGGGAGGGGTAGGACTAGAAGCCAGCCAGGGACAATAATGTAATTGACCAGTATTTCCAGGAATCCAGGACAAGAAAGATGCTAAAATGAGATGTGTAACTTCTATTGCTTGATATAAGAAATGAGACCAGCTCACCGGGAGGGCCAAACATTTTTGAGACACTATATTCAGAGAGGAATGTAGAACTTAGTCCGTGAGTCCTTGTATGAGAGGCTCGGAACAATAACACATCCATGTATTAAATGGCAGTTTTATAGAACATGCAGGCATGCTTTTGATCTGGCTCTGTCTCACCCAGAAATTCCATAAAAACTGAAAACCCAAGGCAGTACCTCCTTGCCCAGCTCACAGCCTAATACGATGGATACAAGCTTCCTAGGAACTCGACTCTCACATTCCTCCTTATTGTACCCCGAATTAATCAGCCTGTTAGTAATCGTGCTAATTGAACTATTTGTTGTGAGTTCAATCTGATCTGCTACTGACGAAAATAAACATCTTGGTTTATCCACGACATGTGTTCTCAAGAAATGCTTCGCTTAGCACCCAGCTGTAAATCTGCATAAAATTGAGAGGAGAAATTTCCATAGACAAATGTTTTGGCTAACTGTCTCCTTTGGCATTTCAACTGAAATCTTCTCTTTAAAAAATATAGCTGCCATTTGAACCAAGATTTCTTTAGTTTATTCCATTTCCAATTAGCGGCTCGGCTTTGCGTTGGCATTTCTGTTTTAGCAGCTGCAGTGGAAACTTTAGGCCAAATGCCGCCTCCCACATTTGCTCACATGCTACTTTTACTGATGTACACAAGAGCCAGGAGGTGAAGCTGCCCCCAAGTATCTACTATTCCAATTACTAATGCCCAAGTGAGTTGACAACACGGCAGTAGAAACCAGTAAAAGGTTTTCTGAAGAACACAGATAACCTGTTTATGGATCAGGCAACGGGTGGTACTTGCCAGCAAAGGGATTGTGAAAAATAATCAATTGCAACTAGAAAGGGAAAATATTCTTTCTATTCTGCCAGCATCAATAAATCATGCCTCATAGTAAAAACAGTCCCATTATATTTCAAGAAAAATTAGAGGCTCTGTTTTAGAATATAGAGATAGGGTCTTGCTATGTTGTCCAGGCTGGAGTGCAGTGGGTATTCCCAGGCACGATCCCATGGCTGATCAGCACTGGAGTTTTGATCTACTTCCATTTCCTATCCAGACCCGCTCATCCTTCCTTATGCAATCTAGTAGTCCCCTAATCCTGGAAGGTCACCACCTAGATGCCGAATTTAGCGCAGACACCAGAAAGCATAGCACCCTGTAGCCCAGAAATCTTTTGATCTGGGCTCAAGTGATCCTCCCACCTCAGCCTCCCAAGTAACTGGGACTGCAGGCTCATGCCTCTGAGCCCAGACATTGACTCTATGAACTAGAGGCTCTGCACTTTGCTGATCCTAGGTACGAATCAAAAACTAGTCTTTCTTATTTTGCAACGATGCTAGAAATATTTACAACTTAATTTTGGAAAAGAGATGGAGTTTAGGCAGAAAGAATGGGAGCCTATCTTTAGCCCAAGGGCTTGATGTCGTTTTCTCCTTGAAGGAGTGAGAATCACCTGTGTTGGCAGAATAATTCTCCGCCAGTCTTGGAATGGAAGTTTGCTGTAGTTTTCGTCTCTTAGGAAGTGATGCTGCACGAATACCTACTCTAGGTAGCCTCAGTTCGTCATGACTCTATCCAATTAATTAAAACCTAAAAATTTTACAATCCCGTTTCTCAGTTGTACCAGCTCCATCTCCAGAGCTTCAGCCACAGAGCTCAGAATGCTTCCCTCGGTACTAGGCATCCTGCATCAACAGGGTGCTGGAGGCCTGGCACCAGACAGCTCTGGTGTGTTGAACTGACATATGGTTTGGTCTAACAGCAAAGTCACAGATGCTCATTTGAGGTGGGCTCCTAGTTATCGTGGTAACCATGTGATCGCACATGCTGCCACACTTAAAAGAAGAACCATCCTGGCTCAGCAGCGCCCATAGCACATTGGTTATGACACCAGCCACATACACCAAGGCTGGCAGGTTCGAACCTGGCCCAGCCTGCAAAACAACAATGACAACTGCAACAAAAAAATAGCTGGGCATTGTGGCAGGCATCTGTAGTCCCAGCTATTTGGGAGGCTGAGGCAAGAGAATCACTTAAGCCCAAGAGTTGGAGGTTGCTGTGAGCTGTGGCACCACAGCACTCTACCCAGGATGACAAAGTGAGACTCTGTCTCAACAATAACAAAAAAAAGAAGAACTATCCTGAAAACCAGAATCTTGACCTCAGGGAGCTTTTGGCTTAAGCCATCTCTGTCCCTTTTAACTTTCAAGCGTGTCCCTCTCTTTACCACCCTCCCTCTTCCTCTGATTATCTTTTCCTTGGTCTGCTCAGCAGTGGGAAAGCTGTGTGCACATCTATGCACCCGTAAGGAGAGGACCCAATAGGAGAAGACCTGTTGCTAGGCTTAAAGACAAAAGATTGAACACCATCAGCCTACTCCTGAATGACTCCTTTGCATATTGTTGTAAAAATATTTCCCTTTCATCCACCACGATGCGGTGAGACCGTTGGAGACACTGCACTGTCTTGCCAGACGGATGGACTGGTAACTGTCCAAGCTTATCAAAATGCTATTGTGATGTCAAGGCAGCAGCAAGACCATTTCTGGAAAGCCTAATTACAGTGGCTGGGAGATGAGCTGGAAAGGATGAAATGCCGTCCCCAAGTCAGACCAGCAAGTGGAACTTTACAAATGTATATTCCCGTCCTCCTATTCTCCTCTGATGCCAACAGGCAGCCAAAAAGCCAGCAGGGTTCTGCTAAAGGCTGTCTTTCCATTAGGACGCCAATGCATTGGCAGTGAAAGGTGAGACAGAAGGGCAAGTAAAATAGAGCTGAGTGCCACCCTGGAACCAAGTGTATTATGCTAAGAACATACTCGTTGCAATGCTAATGGGGCAGGATTATATTTCTCTTATTTAAAATTTTCCAGCACAAATGAGGCAGTGTAGTGGAGCTGTTACATCATGTGGCTTTCTGAAAATGCCGGTGGCTTCTCTCCATTTACACCTCCTCCTCTGCACATGGTGAGAGGATGCTTTTGCTTTTTACAAAGTGGTCCCATTTGCTTGGAAAACATCATGGGATTCAATCGGGATTTCATCAGGCCTCAATAAAGGCAAAGCTGTCTTGGCAATATTCCAGACACGTTCAAGTCCTCCTCTATCCTCCCATCACTGCTTCGTGGCTGCTCTACCAGCACGGGGCGGGGGTGGAGGAATGGGCCATTCAACCAAAAAGAAAAATCGGAATTAAAAGATGTGGTTTCAGTGGTTCCCCCCACCCCCCAGTTATACTGAGTTCCACTGCGTTGCAGAAAAGGAAGATGAAGGT
This sequence comes from Otolemur garnettii, assembly GCF_000181295.1. Lineage (NCBI taxonomy): Eukaryota > Metazoa > Chordata > Mammalia > Primates > Galagidae > Otolemur > Otolemur garnettii. The sequence goes on along the minus strand of NW_003852414.1, from coordinate 16,676,911 downwards.
GGAGAATGTGGAAAACGGAGAAGAGAGGAGGCCCGTGTTTGGGGAGTTTACCATTTATTGTGGATAAATTTAAAAATAAATGGTAGTTATCAAGTGCCTGAAACAAAAAGTAACTCATGGCCACCACAGGAAACTTCGTGCCTCTCCGGTCTGTCCATTCTCTTATTCACTACCCCAGTCTAACCTTAGATAGCGTCTTCTCACAAGGAGATTCTACAGCTGTCTCCCAACCAGTCAACTTATAGCCGCTGTTGTACTGCAGAGAAGGGAATGAATTTAAGTTCCTCTTAAATCTCTTCAGTAGTCTAGAGCAATGATTCTCAACTTTCCTAATGCCGCGACCCTTCAATACAGTTCCTGTGGGTTGCAATCCTTCAATACAGTTCCTGCAGGTTGAGATCCACTGGTTTAGAGTGTTTTTAAGATAAAGACAATGTTCCCTAAGGCAGTTTTCAGGCATTATCAACTCTGGCCTCTTCTTCCCTCCCTGGCTTCTGCTCACCCAGGGACTTCCTCGGCCCTGGCAGGAAAATTGTGCAGACCTGTCCCCACTTTCTCACCCTCTTCCTATATTTAACTCTGTTCAACTTTTATATCTCAGCTTAGCAGATATTTCATTACAAAGACTTCTCCAATCGAGCTAGGCAGAAAGCCTCTGCTGTAGACTATGGTTTCTCCCCATCCTTATGTCAACTTCTTAATTGTTATCATTTTCACATTCATCCTGTGAATATATGATTAACATGTTTTTTTCTGCTGTAGCTACATAAAGACAGGGAACATGTCTTTCCTGCTCTCCCTTACATTCTTAGGACCTAACTAGCAACATCTCAAAAGTACTTGAAGAAGAAAGTCAAGGAAGGAAGAAGAGAGAAGGAAGAAGGGGAGAGAGAGGGAGGGGGAGGGAGAGAAGGAAGGGAGGGAGGGAAGAAAGGGAGGGAAGGAAGGGAGGGAGAGAGGGAAGGGATGGAGGGAGGGAAGGATGGAGGGGGAGAGGGAGGAGGGAGAGAAGGAAGGAAAGGAGGGAGGAATTCTTGGGGAAAGGAATTTACTCAGAATTAATCAAATACATTCCCTGAAGCCATGGAACTCATCACATGATGCCTCTTGCAGTAGCTCCTTAGTAAATAATGTTGCTGTATTTACAGATTACAGAAAGCATGGAGCAAAGATCAAGTGACAACTCATGAGCATATTAAGAAAAGTTTCCTGGGCATATCAACAGGCAGGTCAAGGAGGGGAGAAGGGCAGGTGTAAAGTGCATTAGCGTCAGTCTAGGCTGGCATAGCCTCTCAGTTTGGTGAATTTCAGTTGAGATGAACCAGACTCAATGTGCTCTAAGACACAAGGCCAAAGGCAGTTGCTAAGTCTTCCCTTTGAGGAAATAGACCTTACTGAGGTTGCTTTCATCAGACCCTGGAAGCAGAAGGATGGACTGGAGGGCATCTGTCAAGCCTTCTGATCCCCAATTCAGTTACTCACATGCTACCAGTGAGCTACTCAAGGGCCAGGGGAAGAGCATTAAAAGATGTACCTTCACAAAATGTGACAATGTTTCTATTTTTATTGCCCCAAATTGAGGAAATTTTAGCTCACCAAATTAGTATATAAAAGGACCATTACCACCCAAAGGGATCAATTTAAAAAATAATGATAATAAAGAAGAGTCTTGCATTTTGCCTGATATGTTATTACATAGTAATTATTCCATCGATGTTCAATGTACTGTGTGTTACACAGTGGCATTTGTTCGGTATTTGCTGAACTATAACAATAGTAGCCCCCAGCACATTGAGGCAGATTTGGCCTAGACCTCCATCTAAAATAGAGCATCCACTCCACTACATATATTTAGGCGGCATTTTTTTTTTTTTTGTAATTCCTTGGCAGTTTTAGTGACACTAGGCCCCCACTAAGACAGATTTTGGCTTACTTTACCTAAACACTGTATTGAAGGATGCATTTCTGCATAGCCATGTCATGGTGTCTAATTGTCTGAGCCCTGTAAAGACAAGTAAAATCTCAACTCACCATACTAAATCCATTATTAATCAGTCCATGGCTATGGCAAAAAAAAAGAATATAGAAAACTTTATTGTAAATAGAAAAACTAGCCAGGCAATGTTAGACACACCTATAGTCCCAGCTGCTTGGGAGACTGAGGCAAGAGGATCACTTGAGCCCAAAAGTTTGAGGTAGCTGTGAGCTATGATGCCATAGCACTTTACCCAAGGTGACAGAGTGAGACTCTGTCTCAAAAAAAAAAAAAAACAAAAAACTAGTGTCTTTAGTTCCATTTAAATTGCAGCATTCAACGAAAGCATAAATTGGATTAAAGGGATGATTTTATAAGTATACTTGTCTAAGTTAACGGTCTAAATTATTCTATTCTTGAATTTTATTTAGCATTTTTTAAAAACATGAAAAAAGTAGAGATGATCAAATTTGTTTACACCATTCTTAAATGGTTAATTACATGATAAACACCAGGATTTTATATCCTGAGATAAAAAAAAATCCATGGAGACGTATTTAATCATTTGGATCTAGTAATACAGTGTTGATCCATTCATTTTGAGTCCATTAGAGTGTAAATTAGATTTGATTTGCTTGCTCTGATTGGCTTAATTGCTCCGGTTACAGCTGAAGTACAAATAAAATTATAATAAATTGAACAGCTGTTTAACCTACTCTACCAAGATCTTTAATAGTCAATTCCAATTGCAATTTACATTCAGCAATTTAACAAGGCCCTTAGGAAACGTATTTGATTATTAAAACAAGCTGTTTGTTTCTATGTGTGATGGAAACAAGACCACCATGTCACGTGTTTTCCTCTGGTGCAATTTTTGTGCGTTTAATTTTATCTTTTGTTAGGAAATATATATTTTAGCTTTCCAGAATCACAAAATGGGCATTTCCTTCAAACTGATGCTAGAAGAGAAATTTTACAAAATCAGAAAATGTTTTAGATGGAAACAAATCCTATTTCATTTTCCACAAGGGTTGTCACTAACAGCCTCCTTTATAGCCAATGGGAGAGACTCATCTTAATTAAAGCATCAATTAGAAAACAATTCCATTATTCACATTCTACATGTCAGTTACCCACAGCCTGTGCAGAAGTATAAATACCTTCTTATACAAAGAAAATGCATGGCATTACACTAATGTCCCCTACAACCTTTCACTTTAATTTAATGTGGTTGTTAAGATCCTGCATAACTTTTGTATGATCTGCATTAAGAATGCCTGGCAGAAACTTGCCCATTGTACCTTTTGTGTGTCCTCAAAAAGAAATTTCGGATGGTTTTTATGTTTAGTTCTATAAATTTGTAACGTGAACTTCCAAAGAGATTCCCATTATATACTGAGGCCACGTTTAGGTAACAGGAAAGTTAGTTTACTAAAAAATGTAACTTGTAGTGTGGATGTAGAATCATTGATTTAAAAACTGAATCTTCATTAAGAATCAACAAATCTTGGAGCCCAACCCCAAATGTGCACAGAAATTAGGGAAACAGCCTAAATGAGGTAGGCTTCTGGGTGGGGACAGTGGTGAATTGGAAAGTGCCCTCCTCCTCTCAAGCGGACTGTTCCAATTAGCTAAGTGTTGTCATGATAGAATGCAGGTGAAAGGTGAGAAGGGTTTTCATTTTTCATGAAAGGTCAGGAATTCAGCATTTTATGAAAACTCTCTTCATTAAAAAAAATTAACTACTTAAAAACATTTAATATTTCACACGTTAAAAAGCAATATCAAAAATCTATAAATCAAGAATATCCCAAGTTTTATGGATTGTTATTTACTCATTTATAAAACTCCAATGTTTTACAGCTGATGACAGGCCTAAACTAGCTCAAGTGACCATCACTTCTTAGCAGTAAAACCATAAACTAGAGCCTCTGTCTCCAGGTAGTTAAAACCACCTACTTTGGGGCGGTGCCTGTGGCTCAGTGGGTAGGGCACTGGCCCCATATACCGAGGGTGGTGGGTTCGAACCGGGCCCCAGCCAAACTGCAACAAAAAATAGCTGGGCACTGTGGCTGGTGCCTGTAGTCCCAGCAACTTGGAAGGCTGAGGCAAGAGAATTATGTAAGCCTAGGAGTTGCTGGTTGGTATGAGCTGTGACACCAGGGCACTCTACCGAGGGCAATAAAGTGAGACTCTGTCTCTAAAAAACAAATAAACAAAAAACCCTACCTACTTTGGCTTCAAATCCCAATTATGACCCAACATAGCTATACATCCTTTAGCCAATCACTTAATCTCTTGGATCCTTAGTGTCTCAATTTGTAAAACACAGAGAGTAGTTGTACCCACATCATAAATTTGTCAAGCAGGTAATGTGAGACATGAGAGCACTTAGCAAAAGGCCTTGTACCCACCAAGAGAGCACTCAATAAATTGAAATTATGACCACTGTCATCATTCCAGAGCTTTGTGAAAAATAGGAAAATGAGCTTTATGATAAAATCCTAGTGAAAAGGACATTTTATTTAAAATCTACTGCTATGTGTGTTTTTATCTCTAGGAAGGTTTATTTTGAGCAAATGCCTCTGCCATCTCCTGTTCAGAGAAAGACAAAAAGGACTGATATAAAGAGAGAGAACGGAGAGAGGAAGAGGGTCGGGAAAATTCCTATGCAGTGTGTTCTCATGAGATCACGTTATGCACCTCATCCCTAATAAATTAGGGGGCCTTGACCGAATAATATCTCTCTATCCTTCGACATCTTTCAAATCAATGTTTCCAATAACTATAATCTGGGGAAAATACGTTTGTTGTTCTTCCTAAATGTTTGTATATGTGCGGTAGATAACCATTATGCTTCACACCAGAAAGTGAAAAAATAAAATAAAAAATGAAATGTTTTAAGCCAACTGTTCATTCGGAAACTGTTTCATTCCATTATGGGCTTTTATTCTGAGTCCATGGTGACTTAACTCTCTCTCAATGCACCCTTAGGATGGAAGACTGTATGTGATATCCATTATGTAGATATGAACTATAATCTGTTGTTATGTGTAACCTACATAAAACCTAGAACGTACTTCCCAATCATGCCATTCCAGTCAAAGAAAAACTAAATTATAACTGGAATATCAAATATGACTTTCACGTTATTTTTTAAATAACAAAAAAAAATAAGAAGGAATTTGTTAGCTATGAACAAAACTTACAAAAAAGAGAAAAATAAAGATGCCACTGAGCTATTACACAGCAATTTTTTTCTTTTTTCTGTTCTTTTTACTGAGTCACCCTGTATTCACCCCAGGACAAAGGACGCTACCCTATAGGTAAAATGTACCGAAATGATACACAAAGCTAAAAAACTGTGGAGATTTTAAAAAGAAGTTGGTGTTTTCTCAATAAAAAAGTAACTTCTTTCAAAAAGTGACGGCACTTTTGCAAGTAACAGCTTGTGCTTTTCAAAACACTACTGGCAATGACTTTGTAACTCATCCCCTTTATCTGGTTTCATGGCATTGTAAAATGAACCAGTAACATTATGGAAAAAATGGCACGGAAGACGAGGGATTTTGGCATTTTGTGTGATGGGCAACTACAAAGGAAAGCTCCATTGACTGGCATTAGTGAGGAAGCATATGCTCTCCTGGTAACCCATAAGGAATCGTCTAAATATAAAGCCATAGAAGAGTTAAATCACATCCTGAGAAGATAAACTAAAAATTCATAAGCTTTTTCCTCACCCCCACGTAAAAAATTCCTTTAGGTAAAACTTGAAATACAAATATTGCTGCTATCGTCTGATATCAAGGGAGGAAATTCTGATGAAGTAATTGAATTGGCCTCTTTGGGGGGAAATGCGTTGCAGGTCTATCATATCTAAAATTCTGTCTCAGTGAAAATATTGCCAAGCACCATCTAATCATGCTTGGTATTTTAGGCAACTTTTGTTTGTAAAATATCCTATGTGGAACAGGTCCAGAGCACTGATTTTCAACTGGTGTGCTACAGCACCCTGGTAGGCTGTGAGAAGATCTTAGGTGTGCCCCCCCAAATTTTAAAGGTCGTTAAATTATTTTCAAAAGTTCAAAGCAAAGAAAGTATGTATATATATATACATATATATATATGAAAACATATATATGTGTTTTTTGATCAACATAACTTAAGTGTGCTACAGAAATTTAACTATAGGATCAAGCGTGCCATGAAATCAAAAAGGTGAGTAACACTGGTCTAGAGAATGTGACTGTTTTTCTGCTAATCAGAGGACCCTACAAGGGGCTTTCTTTGTATTCAGAGATAAGCATTTTGGCATCTCATGCTGATCCCCTAATGGCCACTGTAATAGGCATGGAATCATGGCAAAGGGACTATCTGTCCTCCAGGCTCCTGAACCATGTATATCTGGAGAGCACCAAAGAATCCCTTTCAAGGGGTTTTCTACCTTTTTGTCCTCAATGGAGCTCTCATCTAATCTATTTTTGTTCCTTTCCTTTGGATACTTTGTTTTCTACCCCAACTCCTGGAAACAGGAACTCAAGATTGACAGAAAACATTTTGCATCCATGGGTAAAGAGCCCATTTCAAGATTCCCCAGATATCCCCCACCTTGCAACAGAGATACTGGATCTGTGCCCCATCAGACACCCAACTAGTCACCCAAGTTGGAACCTCTGTGGCATCTTTAGGCAGAGCTTTCAAGTCTAGAGTTCAATGGGAGGGCCAGCAATGGACAGTCGTGAAGGCCTCTGTCTAGATCACATGGCAGATGATCACCTGTGTATCAGAAGTGTCCTCAAATGTTCAGTTCCTCAGAAATTAAAATGCTGCTTATAAACCCCTCCCTACTTAGGTGAGTGTACAGCAAATCTGTTAGCTTGAGAGAATTCCTAAAGCATCTTAAAATGGAAATCTGTAGGGATTAACTTGAGTTTGTATGTGTGTAAGTGTGTGAGCATATACACAACAGAGCAGAGGGAGTGTCTGGGCCCAGCAAGTATTCTTCAGTTAATATACAACATCAGACACATTTGTGAATTCATTCTACAAAAAGTGCTACATGACCCATTGCTGACTATCACTATAGTCAGTAGGTGGGCCGAGGGGAGCTCTTCATGGGTGACCATAGTAATATTCAGCAATGAGGCATGTAGCATGTTTTCTAGGATGAGTTCTTGAACTTAATTGTCAGACTCCATACTACGATAGTTCTGATGACTATTCCAGAAAAAGAGCTCCAAAATTGCTTTGAAGTGTGGACTAGGCACTGGGTTCACTGCTTAGCATCCTAAGGAGAGAACTTGGAAGGTGACTATAGTGATATTGACAATGAAGTATGTAGCACTTTCTCTAGGATGAGTTCTTGAACTTAATTGTCTGACCTTGTAGCTATGTATCATGTTAGCATCTACATAATGCTGAATCTGCTGCATGCAGAGAAAATAGGGTTTAAAACTAATGAGAATACTGTATTTGTTTTCTTCTGCAGCTGTAACAAATTATCATCTTGCAATTCTATAGCCAGAAGTCTCAGTGGACTAATCAAGATGTCAGTGGAGCTGTGTTCCTTCTGGAGGATGGAGGACAATTTATTTCCTTGAGTCTTTTTTAGCCTCTAGAGGCTACCTGCATTCCCCTGTTTTATGGTCCCTTCCACAATCTTCAAAACCAACAATGTGGTGTCTTCAAACTCCTCTCCCCTACTCTGACATTCTAAGAATGCCTGTGCTTACCTTGGGCAAAAATAATCCAGGATTGTCTTCCCATTTCAAGACTGCTCCCTAAACATTTGTGCTAGAATGTTTATGGCAGCTCAATTCACAATCGCCAAGATGTGGAAACAACCCAAGTGCCCATCAACTCATGAATGGACAAACTATGGTACATGGATACCATGGAATACTAATCGGCCCTAAAAAAGATGGAGGATTTACATCTCTTGTATTTACCTGGAAGGATTTGGAGAACATTCTCTCAAGTAAGGTATCACCAGAATGGAAAAGTGTCCAATGTACTCAATGCTAATATGAAACTAGCAGATGAAGAACTATCCCCCTCCACGTGAGAGAAAAACACAGCCACACCCAAGTAGGGGGGAGGGGTGAGGAGGGAAGGAGAGAGAGGAGGAAGGGAGTGGAAGTACAATGTGCAGGTATACGGCATACCCCCTGGATGAAGGGCTCAACTACAACTTGGGATGTATCTGCCAAGTGCAAACAAAGGAATAAATTGTTTATACCCTTATATCAATATGAAAGTTTTATTAAAAAATTGCTACCTTAATCACACCTTCAAAGTCTCTTTTGTCATGTAAGGTAAAATATATCCAAGATTAGGATAAGGACATTTTGGGGGTTCAACATTCTGCCTACCAACTCTGCAACACAACCAACTCAGCAAGCCAGGAACCTTCTTTCTGGTGCAGACCGCTGATTTGGGAGCAATTATGGCTTTGAAGCTATCCTATAGTGAGAAAAAAAAATGGAATAGGTTTAAGTCAAAGGCCAGCTCATTTCAGGCTGAATAGGAGATTGGGATCAGCACTAGACTTCCTCAGGACAAAGACTTATTCTGCCAGGAGAAGAGGAGGTTGTATTCACAGAGGGCTCACCTATCCCTACCCTTGCCAAAGTGAAAGGCAGCTTCTCAAGAGAGATCTCCTATGTACACCAGACCTATGGTGTTGAGAATAAAAAATTATGTACAGAATTGTAAGAGTCTGGATTGGGCTATGACTAAGCCAGCTTTAATACATAACCTCCATGCTTACTTACAAAAATGTTTTGGTGGTGGTTTTGATGCTCTAAAATTTCTTTCAAGGCCTATGAGCCAGTTTGGAGATTAAATACACTTCTTTTTAGAGCTTAGATAACTGTTTTTGCTTTAATAGTGCACCTTAGGTCTTATATTCCAACTTAGTTATAAATTTCTCATATTTTCCTCTGAGCCCCTATTTCTCTGGCTCTTCATTTCATTATAAATTGTGCTATAAGAACCATACTATGTTATTCTTCTCTTAAAATTATTTCAGAGGTTTTTTTTTCACTATGTATTTTTTTAATCAAGAGGATGGATTTATAATAATTTACTCACATCTAGCCCCCCCCCTTTTCCCCAGGAGGCCTAGTATTTGCTTATTAGAGATGAAGATGGATTTAATGGCCACAGAGAAAAGGATATAAAGATTGAACCTGTTCCTTGACCTTCCTAATAAACATACCATGATACCTCCTGCATCACGGGTGAGTATAGCCACTTCCTTAATTCTTAAATGAGTCCCATCCTTAATAATGCCCATATATTCAGATGCTGAGTTGAGGCTCTTTGAGAGGGAACTAGAGTTGATGGAGAGGATTTTAAAAATCAAGATGAATCTGTGCAGAACAGCTTTCTAGTATACACTCAGAGTCAATCCAAGTCCCTCCATACAGGAACAAAGAGACACAGAGCCCTGAAACGGTTATTAAAAAACGCAAAAGAGATTTCTTCCTTGATCTGTTTAAATTCTCTCCAGATACTTTCCTCCATCCTTAATTTCATTTTGTATGTTTTGCTAGAAAAATTATGTTGGCTTTTTTTTTCTTAACATAATCTTTTGAATTTTTTAATGTTCCTTTTTCTAATCTTTTAAAATTTCAGGATATGAGGATACAAATGATTAGGTTACAATATTTGCATTTGTTATGTAAAGTCCTTATTGTAGTTGTGTCCTGCACCCAAGAGGTGTGCCATGTACCCTGACATTGTGCCTGCCAGGTGGGAGCACACCAATCCCTCTTCCCCCTTCCCCCAGCTTGAATTGAGTTTTTCTCTCACGTGGGTGTGTATTATTCCATCTACTGGCTTCATATTAGTATTGAGTACATTGGATATTTGCTTTCCATTCTTGTGATACCTGATTAAGGAGAATGGGCTTTGTCTCTATCCAGGTTAATACAAAAGACGTAAAGTCTCCATCTTTTTATGGCTAAATAGTATTCTATGGTGTGTAGTATATATAACTGTATATACTACAGTTTATTAATCCATTCATGGTTTGATGGGGACTTGGGGTGTTTCCACTTCTTGGTGACTGTAAACTGAGCTGTGATAAACAAGCTAGTGCAAATGTGCTTATATGAAAATGATTTACTTCTTCTGGGTAGATGCCCAGTAATGGGATTATGGGATGAAGTGGGAAGTCTATTTTGAGTTCTTTGAGGGTTCTCCATACTTATTTCCAAAAAGGCTGTCTTAGTTTGCAGTCCCACCAACAGCTTAAAAGTGTTGCCTTCTCTCCATACTCACACCAGCATCTGCAGCTTTGGGAATAATTTTTTTGAATATTTCAGATACACTGTCTCATAGTCTCCTCATAGTTTGTGTGTGGATTTATCTACTGATGGATAAATATATCTGTATAATGAAAGATTTAAGTCCTGATGCATATTACAACACGAATGACCCTTAAAAACATTAAGAGAAACAAATCTGTTCCAAAGGACTAAGATATAATTCACGTGCCATCTCATTTACACATTAAGAACAATTTAGTGGTTCACGGCATATTCATAGATTGTACATCACCACTATAATTAATTTTAAAAGGTTTTCATCAACCCTCACTCTTTTTCCCATGCTAGAGTAACAGCAGCCTATCTCATAGCAACCCCAAGCTCCTGGCTTGAGCGATCCACCTGCCTGAACTTCCCAAGTAGCTAAGACTATAGGCACCTGCCATAATACCTGGCTAATTTTTCTATTTTTTTGTAGAGATGGGGTCTCACTCTTGCTCAGGCTGGTCTCGAACTCCTGAGCTCAACAGATCCCCCTGCTTTGTCCTCCTAGGGTGAGAAGGTAACAGGTGGCACCACCGTGTCCAGCCACCTTATTTTTTAATTAACTTTTCTATACAGCAATTTTAATTAATTCTCTTTTGTATCAGAGCCAGAAACACAGGGCATAAAACTCCCTAGCAATGTCTAGTTTAAGTTGTCTTTTGAAAGTTTTCTACTTCAGTCTAAAATCTCCTGCCTAGCCGGTAATACCACTTTAAAAGAGGCCAGCATTTTATTAAAGTGAGATCGGTACACAGGGAGAACGGCGCGGAAAGCTGTGATCGGAGACGACAGTTGGTTTACTCTTACCATTTGATCACAAAATTTCCATGCCATCTGTGGGAAGCCACACAGGCAAATGTGTCATCACATCTAATAATGAAAAGAAAAAAACAGACAGAACGTGCTGGAGAAACAGACTGCTTTAATTACCCCCTCACACCGCTCCTGGAGAATCTGGAGAAAAAGCATTGTGTGTGCAAGTTATTTATACAGAGAAGGAAGCCAGCCCTGAAGATTTTGTTTTTTTCAATCAAGGATGTATGCCCTTGTAATTTCAGCATGTCCATTTGGAGTGGAAACAAATTTAAAGGTTGTAGGAGATCTTGTGAAAAATGGATTTGCTAAGAAAGTAAGATGTATGATTACCGTCTGGGATCCATTATTTATACACTAGAATCTCAAAATGATGTCCTTCAAATCTGGACTACAGTTTAGCAGTAGGGAGGTCAGAAGAGACTGGAGGTCTAACCACAGCTCTAAGACCCAGGGGGTCATTCTGTCCAATGACTAAAGCTCTAAGACCCAGGGGGTCATTCTGTCCAATGACAGAAATAGTCATGGGCCCTCAACATGCATCCCTCCTTCAAGTACAGACCAGTGACTCACGTCATAACTGGCTTCTTAATCTCCACAGCATAGGCATTTTCAGAAGTATATGAGAGCACCATAATTTCTTTCTTTCTTTAAAAATAATATGTACTGTAGGCGCTGTAGCTCACACCTATAATCCTAGCACTCTGGGAGGCTGAGGCAGATAGATCGTCTGAGCTCAGGAGTTTGAGACCAGCCTGAGACCCCAGAGCGAGACCCCACATCTAAAAATAGCTGGGCGTTGTGGTGGGTGCCTGCAGTCCCAGCTACTTGAGGCAAGAGAATTTGAGGCTGCTGTGAGCTATGATACCACGGCACCCTACTAAGGGCGACAAAGAGGGTCACTTGAGCCCAAGAGTTTGACGTTGCTGTGAGCTATGACTACACCATGGTGGCCAGGGTGCAGAATAAGACTCTGTCTTGAAAAAAAAAAAGAAGAGGAAGAAGAATATGCTTTGTGTCCCAGGCAGCTAAAAACAGATCAAAATGATACAGTGACTCAGGATCTGCCCATCATCAGCGTAACTCCTCCTGCCTACTGACTCCAGACAATTGTCACCACATTTCTCCTTTCACTCTCCAATCAATAAAAGTTCTGTACTTTCCCTAACCATCAAAGGACCCTTTCGTTTCTTATTGCTTTCCATGCTATTTCTGTTTGCTTTACTTTTTTTTTTTCTGTTCACGTTTACCCTGGTTATCTTTAGTCCCCTCCTAGTCCACCCACCAGTCCAGGAACCTCTGCTCTCAGGACAGGCTCATCTCCCCATCTCTCTGACGCGGGGACCGTAGTATTGAAGTGAGGAAGAGGCAGCGGGAACCTGAGGGAGGGACCGATGAATGGTCTGTAGATAGAGTAACAGACATACAAGATGTGGAGATTAGAGTCAATCTATTACGGCATTGTGGCATCATCATGGCTCACAGTGTGTACTGAGAACTCATTCTCTCACCAACTTTTGTTGGTCTTCCTCCAAAACTGTATTATTTATTCATTCAACAGGTTATATTAAATGTGCACTTTTTATTTATTTTTATTTCAGATTAATATAAGGGTACAAATAATTGTTACTACGTTTGTTTTCAAAACTTTTTAAACACTAACTATGAGCTACGTCTGGCACATGAGAGAAAAAAAAATCATTGATAAAGATCATTGACCACAAGAACTCTCACTTTGGTAAAGAGAACCAAAATTAGAGTTTTTTTCCCATCTGATGTACTTTGAAAGTAATGTAAGTCATTGCAAAGCTCCATAAAATTGTTTAAATATAAAAACTACATGAGACAAGGTCTTGCTTGGCTTAGGCTGGTCTCGAACCTGTGAGCTCAGGCAGTCCACCTGCCTCAGCTTCCCAGAATGCTAGGATTACAGGTGTGAGCCACTGCACCTGACCCCTGATTACAAGGTAAACTTATAATTCTTTTCTTCAAGAATAATTATTGAGGCTGGGAGTGGTAGCTCACACCTACAATCCTAGCAGTCTGAGAGGCCGAGGCAGGTGGATTGCTTGAGCTCTAAAGTTGGAGGCCAGGCTGAGCAAGAGCAAGACTCTGTCTCAACTAAAAAAACAGAAAAAAACTAGCTGAGCATTGTGGTGGGTGACTATAGTTCCAACTACTCAGGAGGCTGAGGCAGGAAGAACTCTTGCGCCCAAGAGTTTGAGGTTGCTATGAGCTATGATGCCATGGTACTCTACCCAGGGTGACAGAGTAAGACTCTGTCTCAGAAAAAAAAAAGAAGAAAGAAAAGAAAAGAAAAAAGAAAGAAAGAAAGAATTATTAAGTACCTGCTAGGAGTCAGGCACTGTTGTAGGCACCATGAGCACGGTAATATACATGACAGGCAAGACTCCTTGACCTCGTGGATCTTATGTTCTAGTAACAAACATGATTTTCTTCTTTGAAAAGTAACATCTATAGCACATAGGAAAGTGGATGGTGCTGAAGTGAAGCTACATAACAGAAGCAAGAAGGGACAAAGGGATGCTAGGGAATGTCTTGTGTTCTAAAATTGAGTGGCCAGAAACAGCCTCATTGAAAAATGTGACTTTGGAGTTGGTTTGTTGATTGATTGATTGATTGATTGAGATAGAAACTCACTTTGTCACCCTAGGCCCTGAGTAGAGTGCTGTGGTATCACCATAGCTCATAGCAACCTCAAACTCATGGGTTCAGTCAATCCTCTTGCCTCAGCCTCTGGAGTAGCGGGGACTACGGGTGCCAAGCAATGATGCCCGACTAGTTTTTTCTATTTTTAGTACAGACAGGTCTTACTCTCGCTCAGGCTGGTCTCCAACTCCTGAGCTCAAACAATCTACCTGCCTCAGGTTCCCAGAGTGCTAGGATTACAGGCATGAGCCGCATCACCCAGACAAAAATGTGACTTGTGAAATACAGACCCAAAGTAATGAATTGCGTACCCATTTCGGGGCAGGGCATTAATAATATTATACCATGTATAGATACATTTTGACTTGTTTTCCATTAACACAAGTGTTTTATTTTAAATTTTATAAGATACAGCATAATCTGTTGATAATAAAGTTAATTATGACATGATTGGTTTGAGGATTAAATGCATATTAAAACTGAAATTACACTGCACATGAAACACTATTTATAAAGGCAAAAACTGTTTTCAGCATCTGATACTTGGTACTTTTGCATTTTGTACTTTAAAAAAAAATCAACAAGTTTTAGTTTTCTAACTGCAAGAGAATTTCTGTAAATAACATATTCTGAGGGGGAAGTCTTACTTCCCAATAAGTCAAAAAATCAAACTAGAAATAATTACCAGTGTGGCTTTATAACACTGGGCTCTGAAGCATCAATTCTATCTGAAGGGCGACAGGAGACATTTCATCCTATGAGTGTGATTCACAACTTTTACGACGTTCATATTGAGGTGAGTTCTTAGACTTAGCACCGTTCCTATCTCTCTATTAATTTACTGATTTTCAGAACAAGATTTCTTTGTATTTTATAGAATTTGTCAAGTATATTGTAGATTTAAATTTAATGACATATGACCTATGATTAAAAAAACAAGTGCTCGTACACACACACAATCGAGAGCTGTTCACACACACACACACAATCTAGAGCTGTTCACACACACACACACACACACAATCTAGAGCTGTTCACACACACACACACACAATCCAGAGCTGTTCAAAGGTCACCAACTACCATGAGGTGAGGAATGGGCTTAGGTAAATAATAAAACATTGGTGTTATTGACTCTGGGTCATGGTTACTGATCTCTGATAACTGCCTCTCATGACCATCCATCCATATTTAGAAACTCTCCAGTGAGTCTATTTTAAAGAGAAGAATAGGTTTAGATCATTATTTTACTGCTTAGCAGGTTGAATAATCATTTTATCCCTGAATAGACACCTCTGCTGTATTTCACACTGTGAACCACCTTTTGGAAAACTCAAGTTGCTTGATAGCAAAGCAAGAGCTATCATGGAAGTTAGTTCTGGGCTCTGTGGACTCAGAAAGGAGGAATCCATACTCAAGAAAGCCTTCTAAGAGCTTGTCTGAAAGATAAGTAGGAAACAGGCTGGTTTCCAGGACCTTCTACACAAAGGCACAGAGACAGGGAGGGACTCAAGAGATTCAGGGAGTGGACTGTGGTTCAGCATGGTGAGTCCGGTGGGAACCAGGAGAGCAGCACATGGTAAGTGAAGAGGATGGCAGACCACCCAGAGCCTTACATGGTGTGCAGTTAGGTTTGGACTTTATCTAGAGGTGGTGGGGAGCCATCAAAAAGGTTTTGTGTCATGGTACTAAGTATTCTAAAGGCTATCTTGGGATCACATTAGCGATCTCCTAATTACTAGGAGCTGAGAAGAGGGTAACACCAGTCAGCAATAACCTAGTGTCTTTATCTGACATCTATGGAATGTGATTTATAAGATTTAAGGCTATTTGGAGGGCGGTAGCTACAGAGTAAGATTTTCCTTTTTTTTTTTTTTTTCCCCTTGCCCCCTCTGGCATATTCTCACTAGATGAATGCATTCTTTTCGTGCATTCTTGGTTCTTAAAAAAATCATTAATATCACCAATATGGGGCAGTAAGAGCAGGGTCAATATTCTTGTATAGTGTATTATTTTTCTCCCAGAGTCAAGGGAAGCCAGTGAGGTAATTGAGAAGGACAGTTTTCAGAGGTGTGGTGGTGAGTAGATAGGTTGTCCTAGAAAGATCAGTCTCATGTAGTCAGGAAAAATCAGGTGGCTCAGAATTTCTACAAGATATGAGGAACCATGGAGGCTCTGATATTTCACCCTACGTGCAAGTTAAAAGTTAACTGTCATGGTTTCAAGAATGTAGTCAGAGGACACAAGACTCCTGGGTCAGAGCAAAGGAAAATATATTAGTCACAGCAATAGCCATGGTATCATCACTGATTTGCTCCCTTTTCCTGACCTCTAGTTCTTACAGGGCAACAGGACAAGGGCCAGATGATCTCTGTATATGCAGTGGGGTGAACTGCAGGAGAGGAAGCCCAAGGTTAGGAAACCCCAGTCATATATAATAGGAAGTAAACAAATTGCCCAACCTTTGCTCTGGAGGAGAAACTATCTCTGAACCAAAGCCACTTTGCTATACAGAGATGTTTGAAAAGATAGTTCAAAACAAAAGACTCTGCTTAAAGACACGCAGAATGCTAAAGATCCAGGAAGAACTGTCCTAACAGTGGTTATTGTGTGTCCTTCTCAGGTTATTTGTCTTACTGAGCTTGTTTCCTTATCCATAAAATATAGAGATCGTTAACCAACCCACAGGACAGTCTGAAATAACACACTATTCCAAACTCAAAAAGAGCAAAATGATGCGTACTTCATTTTCATATATGACATTGGAGCACTTTCTGATAACCCTGCAGAAAATGTAACTTTCTTGTCACTGTATAGGTCACTGATAGTTCACGACTAATAAACACAGGTGATTCCAACCCAAAAAACTGAAAGGTTACCCTCTGAAATTGGTACGGTATGAAAAGTCAACGAATTGTATATCCAACTCAGCTATTGTATTTACACATTTTTTCCTATCTTTACAAATCCCTGTTCTAAAATATTCCTTGAGCATGTTCTTTTGTCTTCTTGCTGGTTACTTCATTAGGGGATTATTTAAAAATTTTACGAATACTAACATATAAATTATGTTTGAAAAGTTTGAGTCCAAGTTCTTGCAGAGATTAAATAAGGTCATGTATAAACTGTCTGAAGGTATCCAGAACACAAAAGATATTCAATAAATATTAGTTTTTAAAGACTTATAATAGACTTATTAAAGATGATATTAAAACTCTTATAATAGTTTTAACATCCTATGATCTGAGGGTGCTAAGCATAAGTCATGCCAACTTTATGATTTTGTAATTAAAATCACAAAGCCATATTGCTTCCTAAAAGTTCTAAAATAATGACCGTTTTTGCCAATTACCATATGGCTTCAGAATCAAAGTAATTTTGTTTGCAACTACTCATGAAAAATGGTACTTTAATGCCACCATTAGCTAAGACACATTTGTGACTAGAGCATTATTTTTAATAATGCTCCCCAAGTCAGGCCATCATTGAAAGGGATGGAAGGAGGGAAGAGGCAATCTTGGAAATGGGAAGATATGTTTCAGGGATGTACAACCTGTGGCCTGAGGGCCAAATGCAGATTATTTGAGGACTGTTTTGCTTACCTGCGGTGTCAGATATGGTGAAAAGATGCATAGATCTTTTCTTTTGCTCATCAGCTTTCATTAGTGTTTATGTATTTAATTTGTGGTCCGAGAAAACAATTCTTCCAATGTGTGGCAGAAAAGAAAGTCAGTTGGATATCCCCGAGGGGATAATCCTACCCAGGTCAAAAGAGGAAGGCAAAAATTCCTGCTCTTCCCCCCTCAGTTTTTTGTGGGGGAAATAGTTAATTTGTGGGGTCACCGAGTTAGAAGTCAGGCACACATGGAGGTGTCTGCAGCACAGAGCTTGCAAAACAGACACAAGGAGGCCAGTTAGACTGACTGAGAGGAATGGGGGAGGAAGGGGCTTCTCCCAGCTCCCCACTTGTGGGAAGCCCTAGTAAGAGGATCCTGAGCTCAGGTCATATGGCCCCAACATATGAACTGGACATGGCCAAGGAAATTCAAGATTAAGTTTGCTAATCATTCTTGCTTCCACGTGTCATGAGAATTAAGGTAAAAAGCCAGAGAAAGGCTGTTATTGAGCCTACCATGGTCAGGGGAAGTACCCTTATATGTGTAGTAGAAGCTTTGTAGCGGTCATGAGCTGGGGCAGATGGCAAACATGGGCAGGAACTCAGAGGAGCTTCAAAATCCATGAAGGTCCACGGGAAGCCAAGTCATCAGGAAGTATCCTCTATAGCTCAGAGACCCTGAAAAAGCACAGCCTATGAGGTGATTTGCCA
This sequence comes from Otolemur garnettii, assembly GCF_000181295.1. NCBI lineage: Eukaryota > Metazoa > Chordata > Mammalia > Primates > Galagidae > Otolemur > Otolemur garnettii. The sequence continues at coordinate 16,658,808 of NW_003852414.1, read as the reverse complement.
TCGACGTCAACACCAGACGGTGAGAGGTTCCCTAGGATCAGGACAGCTGAGACAAACCACAGTGCAGCCCAGTTCACACCAATCAATCTTCACACATATCTCTTCACACACACCTCTCCCAACTCCAGATCCCAGGTCCCTACCAGGCTCCTGGCCACCACCTTGGAAAAGAGGAGAACATTGAGTGACCTGCAACACCAGCAGTTGTCTAAGACACTGAGCTACACCTAAAAGCACAGATAAAATTATCTTGTCACATTTTGTTTTAGATCAAGGTAGAATAAGTTGTTTTGGGTCTTCTCCCCCTCTACCCAAGAGGTAGACCCTTAAAGAGAAAGACCAGAACAGGCTAGAGAAATACAGGAGCTCCATTTTCTTTGGGCATCCTGAGTACAATAGGACTTCATTTGTGACCCCACTGGGTAACTTTTGTGCTTTTCAGACACATTCCATTAATACCAGGAGAGAAAGCAATTAAAATAGGCTCTGCAGCAACACAGGAGAAGTGTCGAGTTTTTCTGTGTGTTTGTTTAGAATTTCAGACTCCAGGATGGAGATATTTTTTGATAAAGCATCAGCCATAAGAGCTTTAAAGTATAAAGTTACAAAATTAAATAAAAAGGCTATAAGTAGTCATACAAACTACTCATTAGAACAGATCACTCTTTTTTTTAATGATGGTAAAGAATAACCCAGCTGACATTCAAAAAGCTGCCCACATCCCAAATAGACTAATAACTAAAGCCTTCATCCCATCAGCCACAGGCGTTGACCTCATCCAAATCAGGTTAAGTAAAAACTGAGTCTGACTTATCCCCATGCAAAGCATGGCTCTTGGAAGAGGGGAAGGTAGGTAATGATTTAGAACCTGGTCATTCAAAAACTTATTTGTAAGGTAAAATGTGCAGAAGCTCCAAGAAAGGTCTACAAATGGTCTATGTACACCATGGAATATTATGCAGCCATAAAAAAGATGGAGACTTTACCTCTTTCATGTTTACATGGATGGGGCTAGATCATGTTCTTCTTGGCAGAATACCTCAAGAATGGGGAAAAAATAGCCAATATACTCAAACTACTATGAAATCAATATAAATCACCCACTTTCATTTGAGAGATAAATCACAATTATAGCCCAGAAAGAAGGAGAGGAGGGTGAGGGGAATGGGGGGACAGAAGGAGGGAGAGGAATCAGTGGGACCTCACCCACTGTGCATATTGCAAGTATACGTGTCAAAAATATTAATAGAGTATAAATGTCTAAACACAACAATTAAATAAGTGAGCTGAATGATATGTTAACCAGTTTTGATACCAGAATTTCGTCTCCAGTGGGTTCTTCGTCTTGGTGATTTGAAGAATGAATCCATGGACCACAGATCAGTGGTAAGACAGGATTTATTTACAGAAAAGAAAAGAATGCAAAAACACCAAATCTCCTGGCAGAGAGAAAAAAATCCAGGTTGGGGGGAAAAGTCTCCCTCTCTCTCTCCTTCTGTCTGTCTGGCTCTGGGCTCTTTGTCCAGGGGTATATATAGGTGCATGGGTTCCTTGTATATGAGGCCAGGAAATGAATGGATACAGTCCTTTCCCCTGGGGCACGGTGAATGAATGTATTAATGAATGGAATTGGACACAGTCCATTCATGGAATTGAGGCCTAGGAAACTTACATGAAATTGACCTAGGCATAGGAAATGGGGGTTCCCTGTTCAGTTATAAGTGCAAAGGGAAGGAGATACCAAGGCGCAGGTGTATCCCCAGCAGTTGTCTGGCCCCTCTGGCTATTAGACCCTCCCATGGGGGTGGCAGGCCCCCCCCCTTGCCTACCCTCCAGCCCACTGATTCCTCTGCTGGCTGCCTGCTGCACCACCATCAAGGCAGAGGGTCCTCCAGCTCGGTTTGGCTGAGCTGGCTGGGCCACCTCCTATCCTGTATCAGTTTGATGTAAACATTCCAAACTGTATATAAAATCAGCACATTATACCTGATAAATGCAGTAATGTACACAGTTATGATCTAATAAAAAAAAAGGATTATTGAAAAAGATTTTAAAAAATGCTATGCAAACAGGAAAGAGGGCTGGAGAAGAGCTGAGATCAAATAAAGTTTTCTCATAAGTTGTGCCACTTTATTCTCAGGCATTGAGAGGCAGTGTCTTGTCACAGTGGAGGGCACAGACCTTGAAGCCATACACCCTTGACCCTTACCCAGCTCTGCCTCTACTGACCTTCAGAAAGTCACTTGACCTCACAATGCCTCATTTATAAATAGGTGAAATACTACATCCCAGTACTGACTCCACTGGTGGTTGTGAAAATTAGGGGTTGCTGTGTGTCCATTGCTCAGAAAAACATCTACCACATAGTAAGGACTATGTAAGTCTAAGATGTCATTATCAAGGTCATTGTTAATAATATTTTTACAATTCCACTACTAGTATGTGTGGGACACAGGTGGCTGCACTCACAGAGTCTAATGAGTGGCGTGGATCAGACAGAAAAGACTTTGCTGTTTCTAGGTTGTAACATGACTATGAATTGGGTTTGGCAGGTAAACTACAACATGTTTTGAGAAAACTCAAAAATACTAGGTGGTTTTCAGTCTTCTGTGAAGTCCTATTTGAGTAGTGATTCTCCTCAGCGAAGTGGAGGGAGCAGGGAGAGAAAGAAGGGAAGTGAAGGAGACAGGAAAGCTGACTATGTCTCTTCGAAGTTGAATGTCTTCCAAGAGTGGCCACTGACACCTAAGATATTGGGCAAACAGCTTGCAAATGGCATCTATACACATAACTGTCCAAAGAGCTTGGAAAATTGAGATCTTGAGTAGATGAAGAATTTTCCTTTCGTTACCCACACAATTAATAAACCATTTGGATCTTTAGAAAATCATTTCAATCCTAGGAGAAACAAGAAAAAGTTGAAAGGAACCCTTCTTTGTATTTTTACAAATCGCTGAGGTCACATTTGCTTATACTTAACAGCTACAGTTCCTGAAATACATCTGAGAGATTGTGGTATTCTTCCAGAAAAATCAAGTAATGGCAGTCTGCTCCTCATAGGGGGCAGAGGAGAAGGAGGAAACAAATTTGTGTATAGAATCCTCTCCCTTAACTTCTTGCATAAATTTTCTTCTGTGTTTTGGTGCCTATTACCATTAATCTAATAACAGGTGGCAACAGAATTAAAACTGCAAGTAAAAGCTAATTTAAAAAAAAAAATACTGGAAACTGACCAGGCTCAGCTTGTTTATTTTCATGGACACCTGGGCTATGATTTTATAGAACACACATGTTGCAGTGTTCTATTTCTGCACAGCTACCCGCTCGGTAGAATTGCGCGTGCCAGCATTCCTTAGGGTCCCACACCCTGTAACTTTCAGGAGCTCAGACGTATGAGTGAGTCCGAAGCCACTGCAATCTATGCTCCTGGTGCTTTAACATCGTCTAGCAGAGGACCTCTGTCCCCAGGCCCAGGAGCTCTTCTGCCAACTTTGCAGCCTACTTGAGAAGCTGCAGGATGATAAGCAACCATTAGCATCAGCTGTGCTATTTGTGATCTGTGGAGACTCATCCGCTGGGAACCGGGCTGAGAACATTGCATCCCAGAACATTGCATTCTTAGTCCCGAAATGAACAGCGGCTTGATTTGATGGCAAAGCACAGTGGGAGAATTTGGGAAAGCATATTGTAGCTCTAACTCCACGGGGCCTGTCCACCTTCCCATCACCCCTTTAATTATTAGGAAGGGCTTAGCAAAGTTGTGGGAGCCATCACGTGGCCCATCGAGCAGGGAGGCTCGCCTTCCACAGCTGCGACGTGACCTTGGGGAAATTATTAAACTGTACTTGGTGAGACGCGAGGGGAGGGGGTTTGATAATGATGCCTGTCCCACATGTACTGTAGAGGGATTTAGGGAAGGAGAAAGAAATATTATCTCTACCAAAAATCTACAGCCTTGACAGCTTGTGATAACAAAACAAGGTTATACTTGCTAATTTCCAGAAATGCACTGGCCTCAAAGAGGTGCAGGAGCTTAAGTGTGTCCCAGGAATCTTCCTCTTGTGTTTTGGGAACTAGACCTGCAGGCTCTTGGACTCTGTTGTCTTTGACCTGCTGGGCACTGCCCTCACACTGGGAGGCCCCACCCTCCTGAAAACACCAGAACTGAGACCAAGCCAGGGCTTTGCCCAGACTTCTCACCAGCTGAGAATAACAAAGAGTGTTCCAAGAACCAGCTACTCAGAGAGCCTGTTAAGTCCAAACTGGCCTTGGCCTTGGCTGCTGTTTGGATCTCGTTGATTTCAACTGTGCCTTTTCCATTTTTCTCCTTAACTGGGGATCATAATAATAAGGGGTCTTGAGGTACCCATGTCTAAACCTAGTTCTCAGAGGTTCCCAAACCTCAAAACCTTGGAAGTATACACCAAGATGACAGGGTAAATGGGATCATTATTCCTGAATGCATTTTGGAGAATACGACACATGGAGCATTGTAGGCCTGGCTCTATTTCCAGGCATCATCTTATATATTATGTGCTTTGATTGCTCAGGAAACCTGGGAGAACTCCATAATCCTGCTCAGGCTTCTCAGGAATTTCTCATTCTGAATAGTTTTTCAAACAACCTAGTTGTGTAAAAGTCGATGCTACACTCTGGATGATATGTCAGAATTATCTGGGTCTCACATCTAATGCTAATTTACAAGCTCCATCTTCAGAGAAAGATATGGGCTTAAGGGGGGATTTCTACTGTTAGTTCCCCTGCATTTTATCATTTTTCTTATCTTGTTTCTTGTCTGTCTCACTCCCTTTACTCTATAAACTGTGTAAGAATAGAAAGTATAACTCACACTTGTAATTCCAGAACTCTGGGAGGTCGAGGTGGGCAGATTGCTTGAGCTCTGGAGTTCAAGCCAGGGCAAGAGCGAGAACCATCTCTACTAAAAATAGAAAAATTAGCCAGGCATCATGGCAAGCACCTATAGTCCCAGCTACTTGGAAGGTTGAGGCAGGAGGATTACTTGAACCCAGGAATTTGAGGTTGCTGTATGCTATGATAACAGTACAGCCCTCTACCCAGGGTGCTAACAGAGAGAGTCTCTATCTCAAAAAAACAAAACAAAACAAAGAAAAAAAAAACACACAACTACTTTGCTTGTTAACGTGTACCCAGAAGTTAGGTTGAGTACATATTTGACCATCAGAAAGTGTCTCAGATGACTGGCTGACAGGTAGGGGAAGAGACAAATGGAAAGAACCGCTTAGAGAGTAAGAGGGACATGACTAGAGCAGCCGGGAGGCTGGTCCCCAGCCTGTGCCTCCTCCACTGAGGGAACAAGGTGACGCTTGCAGAGGTTAGGAGAGAGAAACTGGGCTTGAGTTCACCCTGCAAACTGGAGAATTTCCTAGTTGTGTGCTCACCCAGCCAGTTAGCAGGCAGGGAGTGGATCCCACACCCTCCTCCCCCCTAATTCCTGGTAAAGGGCCTTTCTCTCTGACACAGAGGCTGCCCAGGGAGAGAGGTGAAGCTCAGATTGCTGTGGACCTCCCGACAACCGTCCTGAGAGCCCTCTCCTGCTTCCTGTGAAAAGATACTCTGGCCTCTGGTCCAGAGACTCAAGTTCAAGAAAGAAAAGAGGCACCCTTTACAGCCTTGGCCCCTGAGTTGGACAAAAGTGAGAGCTGGAGGAAGAGGGTCTCCTGTCAGTGGCACTGGCAGAGAGGGTGCGTGAAGAGAGTGATTGTTGGTGGGTTAGCCGGGAGGATGGTGGGGGAAGGTTCTGGGCCTAGGGAAAGACTAATTGTGCCAAGTTGTCAGTGAAGCAGCTGGGCAGTGTGGGAGGCCTGTAAGGAGATGGGGAGTGGGGGCTGTGGGAAGCCAGAGGCAGTAAGCAGCCTTTGACTGCTCAGCCTAAGGGCTTTGAGGTCCTGGGCCCTCCAGCCAGTCTCTGGTCCTGCCTTTCTGCCCCTATGAGCAGTAGGATTGCTTGAAGACAAGAGTTTGAGACCAGCCTAGGCATTAAGACTAGACCCTGTCTCTACAGAAACTTCAAAAAAAGATAGCCAGGAGTGGTCGTATACACCTGTGGTCCCAGTTACTCAGGAGGCTGAGGTAGGAGGATCGCTTGAGCCAAAGAGTTTGAGGCTAAGGTGAGCTGTCATCGCTAATTTACCTGTACAACTGAGGTGATAGAACTGGGACTTGAAGAGAAACTTCTCTGAAGAAGACAGGTGCATGGCCTACAGACATGAAAAAATACTCATCATCCTTAATAATCAGAGAAATGCAAATCAAAACCACTTTGAGAGGGTGCTGGCCCCATATATTGGAGGTGGCGGATTCAAACTTAAAAAGTGCAAAAAAAAAAAAAAACTTTGAGATATCATCTAACTCCAGTAAAATTAGCCCACATCACAAAATCCCAAAGCCAGAGATGTTGGTGTGGATGTGGAGAAAAGAGAACACTTCTACACTGCTGGTGGGAGTGCAAACTAATACATTCCTTTTGGAAAGATGTTTGGAGATCACTTAGGGATCTAAAAATAGACCTGCCAGTCAATCCTTCAATTCCTCTACTAGGTATATATACAAAAATCACATTATTACAAAGATATTTGCACCAGAATGTTTATTGCAGCCCAATTCATTATTGCTAAGTCATAGAAGAAGCCCAAATGCCCATCAACACATGAATGTATTAATACATTGTGGTATATGTACACCATGGAATATTATGCAGCCTTAAAAAAGATGGAGACTTTATCTGTTTCATGTTTACATGGATGGAGTTGGAACATATTCTTCTTAGCAAAGTATCTCAAGAATGGAAGAAAAAGTATCCAAGGTACTCAGCCCTACTATGAAACCAACTCAACCATAGCATAAGAAGAAGGGGAAAGAGGAGGGAGAGTGGAGGGTAATTGGTGGGACCACACCTACAGTGCATTTTACAAGGGTACATGTTAAATTTACTAAGTGTAGAACATAAATGTCTTAATGCAGTAACTAAGAAAATGCTGTGAAGGCTATGTTAACCCGTTTGATGAAATATTTCAAATGGTATATAAAACCAGCACATTGTACACCATGATTACATTAATGTACACAGCTATGATTTAATTTAAAAAAAAAAAAAGGAGAGACTCTGAATAACCCCCAAAATCACAACTGAATTTTTTCTAGGATCTTCTCCAACATGGTTAGCTATATTCTTCTGTAAGGATTGAGTGAATTTAAATACCTACATGGCACTAAAGCACTTAAGTAATCTCTATCAATAATTCAGGCATATGATGAGAAAGTACTTTGCCCCTTAGGGAAAAAATACTGATAATTAAAAGAAAATGCACGTAACAAAGTTTATCCTAATACCAGCTAATGCAAGAAGTTGAAGAAAGTTGTTAAATTTCTTTTCCTATCGTTAAAGAAATAAATGAGATTAACAGGAACTTCTAAAAGGAAGATGCTATTAAGAGAACAAAATGATCTCATACTACTTGTATGTAACCTTAGTCCAAAGATTTATTTTGTTGGTTCCTTTATATACCAGCACCTAAATTAATGCCTTCCCACTCTAATCCCAGAAGTGTTGGTTAAGACCAGGAATTCAAGACTAGCCTGGGCAACAAGTTAGACGACCATTCCTACAAAAAAAAAAAAAAAAGTTTAAGTATCTGCCCAAAGCAGGAAGTCAATATATCTTGGTTGAAGGAATGAATGAATGGGAAATAAATATTGAATATCTTCTATGCATCTGGAGCTACATAACAAGGCTTATGAAAAGTTTGCTATTTTTCCTGTTTTAAGGGAAGATGAGTTCAAAGAGTAACTTCCCTAAATGTCAAGAACTGGTAAGGGGCAACCCCAGGACCCAGGCAGGACCTCAAAGCTCATGTTTTTTTCTACCTCATTTCTATCAGACCCAAAGCTTTTCTTCTCTAATAAATATGTTTCCTTCACAATCATGAGATTAATGAGAATGCATGTTTTCATACATTAGAAAAAAAATCAATGCAGAACCCTGACTGTAAAAATAAAGCAGAAATCCAAGGAATGTAACTTAAAATAATGCGTATGTGAATGTTCAGGTACAGCTGCAGAAGACACAATGGAACAGATACTACCCTGACCCATGGGATCACCATGAACGTGAAAGGCAAATGCAGAATGATGGAGGTGATATGTACCGGAACTCAAGTACTGAGTGCACTGCCATCAACTTGGTCACGTTCCGAACAAAACAATATATAGCCTCAATTTATGGGGTACTTGTATTTCCAGAAAAATCACAGCACATTAAAAGTGTGCACAAATACTAGACATAAAAAGAATACTTCTTTCCTGAATAGACCTGGCTCCTACCTATTAAATTTGCAACATGCCTCCTGTCATTCTCATGGACAAAATATTCTCACATATTTTCAAAGTGCCACAGCGGAACCAGCACCACCTCCTGCCTCATGAGTCCTCAATAGTTCTGTGAGGCTAAAAGAATTTGGCTCAGCCTGGCTGGTCTGGGGCTCAGAGGTTACCAAAGGCTCCACAGTGAAGGCAAAATGTGAGCTGAGACGGTACCTAACAAGAACTTCTGCAGGCTCCGAATACTGGAGCTCTTTCAGACAGAACTGCTCACACACCCAACCTAGTTGATGGAGAACCAAGACATTGCAGAAGATTCTAGACCACTGTTAAATTTGTGGGGGGCAATTGTAATGGTTGGTTAAATTTTAGCAACCTCAGTAGGAACTAGGGAAGCCAGACTCTAACCCCAGAGCTCTGCAAGGATTTTATCAAGTGTATTCCACACCAACTGGGTGGTTTGTTGATTTCAAGTCTCCTTGTAAGCCTACTTGGTGATATAGTTCCTCAGTAACATTTCAAGCAGCAGATACATTAGCCGACACATTCAGAAGAAAAATGACTATCAGTACTGTCTGTGGCTTTTCTCTAAGCTCTAGAGTGTATGCCTCTCCTAGCTCTCGATTACATTCTTGGTCTTCTGATACCCTGGGCATATCTTAACCATGACGCTATGCTTAATAAACGTCTCTATTTGATTTGAAATCTCATCTTCCGTATTGAATCAACATAGCCCTGCATTTGTGCCTGCATGTGTTGGAGATGCTGTTCAAGCATCTGTCCAAATTAGCACACTTAGCTTCATTTCCTTCCTTGGGGGAATCCTGTAATTTTTCTTACTATAGAGGTTTTTTGAGAGGCCCTAATTGTTTATATTCCCTGTTGTGAACGAGTCCCTTGGAGCTGTTAACAAGTGACTCATTGTGAGTTAGACTAGATGATCTCTAAAATTCCTTCCCAGTTCCAACATTCTATGATTTTATAAGTGGGACATTAATTTCCCTAATTTCCAGGGAGCTAAAATGTCACTGGCACATATTGAGAATATAAAGCAGATTGTGGGGAACTGTCACATGCTTCCACATGCCACAGACAAGGCACTCTGGGAAGGGTGTTTAGGGACAAAGAGACTCCTCAGGGCTCCTGGTGATTAGACTTGGGTGGCGGTGGAGAAGACACTGCAGACTAGGTGGAACTTTTTAAATGTTTGCAGCAGGGAAGAAAGTCATACATTAGAAAAGCAGCTTTAGGTTGGGCATAGTAGGTAACACCTGTAATCCTAGCACTCTGGGAAGGTCAGGAGTTTGAGACCAGCCTGAGCAAGAGTGAGATCCCGTCTCTACTAAAAACAAAAACTGAGGCAAGAGGATCACTTGAGCCCAAGAGCTTGAGGTTGCTGTGAGCTATAGTGTCATGGCACTCTACTCAGGGTGCCAGAGTGAGACTCTGTCTCAAAAAAGAAAAAAAGGCACTAAAGAAGCTTGTCTGGTAGGCCAGGTGCGGTGGCTCATGCCTGTAATCCTAGCAGTTTGGGAGGCCGGGGCAGGTGGGTGGATTGCCTGAGCTCACAGGTTCAAGACCAGCCTAAGGCAGAGTGAGACCTTGCCTCTAAAAATAGCTGGGCATTGTGGTGGGCACTTGTAGTCCCAGCTACTCGGGAGGCTGATGCAAGAAAATCACTTGAGCCCAAGAGTTTGAGGTTGCTGTGGCTATGACTCCACAGTGCTCTACTGAAGGTGTCAAAGAAAGACTGTCTCAAAAAAAAAAAAAACACACACACACACAACAAAGCTTGAAAGCTTGCCTGGAAAAGTAAGAGATGTAAAGGTAAGTACAAAACAAAGTCATTAAAACATGAAGTTATACAGATTTGTGTAGCAGACAATGCTGATTAAATTCCACAAGATTATTTTGGACTAGGTAATTTTTTTTTTTTTTTAGATTAATGAGAGTTCAAACAATTAGGTTACAATGTGTTAGGTAAGGTCCCTGTTGTAATTGTATCCCACACTCAGGAGGGGTGCCATATACCCTCACATGCCTCTTAGATGGAAGCACACCAATCCCTCCCCCTCCCCCCAATTTGAATTGATTTTTTCCTCTTGTGTGGGCATGTAGCAGTTCATCTACTGGCTTTGTATTAGCATTGAACACATTGGATACTTGCTTTTCTATTCTTGTGATACTTTATTAAAGAAGATGTTTTCCAACTCCATCCAGGTTGACACAAAAGATGTAAAGTCCCCCTCTTTGTTTATGGCTGAATAGTGCACCTATACCACAGTTCATTAATCCACTCCTAGGTTGATTCCACATCTTGGCGATTAATGAATTTTTTTTCTTCTGGGTAGATGCCTGCAATGGGATTGCAGGATCAAATAGGGAATCTATTTTGAGTTCTTTGGGGATCTTCCATACTTCTTTCCAAAGAGGCCATATTAGTTAGCATCCCAGGTCTAGATAGTTTTACCATGTTTCCCCGAAAGACAGACCTACCTAAAAAATAAGCCCTAGCAGGATTTCTATGCATTTGTTAAATAGAAGCCCTACCCCAATAATAAGACCTAGTGATGGGCACACTGCATTTGGGTGTGGAGTGGTAAGGAAGTGATAGGACATCCTGCATTTGGGCGCGGCGCCGTAAGGAAGACCAGAATACCTTTTATCTGCCACAGCTCCTTTCTCCCAGCCCTTTGCACTTGCGCGGGTATGTGTGTGGTAACCGTGGTCGCAGGCATCCTATTGCACACGTGTGAATGGCTAGGGGAAAGGAGTTCACATATCACTAGCGCCAGCCCCACCAAGAAGGTTGGCTCCCCATCAGGTTCCAGAAGAAGATGACTTAACTCTATTTGAATAAATGTAGATTGTTGTATTATATTTAATAAAAATAAGACATCCCCTGAAAATCAGCCCTAGTGTGTCTTCTTGAGAAAAAATAAAGACAGTGTCTTATTTTCAGGAAAACACAGTAAACTAAAAATAAAACAAAAAAATCCACCTCATATGGCTTCCAAGACCCCCCAAAGTGAGCTTGCTGCTGACAAGTCCATCAGAGACCCTAACCCCATCATCATGGTCTGAGAACGACTTGGCCAAGCTATGGAAGAGGATGCAAGTTTGCAGGAAGAACGTGATTTCACAATTTTGCCATTTTCTATTTTCATGAAACATGCTGACCTAGGTTACTTTGATTTTTATTATTGGAAAATAAGACTATTTTCACCTTTTGTCTTATAAAAATATATACTGTTTTCACAGATCTACCGTCATCCCTGAGACACTCATCTTTACCAAATCTTTCAATCCAAAGCCATTGAATGTGTGAAAATTCCCATTTAGATGATCTCTAACTGTAATTAGAGATAATGTCATCACAATTAGGTATTCTTCTGTTCATCTTTTCCAATCTTTATTAGATTCCTGTACCTCCTTCATGTCTAGCTCTATTTCCAACTTCTTTTTCTCCATAGTTATCTCTATCCTATAAATTTCTCTTAGATTCTCTAAATTAACATTGGCTCATTCTGTTTCCTATTTTGTTATTTATCTTAGAAAATCTCCTTTTCCATTCCTTGATTATGTCTATACACATCCAATTTAAGGAGTTTGCCTCATTGCCTGTTCCATTAGATTCCGATCTCAAAATCAACCACATCTGATTTTTGTGCCACACAATTTTACACGTGGAGTTTTTTAAATACTTAGGCCTGGCATGGTGGCTCATGCCTGTAATCCTAGCATTCTTGGAGGCCAAGATGTGGATCGCCTCAACTGAAGAGTTTGAGACCTGCCTGAGCAAGAGTGGGACCCTGTCTCTACAAAAAAATAGACTAGCAGGGCATAGTGGTGGGCACCTATAGTCCCAGATGCTCAGGAGGCTGAGGCAGGAGTGCTTGAGCCCAGTAGTTTGAGGTTGCTATGAGCTAGGCTGATGCCCTGGCACTCTAACCAGGGCAACTGACTTGGTTGGACATAGTTCTACTTTATACCCCACATGGAAATCTGACACACTGAAAATTGGCTATAAAAGGATTTCAGTAAAACACAAAACAAATCCTACAGAGACTGCTTCCTTCCCCAGAAGTCCAAAGGCTCTGGGACTCTCACACTTTATTGTTGCTGTTACTGGAAATTTGCCTCAGCAAACCATCAACTGTAAGTTATTATAGGAGGATTCTTGCAATATAAAGCAATCGGCGCATGGAAGTTCTTATCTGTTTACATTTTTCCATTGCAGTTGAGAAAATGGGAGGAAAATGGAATCTATAAGAGAATCTAAAATATAAAAAATTAGAATATTGCACAAAGATGAAAAGAACAAAACATATTTAAAATACATTTGATAGAAAATGGAAGCAAACACCATTGGATGCATCCCTGTGAGAACAAAAAAAAAAGAGCAATGACTATAAAATAAGAGATGAAATACACAAATGTAAGGCAAGTCATAGGAGGGGAGAGAGCTAGGAATGGTTGTGAAGCAGGCAGAAATTAAAGCTGAATGAAACATGGAAAGGCTGTGATGGGACACACGAGCTTGAGTCACTAGGCCAAAATGTAGCAAAACATACCGTTAAAGTTTCAATGCTTGCATCACTATTGTACTTTTAATTATCATACTCTTAGAATAAGCTTTCATATCTGGTTGAGTGGCACCTTTCATTCTTCTTTTACCTAATACTTACAAGTAATTCCATACTTCCTTTCAATAACGATTTTCCAGATTTAATAAAATACCACTGTAAATTTATGCAAGCAAAATATACGCTAATTTGAAGGGAACATGTATATTTTACTTGCATAGAGTCGACTCATTATGTGCTCCCATTTCTTGAAGTCTTATTTCCTGCTCGCTAAGGTACAACATATTTTCATTAAATTCATTTCTATGTAGTTTAAGTTTACCTCTTATGTAGGACCCCAAAGCAACACTCTTAAAGGTAAAACACTAGGGTTGTTTGTGTTAAACCAGCATGGCCCCATCACCTTTATAGTTAACATTGTTTTAGAAATTTTACACAATAAACTATAACCTTTAAAAATGAGGGTAAGAATAAATGTTTAAAATAAGAAAACAGGCCAGATGCAGTGGCTCACACTTGTAATCCTAACAGTCTGGGAGGCTAAAGTGAGTGGATTGCTTGAACTCAGAAGTTCGAAACCAGTCTGGGCAAGATCAAGACTTCATCTCCACTAGAGATAGAAAAAATTAGCCAGGCATCATGGTGGGCACCTATAGCCGCAGCTACTTGGGAAGCTGAGGCAGGAGGATCACTTGAATGCAAGAGTTTGAGGTTGCCGTGAGCTATGAGGATGCCATGGTACTCTACCCAGGGTGACAGAATGTCTGTATATAAAGAAAAATATATATAATGAGCAGATGCTTAGAAATCTTCAAGAAAATCAGCTCAAACTTATAACAAATGGAAGAGTTTTGTAAGATTGGCAAGATGTATGATTAAATAGAATTATGGCTGTCATGTTCTTGGAGCAAACAGCAATGCTCAATTGGTAAATTTTTAATGTTATTTGCTTAGGTACTAAAAAGTAGGTTCACCTGCTATATTAGTACACATATGGGAGAACATCTCTATATGGCTGGAAGAGCAATTGATGGGCCAGGGGCCATGCACCTTTCCTGTTCTGCCAGATGTTGCCAAATGTCTCACCAATCTATGCTCCCACCAGTAGTACTCAGTACACGGTCACATGCAACTCAACAATGGGGCTATGTTCTGAGACATGTTAGACAATTTCATCATGGTGTGACCATCAGAGTGCACTTACACAAATCTAGACAGTAGATCCCACTACACACTAGGCTACCTGACATATTCTATTATTGCTAGGGCTACAAACTGTACAGCAAGTTACTAAAGACTGCAGACAGCTATAGCAATGGTATTTGTGTATCTAAACATAGAAAATGCTATGATTTCTTTTTTAATGGTACCTGTATAGGACATTTACCATGAATGGAGGTTACTGAGTACCCAGGGTGAGTCAGTAAGTACGTGGTGAGTGAACATGAAGGCCCGGGATGTTCCTGTATACTGCTGTAGATGTTTTAAATGTCTCAGGTCAGTTTGAAGACACTTCTGTAGACTTTATAAAAACACTAAATTTAAAAAATATGTTTTCCCTCAATAATTAAGCTCAGCCTGCTGTAAACTTCTGTACATTATAAACATTTAAATTTTCTTCTACTTTTTGACTCTTACAGTCAACTTAAACTCTAAGTCACTTAAATACTAACACTGCACATCTGTACAGAAAATTTTTTCTATATAACATTCTATAGCTTTCTCCTGTTAAGATTTTTACTTTTGGCCTATAATTCTAGCACTCTGGGAGGATGAGGCAGGTGGATTGCTCAAGTTTAAGAGTAGACTGAGCAAGAGTGAGACCTCATCTATAAAAAAATAGTTGTGGTTGGTGCCTGTAGTCCCAGCTACTTGGGAGGCTGAGACAAGAGGATCGCTTGAACCCTAGAGTATGAGGATGCTGTGAGCTATGATGCCACAGCACTCTACCAAGGGTGGGTGACAAAGTGAGACTATCTCCAGAAAAAAAATTTTATTTTAAGCTTTGTTTTTTAACTAAGATACACACAAATTAGCCTCAATCTACACAGGGTCAGAATCATCAATATCATCATATTTCATCTCCATGTTTTATCCCACTGGAAGGTCTTTAGGGGCAGTACCATGCATGGAGCTGTCATCTCCTATGACAATGCCTTTTCTGGAATACCTCCCAAAGGACCTGCCTGAGGCCATTTTACAATTATTTTTTATAAAAAGTACAGTCTAAAATAATGGAAAAGTATAATTTAGTGAATATATAAACCAGTAGCAAAGTCATATTATACATTAGGTATATAATTACATGTGCTATACTTTTATGTACAATTGGCAGTTTACATCAGCATCACTGCAAACACATGAATAATCGGTTGCACTACAACATCACTAGGCAATAGGAATTTTTCAGCTCCACTGCAATCTTACAGGACTGTTGTCGTATATGTCACCCACTGTTGACTGAAATATCACGGGGTTCATTACTTTACATGCTAATTTTCAAGATGATACTACTCCAAAGACCAAGACACACCTTTATGCTTGCCAGAAGTACCTGTACGCTTGCCACAAGTTCAAAAACACTTTGAGAAGTCTATTTAAGCAAAATTTTGAACAGAGACAATTACATGGCCTGGTTCTTTTTCTGCCAGAGATGAAAATTTGTGCCTTCTATGGCTCCATTGGATAAGTGAAAAATACTCAAACTCCTCCATGTTCTTGTTGAGTCTATCACAACTCATTAGTTCTATACATCCGTGTATGTGGTTCTGTATACATATTAAGTGATATGCATGCTTTTCTCACTGTGGTGCTTGGATCATTTATAAGCTCCATAAAAACTGAAAGGAAAAGTTCAGAATAACCATAGCAATGGTGTCAGGAGAGAAAATAGATGAACAAACAGGAAGACATAGCTTATAAAATGAGCAAGAAGGTAGCACATCATTGTGATCAGTATTTCAGGGAAGAAACCACGAATGCTGTGAAAGCAATATAGAAATATGCCCCCAAAGTCCTAACTGATCAGTTTGTTAAAACCTTAGCTGGTAAGTCAAAAATGATGTAATTAAAATTGTACTCCACTCAGCTGAAAGCAGAGACTGTAATATTGTCTTTCAGCCAACAATGGAAGAAACTCAGTCCCAGTTTCTTTCCACAAGAACTTTGGGTTTTTAGCTGGGTGCAGGGGCTCATATCTGTAATCCTAGCACTCTGGGAGGGCAAGGCAGGAGGATCAGGAGTTCAAAATCAGCCTGAGCAAGAGGGAGACTCATCTCTACTAAATAGAAAAATTAGCCGGGTATGGTGTCAGGCACCTATAGTCCCAGATAAGCAGGAGGCTGAGGAGTTTGAGGTTACTGGGAGCTAAACTGAGGCCATGGGACATGGTAGCCTCTGGTAGCCTCAGATTCTATCTCAAAGAAAAAAAGCCAGACTGAATTTTACCATATGACATCTCAGGCCTAGAACTGATTGTGAAATTGCTACTGTGACCTGTATCAGCAATATACACTATCCAGGCTGGAAACTGTTTGCACTAGAGTTGCGTTTCCATGCAAGTTTGAACTAAGCCATGTCTGGGTTTAGCCAATGATGGGCAGCCAGTGGGCAAAAGCAGAGCTGTGGAGAAAGGGTCTGGAAACCTATGATCAGGGGATAAGGACAGCATGTCTGGAAGGAAGTAGCAAGATAAACTTGGGTATAACCGAAGTCTCCAATTAATTATGAGTGGAGTCCAGATTGGAACCTATGAACCCAGTTTCCATGGCAATCCCCAAGTCAGGCTTAGGGAATAGTCATATTTGAGGTCTGCAAAGAAGGAATCAAAGATGATTCCAGTATCTGAGATTGGAAGAACCACAGTACTGCTCATACAGGGGTGGCAGGGGGGACCTTGCTGCAGCTAACTAGTCATGAGATTTAGCTTTTACTGGCGAGCAGGCAGATGCAGCTCTCCTTAAAAGGCCAAGAACATCTACAAATCAGTGGCAAGATTGTTGGGATGCCTATAAACAGGTCTGTATTAGTAGTGGTAAGCCCAGAATAGAAAAATACAGGAAGGGTCAGCTTGTCTGTCGTATGTAAAGTCTGTAAAAGAATAAGACCATCTTGAGTAATAAGAAGCTATTTAAAATAAATCAGAACAAAAAGTGCCATTGAGAACAGTATGGTGAATATATAATATTTAATGAAAATAGTTCTATGTATTTCTGAACATGAAGATATGTTTCTAACAGCAAATAAAAGTACTGCTATTAAAATATGCTGTTGGATCATTAGCAAAAATGAGTTGTCTTAGCACAAGAAACAGGGTGAAACACATTGCAAGTGACAGGGGACAGGTGATTCCCACAGGGGCAAAAAGAACTGAAATGGTCTGAATACATACACAGCCCTCTTCTCAGGTGAATGGGAAGTAGCTGCCAAGTAACTCCTCAGCAAAAGTTGTTCCAAACTTATTTAAGAAGCAACAAGGAAATGAACAATGTAATCAATCTTAAGCGAGCAATTGGAAGAATATTCTGTGGATGAGTAGTTGAAGTAGGGTTAGGGAATCTGGATTAGACTTATGTTTAAACCCAGGAAGGGTCCTTAAGAGATCTCTATTAAATTCAAAGACTCAGAAAGCAGAAACACCTCTGGTGTCCTTCAGACACCAGGAATCCCGTGAAACTGTTGGTAACAGCTACACATGTTCACGTGTCTATGGTTGGCCTCTGTGGGTCTGGATGCCCAAAGGCTTAGACAAAATGCATCTCCTAACCTTTAGGCAGTATTTGGCCCTATCCAATGGAGCTATGCTGATCCCTTCTGTAAGGTAGAGCACAGTGGCAGCAACTGCACACTCATCTAGGTATATGAATCAGGACTTCTTTCAGAAGTCTCTGAAATATTTCTGAGATATTCAGGTCCAAATGAGATCAGGCTTTGTGGATAACTAACAACAATTATGAGTCTATTATGTTAGCATTCCAAGTTATATATAAAATCAGCACATTGTACCCCATAAATGCATTAATGTACAGTTATTATTTAATAAAAAAAGTTTGAAAAAAATAAAAAACTAAACCTATTATGAATCTAGTTATCCATGACAAAATCAAATGTAAAATGGCTGGGCATGGTGGCTCATGCCTGTAATCCTAGCACCCTGGGAGGCCAAAGTGGGCAAATTGCTTGAGCTCAGGAGTTCAAGACCAGCCTGAGCAAGAGCCAGACCCCTTCTCTACTAGAAAAATTAGTTGGGTTGTTTTGGGCACCTGTATCCCCAGTTACTAGGGAGGCTGAGGCAAGAGGATGGCTTGAGCCCAAGAGTTTGAGGTTGCTGTGAGCTGTGATGCTATCACCTTCTATCAAGGAAGCCACAGTGAGATTGTCTCAAAGAAAAAAAAACTGAATGAAATGATGTTTAATAGTTTGAAAATTTGATCCCCAGTATGGGGGGGGAATTAAATCTTAGTGTTCTTGAAGTAAAGTCAATACAGATGGGTTCCCAACTTTTGATGGTTTTACCTGTCATTTTGCAACCTTACCATGGTACAAAAATGATGGTCATTCTGTAGAAACCATGTGAGTACCCATACAACCATTCTGTGTCCCCCTTTCAGTACAGTACTCAGCTAATTACATGAGAGTCAACACTATTATAGGCTTTGTGTTAGATGATTATGCCCAACTGTAGGCCAATGCAAGTGTTCTGAGCACATTTAAGGCAGGCTAGGCTAAGCTATGATGTTCGTTAGCTTAGGTGTATTAAATGCCTTTTTTATGTCTGATATTTTAACTTATGATGGGGTCTTTATTGGGACGTAGCCCCATTGTAAGTTGAGCAGCATCTGAAATATGAAAATAGATTTTCGCTGGAATTTAATGTCCATCTCATAAATGTGTTAGAAAAATGCCAATTTCCAGATAGAACAGCAAACTCAAGAAGTAAAAACAAATGGACCTTTACTAAGTATTCAATAGATTTTAAAATTCTATGATTTTTTAGTTCAGAGGCCAGAGTAATAGATCATGAAATAGGTTAAAGGAACAGAAGGAAGAAACCCTACCTTGAGCTTGCAGAGATGAATTCACAAAACCCAAGCCATGTCATTTTGCTTATAAAACATTTTAGAATATTTTGTCCTTTAAATATTGTCACTTAGCCAGAGTTTACAAATGTCAGTGGTCATACTATGTCATATTGCTTTGAATCCCTTTAAATTAATATAATTCAGACATGTCAGGGCATAAAACATTCTCATAGCCAGTAAAATGATAAAGATTTTACAAATCAGTTTTCTCTCCTCTTCTACCCTTCAAAAATACATATTCTGACAAGGATACCCTCTGTTTATGAGTCTAATGACTGGAATCAGTGACAAAAAAATATAAGACTGAGCCAAAAATTTCAATAAAAGATTTTTCTTGAGCTTTGAAATTAGCTAGTTCTCAACTGTGTAAGACAGCTTATGACAATTAACATAAAAACCAGCATAAGCACCTCTCCTTGAATATAGAAGAAAAACAAAAAACAATTTCAACAGTGGTAGTACCTTTATAAATTATTGTAAATATAATTGCTCACCAACATATATACCCCCACGTGGTTTTCTTGTAGATTTCAAAGCACTGTCATTTTTATGCCTTTGCTAATGAGAATACCTAAGAAGAATTTAGCTGATTGGGTCTTTTGAAAGTTATGGTAAAAATGGATATGATTTAGATGAAACACTTTGATGGACAATGGCTCCATGGAAATCGCCATTAGGATGGTGATAACGAGATTCAAAATTAATCTAATTTGGCAAATATTTATTTGTTTTATGTAAGGCTATAGAGGTATTCTAAATTTGAGGAGACACAAAGATGAATGAGACAAATTTCTTTCTCTCAAAGTCAGCACAGCAGCAAGGTGAAACCAGGGATGTAAACTCTATAAAACAAGTGTAAATCACAGTGCTAGAGCATCTCCACATGCCAAAAATAAAATAAAATAAACATTCCTATTGATTAGGGGACCGGAGAAGACCTCCAGAGAAGGCAGCATTTAAAGAAATCCTTCAAGGGAAAGATATGGGAGAGACCAGAAGAGAAGTGAGAAGTGTGGGTGTGTTCCCAGAATAAAGGAATCGAGCAGACCACACAGAGCGGCAAAGTGGGAGATAAGCCCAACCCGAGTGTCTGGGGCTAACTGTGTAAGGCTATCAAGCCGTCCAACTGAGGGCTGGCACTATTCTGCAGGCAACAAGGGAAAAGCACAGGGTTTTGAGCAAAGAAGTGATGTGATTAGATCTGTGTTTTAGGCCAAGCACTCAGGCAGCCGTGTGTGGGGTGGATGGCAGCCAGGAGTGCCTGACTCAGGAGGCCAATTCCAGAGATTGTTGCAAGATTCTAGGTGAGAGCATATGAGAGCAATGGGAATAGTAAGTGGGGAACGGGAATAGTAAGTGGGGAATGGCCAGAGGGAAATGAAGTGAGGCACCAGGTACAAAGTCAGGTGGCAAATAAAAAGCAACAGGAGTTAGAGACCCTATTGGTGACTCAGAGGAAAGGGCAGAAGGGATGAAGCCTGACGTTCTTTACTGCTTACCCAGAAGTAATTTCAGACTTACACAAAAGTTACAAAAATTACAAGTCATTCTCATAGTTCTTCACCCAAATTTTCCAAATTTAATCACATCTGCTTTATATTCTCTTTCTCTCCTCCTTCCCAACCCATATCATATCGTTTTTCTGAGAAATCTCTTTGATCTCTAAAAACTTACAATGACGAGAATTCTGATCCTTGGGGTATTCAGTGTGGCAAAAGTGATGAAGGGGGTGAAAATAAAGGAAGAAAAGTCGAGTGGGCAAGGGGCCACCAAGTGGAAAGAAGCTGGAAAGGAACACAAAACCACCGTGGAAACTCTTACACGTATTTCAGCGCTGGATATTCCTCCTTGGACTAGAAATGTTACCCCTTTCTAACAAGATCAAACTCAGAGAATCACAGTTGGAACAGTGAATGAGGAGGGCTGTCACCTCTCCAGCCAAACAGTCTATGATTAGATATAGTTGCTGATCAACTTAGACATTAACCTAGGTCTGTATTCTCCCTCCAAATCTGGGTCATTCATTCAGCAAATATACATTAAGGCTTAATTTTTCTTTTTAAATTTCAGATTCATAGGAAAGTACAGATGATTATGTTACATTGTTTGCATTTGTTAGGTAGAGTCCAAGTGGTAGTTGTGTCCCTCACTCAGGAGGTGTGCCATATATTCCTACATTGTACCTGTTAGGTGAGAACACACCAAACCCATTCCCCTCCTTTCCTCTCCACCTGCCCTCCTCTCCCATTTGAATGTTTTTCTCTCATGTGGGCATGTAGTTCATCTATTGGTTTCATATTAGCATTGAGTACACTGGATACTTGCTTTCCCATTCTTAGACCTTACTACGTAGAATCTTCTCCAACTCCATCCAGGTTAATATAAAAGCTGTATTTTAGATCATTGGGAAAGCTGTTGAGGAACGCACTGTAAATTCTTGCAGTGAAGAAGGCCATAGTGCCCATATACACGGTGGGCTCCAAAAAAAAATTGAAAGGACAGAAAGGCTTATGAGAAGCACAGTGCCACTACTACGTTTTACAGGAATAACTTTAGGGATTTTCCCCTGAGGTGGCTGTTTGGCCCCAGCAGGAATGCTGGTACAGTTAGAGCGCAGTCCTTGATGCCTACAGCCCATAGTGCCGTATTTGTCTTGAATCTTTCTTGTGTTTCTACATGTGGTAATTAAAATAATGCTGCTATTGCTATTTTTGTGACTGTATATTGCTCTGAGTTTCAAAATGAAAGCTTTAATCTATAATCGCACACCAAGGCTCTTGAGCAAAGGATATGATCTTTATTCATAAAACCATTCCCTCAAGTAACCATTCTATATGGGTTAGATTAAGGGAGGGAAGAAAGAGGAGGGGGACTAAGGAGGAGGGAGGAGAGGAGGAAATATGAATAAAATTGCCTTTGCCAACAATGAACTTGTAGTTACAGCAGGCAAGGAAAATGGATGTGCTCTAAGAATTCCTCAGGGCTAAAGCAATCGTTATTTTTACATTTTCAACCTCTAATTTGAGATCTCTTATAAAAATCAAGCCACACAGTCCTAGAATAGTAGGGGGCTTCATACAGCATCAAGCATAACGCGATGACTACCACCCATCCTATGGAAAATGGAGACAACAAAACATCTCGTCCTCTATCTGCAGACACAACTATTCCTATATCTCCTAGGTCAAAGAATTGATTCTAATGTGGAGGGAGCAGTGGAAAAAAAAAAAAAAAACTTAGAGGAATGAGATTGTTCATCTTCTTTCATCTTCTTTGCTTAATGATTTTAACCTTTCCTGCTAAAACAGGGAGGAAGTTCTTTCTCATAACTCACCCCTAACAACTCCCATTGTAGTTCAGGTTGACATCCCTTGAAACCTATTAATATATTCCATGGAGAGAAAGGACGGCTAGTTACTGTCTTCTGGACAGTCCTCATTCAGGCACTGAAAAATCCTGACCAAATAACTATCAGCCTCCTTTGCAGATGTAATCATTTTAGGTTTTGTGACCTTTGCTAATAAGTCCTATTTTTCAAGCTTTTGTTCATTTTTTTGTCATTAGTTACACTGTTGCATAAAGATCAGCACATAAACCCTTTGAAAAAGTGAAAAACTCAAATAATTCATTCCAACAAATAAAATGCTAATGCTGTTGCTATGTAGCAACGCTGGGTTCATGAGATGCCTTTGCTCAGCGTACCATCTGCAGACCTCCTCCTTTTATCCCACCAGCCAAGGAACATTTTAAAGGGTGGAATGTGTCACAACCCATTTATTTTCGCTAAATACCAAATCACGTCTCTTGTTTTCTGCCAGACAAAATGAAGTTTGTCACACTAGGACTAATAGTTCTTAATGAGGATTATGTTCTTTATGATTTTTTTTTGAAAACATTCTCCTAAGAGACACATTTGCAATTTGAGTAATTGTTTAATTAATGACTCAACAGCAATTTGATACAAAACACAAATAGTCTTTAGCACAGATTCTAAATAATCACGGCTGTTATTTTGAGCCAACTGGGCTGAATTTTCATTCTGAGACATGTCAGTAAGATAATTCCTTATAAGCTTTGACAACTCTGGGCGAAATTGTGATACAAAGAAAGTAAGTTTATCCTTTCAGTTTATCTTATCACCTATGGTAATAAGAACTGTGCCCTCCAACCTGTAACAGGCTCTCAGAACACTCCAGTCCATTTGGGGTATAAGGACACCTCAACTGCCCTCCCCCCATCACCACCCTTTGATTGCTGTAGTTGGACTTTCTAGAGTAGTGGTCCATACAGGTGGATTTGACTAAATCCCCCTATTTCCCCAAGATAACTCTTCTGGGTGTTAACTAGTCTAAATCAATTGACCAACACTAGTGTCTTATAGATTCTTTAGGAGAAAATATTTAATGCTATGATCTTAAGGAGTTATTTTAATTGGGAAATATTCTTTGACCACTAATAGAGACATTTAAGACTATATATGGTTTTTAAAAACTCATTTCAATTGTGAATTATGTTACAATCAACATTCAAGTGCAGATGTCTTTTTGGTCAAATGGCTTTCTTTGGGCAGATACCCAGTACTGGGGATTCTGGATACAACGGCAGGTGTACTTTTAGTTTTTCAAATTTTTTTGTGAGACAGAGTCAGTTTTTCACCCTCGGTAGAGGGCCATGGCATGGCTCATAGCAACCTCAAACTTATGGTCTCAAGTCTCAGCCTTCCAAGTAGCTGGAACTATAGGTACTCTCCACAATGCCTGGCTATTTTTAGAGATGAGGGCCTCACTGTAACTCAGGCTGGTCTCAAACCTGTGAGCTCAGCTGGTCCACCCACCTTGGCCTCCCAGAGTGCTGGGATTACAGGTGTAAGCCATTATGCCCGGCCCTACTTTTAGTTCTTTAAGGAATCTCCATGTGGTTTCCCAGAGAAACGGTACTAATTTGCACACACCAACATTGTATAAGCTTTTCTCTATGTATATTCTTTTCTCTATGCCGCCATCTATTGTTGTTGGACTTCTTAAGAACAGCCATTTCTGACAGGGGTCTCCCCATAACACTTTGAAATAAAACTCATTTCATGAATATCCAAATTTAGCCACACATCTTTTCTATAGCTTCATTGCACGGTATGGATATCACGTTAGCACTTTCCAGACAAGCCTCACGAACAGATAAGCAAATTTCTTCCTCTTGCTAGATTCATCATTTATTAACATTGAACTCAGGGTCAACAGGCCCATGACTCATTTCTGAATGAAGCTAACACAACACATGTTTTTCTCCACATAGTACAATCTATAAGCCTTCCTGCACTTGGGAACACTAACACATTAGCACTATGCTTGGGGACCATTCTAAACGGTAAAACCAAAAAGGCACAAAAATGTGAAAAACTACTAACTAGACCCTGGAAAGGACACTTGTTTATAGTACAGGAACTGAAACACGAAGGCAAGAGTCTTTCTGTCACTTGGAAACGTATACATAAGACAACTCTAGTCCTGAGACATGTCAATAAGATAATTTCTTATAAGCTTTGACAACTCTGGGCAAACTTGTGATACATGCTGCTCTGGGCATGACTGCTAATGACCATAAACTCTTGCAAACGCCAATTTGGATGCTAAAAATTTTAGTGAATAGGTAAATTTGTAAACATGGAATCTGAATAATGAGGATTATTTACCACATCCTCATTTGACAGAACAGGTAGACAGGATAAATGATTTGCTTAAGGTAACTAGGCTAGTAAAAAAGTCAATCTCCCAGGCTCTGTGGGTCTAAGTCCTAAATATACGCAATTACGCCATCACGCTTTGCACATGTCTTTCATCATGAATGCCACCCTGTGGCATGACAACCTCTGTCTGGTGGTCTTAATGAAAAGTGAGAAGTATTGGATGTTCCCAAAATGTATATACTGCAGAACACTGATCTTTTCACTTAGAAATATATTCTAGCCCCTGCTCTACTCTATGGAGAAGTAGAAGCCTTCCTTCTCTGGGCAGTCCAAACTCCTCGTATTGCGCGGTAAGAGGTATTACAATGGATTTGAAGTTGCAGACCTGGTTTTCAAAGCCACTCCTAACCAGTACTGGTTAGGTGACCCTAACACTCTCAGATTCCTCCGTAAAACAGAGATTGCAATGCTAATTTCATAGGACTATCCTAAGGAATAAAGTGAGATAAGCCAGAATAAGCACATGAAAACTGACACCCATTACTCTTCAGAATTTGTTTGGGATGGAGGATGCCTCCCAGAACTTACTCAGCGAAGGGATTTTTCATCACTTGATTTGTGTGTGCAGGCTCTTAAAAAGCAAAAAAAAAAAACCTTCTTACCATCCTAAGTAGCAGCCATGTTGTCCCGTGGAACTCTTAGGCTTTGTTCTAACTTGATCCCTCTTTCTCAAGAGCAGAAAATATGCCTGGGGCATAGTTGCTCACGGGTTGAGCTTCTGAAATTCTATAGTCAAACACAGCTCAAAAGACAAACCCTAACTCCACTTAGAATTAAAGCTAAGTCTGCCACGAACAGTTGCTTCTCAACTTCAACCTCTTTAAAAAGCACTTGTGTTTTGATTTTCAATTCTAGTTCAGAAATCACTCCATCTGGTCTGGCCAATCGGAATGCAGCAGCAGCAGAAATTTAGTATATCTTATTTATATATACTTATAATACCAGAGGATGTGTTAATGTAAAAAAAAAAAATGAAACAAGTTTTGAAATAAATCAGGCAAAAAGATGGAAAGATTGCATGACTGGGTCTTTAAACCCAGAGGGTTTGGGGGTGACAGGAAATGAAAGTATCTTCAAGGAAAAGGCCACAATAGCTGTTCGTAGTGATGCCAAAGGAATTTTTGCCTCATAGTAGGCAAGGTTAAAAATAATGGCGATGGTTTAAAATACAAAACCCACCAGGCAAGGAGACATACCCCCATCGCTTGTTTTACCTACATCTTCTCTGTAATGGAAGGATCCTAGGTTTCTCCAATCAGCTCTTCCCTATGCCTGTGTGATTGTAATACTCTCAGTATCCTCTGACTCCAAGGATTTGGATTTGAATCTACATTCCTCAATTCACTGTGTGCTCTGGGCAACTGACTTCATCCCACTGAGCCCAAGGCTTGACCTCTAAAACAAGGCAAATATCAGCATTGCATCATTGTAAGAACTGACACTGGAAAACAGGCGCTACAAGAGAGGGCTCAAATAATCGTAATTTGTTCCTTCTAAACTGAAGAACTGTTGATTGCCAATAAATATTTGAGATAATTTTCTTCATGAAAACATGTTTATCATGCCAGGTACCATGCTAAATTCTGTTAAGTCAGAAATCCTCTGACTATGTGTTTTAGGAGTGGGAGGTTTGATGGAGAGGGACCATAACATCCATGGATGTCTCTTTAGAGATGTATAGACACTATTTTGTGTCATAAATTTGATACATTCACAAGGTCTACAGCTATACCACTCTGTACATGTGCCAGCTCATCTGATATGTTAGCAAGGGCTGCCCTCTTACAGTGCCCCCCAAAAGAAATCAAATACTACTTCAATAAAACCTTCCATCAGGCTACCTTCTCTGCACATCCCACAGTGTGTTTCCCCTCAGACAGCTCCACCAGAAGGTTGGCCCACAGAGAGGGGAAAGGGGTCTGGCTTTGAAAAGCCTTTGATGGGAAGACAAGAAAACACGGATACCCCGGGGCACAACACCTGAAAGTCTGCCAAAGCTAGTTCTAGCACTCTTAGTGGGGCCATCATAAAAGAATGAGTCCTCAATATATGAACTATGAGAAGAAAACAACCAAAAAGCCTTCTGCAACAGATGTGTTCAACCAGCGAGAAGATACCTATAAAAGAAGCATTTTATACTCTACGTTCTTATTGTACCACTTGTTCATTTAACAAGAATTAATGTTCTTTCCCACTCTGCACTGCCCCCACCAAGAAAACACCCCCCCCCCCAAAAAAGAAAACCAAATTAACATTGACTTTTTCATTTCATAAACATTTGTTGGAATCCTACCATAGATGTATCACATAGATACCAGGAAGAAACCAGATACCTAGTCTTACTTTCTGTTCTCCAGAAATGTTCCTACAGAGTAGGGAAATTACGATACACAAATGAATGTTTTAATTCCATAGAAGTGAAGAGCAGTGCTATGAAGAAAAGATCACTTCTCAGCATGGTCAAAGGTGGCCTCTTGGAGGATGGGCTTTAACCAACGAATGGGATTTCAATCATTAGCACAAAATAGGAAACCTAAGAACTTTTGGTCTCGGAAGATGCTTATTAAGTCCTCCCTGTGTTGTGAGTTACCTGTGAATGTTCCCTTCTTGTCTCCCAGTCTAGGTTCTCACCTCCTGCATGGGCATAGAGTCTGTCTCCCTAATACAGTCAATAGCACATAGCTTCGTGGGCATGCATCAAGTGACTGATCTTTTCATTCCAGATCACCTATAATCAGTGACCCTCACTACCTTGCAAAGTATCCAATTCATCTCCTCCACCCTGAAACTCTTCCATATGCACTTCATGCAGGGCCAGCCTAATGTAAGGAATACCTGAAGGTATTTTACCCTCTAAGATCCAGAGAAGAAAACCTCACACTCTTGACATAAAAGTGCTTACATTGGAATCATGCAGGTGCCCTCCAAATCCCAAAGAGCTTAGGACATGTCTGTGGGCCAATACCTAAGTACATCATTATAGATGTGACTTGTGTGCCTCCATCTTCTATGTTCTTTGAGATTTCTTCTTTAAAAGACTGTTTTCTCTTAATAAAATAAATAAATAAATAAATAAATAAAAGACTGTTTTCAAACGGGTCTTCCGCATCTTTCACCAGGAGATAGAGTCCTAGGTTTTGACCTAGGTGACACCACTTACCTTCCTTGCTAGAATTTTCTCAGAGGGTCAGATTCTAACCCACTCCCCTTTTTCTGAGAAAGTCTCACTCTTTTGCCCTGGGCAAAGTACCAGAACATCATAGCTCACAGTAACCTCACATTTGGTTGCTCACCTCAAGTGATCCTCGTGCCTCAGCCTCCCGAATAGCTGGGACTATATACACCTGCCATAATGGCTGTCTAGCTTTACTATTTTTAGTGGAGATGGGGGTCTCATTCTTGCTCAGGCTGGTCTCCAACTCCTCAGCTCAAGAAATCCACCCACCTTGGCTTCCCAGAGTGTTAGGATGACAGGCATGATCCACTGCGCCCAGCTCAAACCCTGTTTCAGGATTGTTTTCATTTCTAAGGTATTATACCAAGACGTGAAGTTACTACACCACTGAATTAGCATATGCCATTGCAATTTTTTGGCATGAATGCAATTTTTATGTAGTTAGAAAAGGTTAATACTATTTTTTTTTGGAAGGGAAAAATAAATGGTTGGAGAAATTGGTCTGATAGCATTTTTAGAAATATGTGTTTTAACCTCCCAGCAGCTATCTCAGTACAGAAAATATGGCTCTGAATTTCAACACACAGGGGCCCCAGCTCACAATGTATCAGCAGCGTTCATGTCACATCGCCCAATCCACATGGATGTTAAAATTGAAAAATACTCATTTCACTTTGGGTTCCTTTAGAATTGTTCTGTGTTATTTTTTCATTTCCACATAGCTTACTCCTACTGGGGAGGCTGAAGGTAAGAGCTCATTCTGGAGCTTTGGGGAAAGTCAGAGTGCAAACCAGCCAATTCCTATTTTAATGGCATGTTTTGGTTTCAAGCAAAGGCAATGATTCCCTTGTATAACGAAATAAGTTTCTAACGAAGTTGATAAATCAGTAGGAATGTTGTACAGAAAAGAACCACAGGTCAATATGAATTATCGGTCCCAAGAATATACCAACTACTTTTGGCGTAATGTGTTGCAGGTGGTTTTATAAAGATACTGGTTCACACTGGTCATGAAAATGGAACCTTTTCCGCTGAAAGCCTAAGAACAGAAATTCTAGCCTTCTAAATACTACAATTTGAAATGTATTTCCTTTATTAAATAAAACCACCACCATCTGTTGGGGTGAAAAGAAAATTCCATTTTTCCTGGTACAAGTCTTGCTTTCACAAGTTTTCGTGGCAGCTTGGTGGTAGAGCAGCTCTCAGAATTCATGCCCTCATATTTCAAGTTCCTAAATTCCTAGCTAATACTTCACCCTGCCTCTGTGTAGTAACCAAATCATAATGTTTTGTTTTATACATTTACGTTCCCCCGACCTTGACAGGTCAAGGTCTGCCTAATAGGTAGAATTATGCCCTCCCCCTTCAAAGATGTCAAGGTCTTAGTGCCCAGAATCTGTAAATATGCTATGTTACAAAGTGAGGGGACATTAAGTTTGCAGCTGGAATTAAAGTTGCTAACCAACTGAGCAGGAACTGGGGGGAGTAGCCTGAATAACCCAGGTGGGTCTCTTATAGTCAGAAAGTGAAGGAGGGAGGTGGGAATTAAGGAGCGATGACCTATGAGAAAAACTACAGCTGGCTTTGAAGTTGGATGAAGCCATGAACCAAGAAATGTGACAGCCTGGTTTAGAAGCTAGAAAGGCCAAGAAAACTTTTTTTCCCCCAGACCCTACAAAGGAATGCAATCACAGTGTCATCTTAAGATAATATTTTTTTTTTTTTTTGAGACAGAGACTCAAGCTGTCCCCCTGGGTAGAGTGCTGTGGCATCACAGCTCACAGCAACCTCCAACTCCTGGGCTCAAGCAAGTCTCCTGCCTCAGCCTCCCAAGTAGCTGGGACCACAGGCGCTCACCACAACGCCTGGCTATTTTTTGGTTGTAGCCATCATTGTTGTTTGGTGGGCCCAGGCTGGATTCAAACCCGCCACCTTAGGTGTATGTGGCTGGTGCCTTAGCCACTTGAGCCACAGGCACCAAGCCAAGATAATATTTATTAAGATAATAAATTGGGATTGTCTTAGGCCAGTAAGTTTGTGGTAATTCATTACAGCAATAGAGAACTCATACTCTGTTCGTGTATGTATTCAGTCCCGTTTCCCCCGTGGCATATAAACATGCTTCCTCTAATTAGGCAGAGGAGAAAACCCCTTGCCAGTTCAGGGCCTACGTGCCATCCATCTTACAGTTGCTCAGTCTCTTTGCACCCACCCTAAGGGGCACAGTGCCCAGGTAGGAGATATAAACCCCCCGCAGTCAGGAGTCTAGCAGAGAAAAATACCTTAATTCAAAAAGGGACACTGGAGAAATTTATTAACATGACTCTGCAAATAGGAGGTAGCGTTAATGGTAACCAAGATGGGCAGACAACGTACCCAGGGAAGGGCAACAGAGGGAAACCAACCCAGCCTCGGACTACAGGGGCAGAGGTCAGGACAGTCACTAGAACTCATGGGACCCTGTGCTGTAAGGGGACAGCTGCCCACAGGAGCTTTAGCCTTGAGTGGAGGAATAGAGCCTCTGCCCACCTTAGACTACGGAGACAGTGCACCAGGGGAAATCAACATCCTGACCTTGGTCTCTTCCCAAGAAGAACTTGGGCTTCTCATTCATTGAAGCCTAAAGAAAACAGGCAAACAAGCATGGTTGATACTGTCTATCAAGGTTAGCCTCTCAAGGCACACCAAGGGGGAGGAAGAATAAAAAAATCTAGAGGACCAGAGAATTACCACACCCTACTTCCTAACTCAAGTAGACCTTCCCCCCCTTTTCTAAGGGTAATAGAGGTGAAATCGTTTTTCCTGTTATGCTATATTGTGTAGGGATAATGGGTGACGGTAAAGCCAAAAATAAATAAAGCTTTTCAGGAAGATTTAGATACAGCTCTTTCTCCTTTTACAAGTGCATTATGATTTCAGAAGTAGATAGCAATGAACCTCCCTTATGTTAAAAAGTATTTGGCACATTTGAGACTGGCTTCATGAAAGGGTACTACCCTGCTGTGTTCCTCTCAAAAAATGTTGGTTAGGATCACAGTCAAAACAAGACGCGGGTGGATAATCCATTGGTCTGGCCAAGCAGGGAGCTATGATTTATGGGATTGTAATTTTTTTGGCCTTGAAACAACAGAAAATTCATTAAAGTTTGTCAACTTGACCTTCTGATGCTGCAGTAAGACAGACCAGTTTCTATAGACATCTCCCTTCATATTTATAAAAAGTAGAAGGTAGACAGTGCAACAGGTAAGGACCAAGTCTGAACCCAACACACAACCAGTAAAACTTTAACTCACTTGCTGGATTGCTAAAATGACTAGAGGACACTTATCTAAATTTTCAGGAAGAACAATTCTTTAAACAAAAGTCTCATTGGTCTAAAGGGACTTATGACCAGCACCTCTGGGCCCACCTCCACCCTGGTGTATTCTGATACAGTCTTGAGAGTCCAATAGACTGAAATTAAAATCATCTCACTGTGGTCACTGTGTGGTCCCTTCAGCCGTACTGACCTGGACACAGAAGTTCAAGGTGAGGAATCAGCATACACATCCCCTCACACTGAAATGTGAAGCCCAACACAGAGTCCTTTCCTATTCAGCTCCCAGATGGAGGGAGGCAGGAAGCTCCACTGCCTTCAGCCACACCCCACCCCTCCTAAGTATCAACAGAAACAACTCTCATGGAGACATTCCTGGGCAATAGCTGTGGTGATGAATAAAGCCAGTCTCCTGATGCTTGAACAGCCTCCTGTGGGTTTCATCGAGTGAGAAAGGCTTCATGAAAATGGGTCCCAGAGGTAGGGCCCTTGCAAATTACCCTCCAGTTCTCATCTTTGGGGCTTGGGGAATATGGCATAAGGTCCATTTACACATAATAGTGAAGGACCTTGCTCTATTGGTAAAATGTATGCAGATAATTAAGGGCAGAATTTGGCTCTGTATCAAACACATCCAACAAGCCAACTTTACCATTATTCAATTGCCTAATTAACATCAGTTTCCAAATTGGCCATATTACCTCTGTGCTACTTTTCCGCATAGAACTTTGAGACAAATGCTACTTCTAACATTACTAAATTTTCTTTTAATCCTTGATTTGACAATCCCAAGATATTAAATAATATCCAGTGCTTTGTGGGATTACCTCCATTTCTCAATGCCAAAATATTTAAAGAAGGTACTCATTACTAAAATATACAATGGATTCAATGAGCCAAGAAAGAGTGTTTTTTATAATTAACACATAAGGTGATATTAACATTAATGTGTTCTGAAGGCATCTGGACCTCCGCTTTCTCCTACACACACACGCTGGCATAATTTCAGTTGTAAAAACCTTTGATATTTAATCTACTTAGCAAAAATCTTACTTTTCCTACTAAATTCTTTGTAGTCATTAGTACTATTACTTATATTTATAATTATCTTCATCTGAGGTATACCGCAGGGTACTTGACCCCCTTAAGATCGAAGAAAGCCATCTGACTTTAGCCAGTGAATGGTGAGTGCAATTAATGTGTTGATTCTGGAGAAAAATTCAGAGTGTATGGATAATCTACCTTCTTCCTCCCCCCCCCCCGCCCCCCGTAGGTATCAAGGACACCCAGTGGCCCGGGGCTCCTTCAGCCTGAGTCTCAGAGTGAGGACCACTTGCAGCAGAGACTTGCTGCTCAGATGAACTAGTGTGACTCAGAACCCCACATGCCCTGAACCTTCAGTTTCCTAGGAGAATGGCTAAACCCATCAGAATCCCAAAAAGACACCCACAAGACCATAAGGTCCAAACCCCTTGTCACAGCAGTGTGTACCTCAAAAGTTAAAGTACTTGAGATTATTGAGGGGGAGGAATTGGTGTTGAGACACTCTCACTCTGTCACCCTGGGTAGAGTGCTGTTAACTCACAGCAACCTCAAGCTCCTGGGCTCAAGTGATCCTCTTGCCTTATCTTCCTGAGTAGCTGGGATTATAGGCCATAACTCCTGGCTAAGTTTTCTATTTTTAGTAAAGATGGGTTCTCCATCTTGCTCAGGCTGTTCTGGAACTCCTGAGCTCAGGCAATCCACCCACCTCAACCTCCCAGGGTGCTAGGATTACAAGAGTGAGCCACCATGCCCGGCCAAAATGACTGAGGTTATTACCACAGCACAGCCATACCGCCACTCCTCCCTGGTAAAAGACAACTTTAAACTTGTCATAATGTCCATCTGTCACAACAAATAGTCAAAGGACAACGAAGTGGTGATGTATTTTGGTGATGGCAATAGGTAATCCCCTCAATCAGGTTGAAATCAAAAGGGCTCGTTACTCACTGCTTTTGTGATCTTACCAAGTTTCCACTTATGTTTCAAATTTTACTTTCCTCACCCATCACATGTGATGCTATCATACGTCTTAGACATGGCGAGGAATAAATCAGATACTTAACTTGAAGTAACTAGCTCGGGGCGCATGTTAATAATCAGTGCCTGCTCTTTTTGTCCACACTCAGATCCCCATTGATGACGAAGCATTAGAAGAACGGACGGAATCAAGGGTAGACAAGTTACAGCATGAAGGCTAAATTTATCCCTATTTCCCATTTTTGTAAATAAAGTTTCATCAGAACATGGCTACATTCATTTATACATTGGCTGTGGTTTCTCATACTACAAATGATAAGGTAGAGGGATTAATAACAGACCATATGGCTCACAAAGCCAAACTGTGTACCATCTGAACCTCTGTGGGGGAAACTTGATGACCCGGGACTGGATTCATAACCTGGACAATTCAGCTTCTCAGACGAATCTAACCCTGAGCTTCCTCCTCACCCAGAACAAGTCAATATTGTGCTGAGAACTAGCTGGAGATTTTCCCTGCAAAGTGCTAATTGGAAACTTGATCACTGCCTGGAGGCGGCTTCGCCCAAGATTTCAGTCAATTGTGAGGCCTACTAAACAGGGGCTGAAAAGGTTGCCCTAAGCCCAGCTTCCCGCTCATCATCAACAAGCATTTGTATATTCATTTAGTAATGCATTCATAAACATCTGCCTAAATGCCATTTATATACCAAACTATGCTAAGCTCCGAGAACACGGAGATAAAGGACGCTCCAGCACTGCAGAAGTTCATAAACTAGCAGAGTGAACAATCTGCAAATACATACATACAATACAGTGAGGGACAGTGTAAGTATACAGACAGACAAATACAAAGTATAAATGCATAAGAAAACTACAGCAAGAAACAAAGAGATCCCTAAGCAAAATACATGAGATTAACATAAAGCATCCTAGGGAATATCTCTGCAAATGGGGAAACACACTAACTAAAGTGAGGGTCATAGAGCAGAAACAGTGTCAGAGGCTGAGGACGCTGGTCCAGGCTGCTGGACTGCAGCCCGCTGCCCAGTACTTGCTTCTTGTGGATCCAAGACTTCATCACCATCCAATCACCACGTCCACCCAGACACTCCCATCTTGCTCACACCAAAACAGTCCTTTATTGGTCCTTTGCCTTGGACCTGACATTCTGGACTAGTTTTGCATTTGGGAGTGGCTAAGTCATGCCTTTTATTCCACCAAATAAAAAAATCTTACTAGTTTGTGACATGAAAAGTTGACTTTTGCACAAAGAAAAACCACCTTATAAGACAGCCATTTTTTTCATTTACTAATTCTTCAGAAACATACGTCAGGTGTCTACTATGACATGAGTTGACTGGATTCAAGTTTACAGTTTACTGAGAAAATAGAGGTTAGCCAAGTTGTTTTGGTGCAAAGTATAAATCTGTCTACACAACCCAAGTGCCAAAAACATGTAACATTTTCTACATGTCATAGTAATCTTTATTTGTAATTTCTATTCTACAAGCAGAATAATTAATCATGCTTTTCCCTGAAGCTGCACTTTTATAGCAGGAGACTTATAGAATGTTAGCACAGTGTGGATTCTCTGATTGTTAGGGGACAACTGTCCACACTGCCTGCTGCTCAGTCTCCTCAGTCATCCTCATTACTTGGGTCCTAATCACCCACCCACATTGCTCACATCTGCAGCAACCCTTAGGGTCCCACCCCATGGTCTTTCAAGTTGAGGTCTTTCTGGACCATTTCTCAGCCTTCCTCCATGCCACACCAGGAGGGCCAAGGAACTCCAGGAGGGTAAGACCTTCCAATGCAACTCTAATGTGTTTTAGAGCTCAAGCAGTCCTTCCATGGCCTCCTGCCCCACCCTAGGAAGCAATTCATTCAACAGTCAATACTAGCAAACATCTTCCAAGTGCCTCTTATGTTTCTGGTGCTGGGCTAGACTCTTGGGAAACTATAGTAAATGAAACAGACAAAAATCCCTGGCCTTATGAAGCATTCATTCTGGGATGCAGAAACCAACAGTAAATAGTAAGCACATCAAATAAGTAAATTATCTAAGAAATGAGTAAGTGTTATGAAATAGAGGAGGGTGAAGAGTATTTAGGGGGGCAGGGTAGGGGTGTCCACTTGAAAATTTAAGTAGATTTGTCCTAATGGACCCCATTATGATGGTGATGTTGGAGCAAAGACTTGAAAGAAGTAAAGAATTACTCACATAGCTCATTGGGAAGAGAGCATTCCAGGCAGAGGGAACAGCATGTGCTAAGGCCCTAGGGCAAAAGTGAGCCTGTTTAAGGAGTAACCGGAAGGCCAGCATGGCTGAGAGATATGACCGAGAGTCCTAGAAGTGTGTTCAGAAAGGCAACGGGGGCTCGGCACCTGTGGCTCAAGTGGCTAAGGCACCAGCCACATACACCTAAGGTGGTGGGTTCGAATCCAGCCTGGACCCGCCAAACAACAATGACGGCTACAACCAAAAAATAGCCAGGTGTTGTGGTGGGCACCTGTGGTCCCAGCTACTTGGGAGGCTGGG
>NW_003852414.1:16597935-16622137 GCF_000181295.1 Otolemur garnettii | reverse complement strand
AAAAAAAAAAAAAAAAAGTTCTCAGGGCCAGCAACCTAAGGTTATCCCGCTTTCTTGGGTTCTACCCAAGAAGGGGGGTGTAGGGCAAATTGTTTCATTAATGGAACACTTCACAAATTTGTGTCATTCTTGTACAGAGACTTTTCTACGCTCTATCATTCTAATTTTTTAGTACATGTGCTGCCAAAATGAGCCTGAGAGTAAAATTTCTCTTTCAGATTCCCTCAAACTATTGGAATTTCTTTCATTTCATCTTCATCCAGGGTTTTCCCGTCTCGCACAGAGATGGAGCAATGATCCCATTCTCAGAGACACAACTCAGCTCTCCTTTTCCACCCCAATTCAGACAGTCTTTGTCTATTTCCAGGAATAAGAAAAACTGCCTAATTGTGTGTTCTTCCACATCAAGAGAGCGTATGCTTGCTTGCTTTTCAGTTTTTGAAACCCATACCTTCCTGCTGTCTTAGTTTATACCAATCAACCCAAACGTGGTGGGATAATTTCTTTTAATGTATTAACAGGTGGTATACCACTGTCTCAAGGTGTGGGCAGGGCAAGAGGTGCGAAAGAATGCCAGAAATGTACAACACAGTTAAATACATTAAAGCATTCTGCTTCATGATCATTTAGGATGAAATAAATTTGCCCCTAAGTTAGGCTATGTGTACACAATCATCTTGTAATTATTACCAGCCTGCCCAATGATCCAGAGCAAATTAGTCTGATATTTAAATAAAATAGACTTTGCCCGTGAAATTATGCAAAAATGCAACAAGGTTGACACTGGTCCTACTGTGTAAGCTAATAATTAGACATCGTCTATGTCATTTTCTGAACTTTCAGAGAGAACATTAAACAGTAAGGCATTTGTTAATGGTAGAACATTTCCAGAAGAAAATGGCTGGCAGGGGAATTAAGAAGGGGCCAACACAACAGGGATGAAAATGAAATGTGAAAGAAAAAAAGAAATGGATACTTCAGCCACGGAAACAGGGAGGGCCTAGATCTTTAAATTCTGCCAGTGTTTATACCTAATTTTTTAATAGGTTAATCTCTATCACTTATTTGTGAAGATGCCAATTTCCCTGTTAGCTCATTAAAGAATAGACTCCTTTACAGGCAGAGCTTCAGAAACCCTTGAAAATTCCCAAACTCAAAGACCATACTCATAATAGACAGTACTCCTTATGCAATGTATTTTCATATCACTGAAAAATTATACATAAAAGATTCAACTCTCACTCGATGATCAGTTTCTGTCCAGGCTGAAACACTTACTAAATCCACTTCCCAAATTTTGTTTTAAATTTTCATAAAGAACATATGGCTGACTTGGTACCATAGACTCTAGTTACTGATGAATTTAACATTTCACTCTTTTTTATCCAAAAAGGTCTGTTTTCTGGCTAAGAACTAATACTTTTTTAGTCTACTTCACTTACCTCATCGGTTCTTGGAGCTGTTGTCATTTCAAGCATCCTTTTCTGGCAGAAGAAATACATTTTCATACACATGCAAGATCATAAGTTAAGCTCCCACCTACCTCTGAATGAGAGCATGTGGGGCTGCACACTGGCTCCTGGCTAACTCAGTCTCTCAGGGACGCAGTCCTGTTCACCAGCCTCAAATGAATCTCAGCAAAATTGCAAATTATTTCATGTCATGAACTTCCAGGTCACCTGCAAAGAGACAACCGCCAATGTTAAATTCATGAAGGCAAAGGTTCCCATTCTAGTTGTCTTTGAAAATAGAGCAATTCATTGGAAATGAGCTTACACAAAATCATAGTAGCACCGGCTAAATCTGCAAAGTTCTTTCATTCCACAAATACCCCCCAATAATCTCCTAGGTATTGTGAATCATGGAAAGGTGATTCACCCACGTCCCCTGCTCCAAATGAGTATGAGGCTGGGCAATTAAGTTCACGAACTCATCAGAAAAAAAAATGCTATCTACCTCATTGCTGAATTTCACTGTGGTCATCTTCAAAGTACTCTCCTCAGGCATCTAGGCATCAATGCCAGTGTCTCATTCCCATCCCCCTTCAAAGCACTTTTCTAGGAGGAGTTACCAAACTTAATTGTCAAATCTTATAGCAGCGGTTCTCAACCTGTGGTCGCGACCCCTTTGTAACAATGAAAACACATCCTAGATGACAGATATTTACGTTACGATTCATAACAGTAGCAAAATTACACTTATGAAGTAGCAATGAAAATAATTTTATAGTTGGGGTCACCACAACATGAGGAACTGTATTAAAGGGTCACGGCATTAGGAGACATTAGGAAGGTTGAGAACCACTGCCTTATAGGATGAGAGCTCCGATGGCCACTCTGGAAAAAGAGGTCCAAGTTGCTTTGAAGAGTGGACGAGGAGCTAGCATTGATGCATAGCTTCCCAAACAAAGTACTTGGAAGGCGACTGTGGTGATATTCAGCAATGAGATATGTAGCAATTTTTTTTTTGAGGCAGAAACTCTTGGTCTAGTGTCACGGAGTCAGACAAGCTCATGGCAATCTGGGCTTGAGAGAGTGTCCAGCCTCGGCCTCCTAAGCAGCTGGGACTAAAGGAACCCACCACAACTATCAGCTAGTGTTTCTATTTTTTAGTAGAGATGGGGTTTTGCTCCTAGTCAGGCTGATCTCAAACTCCTGAGCTCAAGGGATCATCCTGCCTTGTCCTTCCAGAGTGTTACAATTACAGTATGAGCCTCCATGCCTAGTAAGAGCACTTGTTTATTAAACCTCCTGATGGACAAGGTAAAGCTGAGGTTTGCTGCTGAGCCAGCACATCTCTTTCAGATAATTTGATGATTCATGCATGTTTGAGGACACTGGAAAGAAGTCGGAGGCTAGGACATTTTTTTTGTTGGTGACAAGAGGTAGATAGACTATTTAAAGCTGACACCAGAGACCTGATAGGGACTTATTAACTATTGAATATTTTTCTTGTTTTGATCCTGTGTATAGTTATGATGCCTGATTAGAATTCCAATAGCTTCAAGTTGCATTAAATGACAATCTGCTTTCTATAATACTGTTATAAAAGTTTGGAGGCTTCCCACTTAGGTACCCTCCTCTGTTGCTGGAGGTTCTATTTCTCTTTTTTTCCCCTCTTTCTTATCTTTCAGTAAAGTCTGTCCTTAAAAAATAAAGTTTATCTCCAAAAAAGAAAAAAAAAATACTCATACTCTCTCCACTGGCTTGTAACCTGAGTTCACTTCTCTGCCTTGGATTCTGTTATTAGTATCTTCAAATGGTTCTGTTGGTAGAAACAGTTTTTAATGATAGAATATTATTCCCTGGTACCATAATTGAGTTTACTACTTTTCAGCTGTTGGACATAACGTTTTTTCCCTTTTCTATTTTAAATAATGCTAAAATGACTAACATCAACATTACATATAAATATTTAACCACAACTCTGATTGTTCTGGGACATTTATGCATTCCTGGGAGACTTTCTGGTGTAGCTGTTAAAAATTACCAGATTCTACCCTGACATCCTAAGTTCAAAGCTGAAAGTTCGAGTTTACTATTCATTACAGCGGCTTGTCTTTAGGCAGTAACTTAACCCTTTTGAGCCTCAGGAATATATAGAAAGATGACATTTCTATGTATGCACAGTTCTGAGTACAAGCTTACAATTATGTGATATAATTAAATAAAATAAAAATAGTAAATAGATCATGCCAGTATCCACATGCTGTACCAGTCCTTGTTTTAAATACCAGGACACCTATTCTTAGCACAGTTAGAAACACGAATGAGCATGCTTCCAAGGGTTCAGACTTTTCCTCCAATGTGACAATTGTTTGTGTTCGGATAGTTGAGGAAAGGTGAGAAACGAGTGGTATATTTCACAAATTGCTGTTATTGAGTGATTTTGCTCATTGAAACACTACATCCAATGACTGGAGAGAGATGTTAATTGTCTTCATTACAAAGATGGGGTTTATGCCAAGGATTTTAGACAACCACCACTTAACTCCCCTGATCTCTGGATAAGAGGGAGATGGATGTTTGCTGTTGATCACGCCGGTTGTTCCGTGGTCTGAATTGATAAGCACTTCTTATAGCTTTAAAGTCATGATTCTCATCAGTTCTCTCGGTCCTGATTTACCAAGTAAAATATCAATCTAATTGTATTTATGAATTCCAACAGGCTTTCTGGGCCCATGTTATCTTAATAGTTTAAATGCCACTGTATTAAAAATATTCCCCCATGACAAAATATTTATACAAACCAATTTAAATGACGTTGGAAAGGGTAAAGAAATAAGGCTGTCATACCTAACAGTGGATAAGTTCATAAATGAGTGGGGAAAATTTAATCTGTGCATGTTAAGAACTTCAAAATAAAAATTAATAGAAGCATGAGATAATTCTGAAAGGACAGTGTAGGTGGCATGTCTAACCCAGAAAAAAATGTTCAGAATAATCACCCACAAAAATCGCTTGCTTTGCCAAGGCACAGAAATCCAAACGTAGCCAAGTGAACACTGGCCCTGAGTTACACCCAAACATCTAACACAACCAGGCAAAATTAAAGAGACCTTTCTCTTCCAAATTATCAAATCGTCATGAAACAGAGGGGTCTGTGCAGTAGGGTTAGCCAGGAGTTGTTTGTTTCACCTGTGAAAGTCAGGTGCAATAATGGGTTAGTGCTTCAGTTTAAGAACTGCCACTTCTGTGACCCAGGTGGCACATCAGTGTCTACTTAGTGCTTCTTCAGTGAGTTAGGTGCATTTTTAAATTGGTCATTTGGGGTGCTACAGTGACTGCCCACTAGATTATAAACCTCATGGAGGCAGTGACCCGTCTCCAGCCTCCCTTCTGTAACCTCATTGTCTAGAGCAGGATGGGTGCTGAGCACATGTTACATCAACAACGAAGAAGTCCCCATAGAGTGTTTCCTTGACCTCCCTCCAGTGTAAGTTGGTAAGATAACTTCAACTGTGTATCTCTTACGTGAACCTTCCTAATGCCCCAACCCTTTAATGCAGTTCCTCATGTTGTGGTAACCCCTAATCATAAAATTATCTTCCTTGCTACTTTATAACTGTAATTTTGCTACTGTTATGAATCGTAATATAAATATTTGGTAGGCAGGTTGAGAACCCCTGCCATAAAGAGTGCCCCCCCAAAAAAGGAAAAGGAGATGGGGTTTTATAACTGTGATTTTGCTACTGTTGTGAATTGTAATGTAAATATTTGATATACAGGTTGAGAACCACTGCCATAAAGAGTGGCGACCCCCCCCCAAAAAAAAAAAAGGAAAAAGAGACGGGGTTTTGCTCTGCCTCCGTGAACTAGACTTCACAGCTCACTGCAGCCTTAAGCCCCTGGGCTCAAGCAACTCTCCTGGCTCAGCCTCCCAAAATAGCTGAGACTATAGACACACACCACCAGGCCAGACTAAGACTGCAAATTTTTTATTTTTTTAAGACTAGTCAAGTGCAGTACTGAGAAGGGGGAAAGAGCAGCACAAGGAGTTCAATCTGTAACTGACTGAACAATCAAATGAGATCACTCACTACCTTTGGACCAGCCTGAGACTGCAAATGTGAATTCCAGTTTTCTGAAATGGCCCCCTGAGTTTGCTGTGACAATGCCCCACTTTGTGATGGGCCTGCAGTCTGCCTCTGAACAGAGATCACAGAGGGATCGAAAGATGGATCAGCATTTGGCGATGTGTTTTTTTGTTTTCTTTTAAGAAAAAGCACCAGGTATTCACGTCACCTACCACATCAATAGTACTTAATATGACTATTACTTTATGTGTTAAAATGCACAATATAGTAAAGTGAACAACTCATTCATACAAATAATTAAACATCTTCAATTTTGTGGTATCCAAAGGAAAGCCTCTAGGTTCCCACAGGGTCCTAAAGAGCTTGGAATTATTGAGCGCCATGTCCTCCCCAGGTGAGCTGATTTTCCTGGAAGCAGCAACTACCCTACCCACCCTTGCCTGATTTGTGGCTTTGGAGACCCAAGAGACCCATCTATCCAATGCATAGATGCTGAAGTCAGAAAGATTGAACGAGTTGGGACTGCACAGTCTGTGGAGCTGTGCAAAGTGAGGAGGGAAACCCCAGGCTCTTCTTAAAAACTCAAGTCACTGTCATCGTAGTACTAACATGGCTGCTTCGTGTTCTTCAGTCTTGAACCCCTTATGTTGAACAAGCAGAAAAACTAATATGAATCCTAAAACAAAAACCACCACCTCACTTCATTTCTACTAGTCTGTGATGTTGGAGGGTTTCATGGATTAGCAGGAGTAATTTATTTGATGTCTTTCTGAATATGCCTAAAACTGGTCAAAACTGCTTAGTAGCTTCATAAATATCAACTGTTTTTAATTTTTTAAAAAACCACTTAAGTTAATCAGTAGAGAAATGGCAGAATCATATTAGCTTGAAGTTAGAAGCTGTCAGGAACCCTCCCCCTTCCACATGGGGAGTGTTGGTTTCTTGGGTATAAGGTGGAAACACATCCAGTTCCTTCTCCACTTGCTCACCGTGGAGGGCGTTTCACAATAATCACTAGATCCCTTTGCATCTCAGTCTCATAGCTCTCAAAGAGACTATTCCCACCTATGTCATAAGGATAAAACTCTGGGAAGACAGAATTTGAGGAAAATTTCTCAGCCAAGCTACCCCAGGCCTCTGACAATCACCCACTGACCCTTCATGCCCAGGGAAGTTGCGGTACTGGCCAGGACAGTACACGAAGTTGAACTTTATCTCAACTGACCCCCCTTCCTTCTGCACTATCTTTCAGGTTTCAGAAGTCTCTGGTACACTGGTTTTCTCTGATTCTATTAAGTTCTCAAACCTCAGCTTACTACAGGAGCATAACAGTCTAAGTCTTCAGAGTTAGCCAGCCCATGTTCAAATCCATTACACGCCATCATGTACTTGTCTGGGTCTAGACAAATAACCAATCGATATCTGTCTTTGTTAGATAAGGTAGCCAATACTTCATAGGAATATAGTGATTCCTCAATAAATACCTTAATAACCCTTAGCTAAGGGACACAGGTATAAATAGTTCAAAAACTTGAGATAATGAAGGTTAACTCAAGAACATTTTTGTTATGACTTGGGCACATGGGTATACAGATGTCCCTGGGTAAAACAATTACATGCTACATTAAAAGTCAGCAACAATGGAAAAGGTAAAACTACAGCTAATATAGAAAGAGGGCTCCTTTCCCCCGCCCTTTTCAAAGAGTCTAGTTCACTGCAAGCTACATGTTGAATGTCTGTCCTATGCTACTCCCATGCTAACTGTCACAGGGAATTAGAAAATTTTGGCTTGATGTCCATAGCTCAGTGGTCAGGGTGCCGGCCACATACACCAAGGCAGGCGGGTTTGAACCTGGCCCAGGCTTGCTAAACAATAACCACTGCAACAAAAAATAGCTGGGCACTGTGGCAGGCACCTATAGTCCCAGCTACTTGGAGGCTGAGGCAAGAGAATGACTTAAGCCCAGGAGTTTGAGGTTGCTGTGAGCTGTGATGCCATCGCACTCTACCAAGGGTGATATAGTAAGACTGTCTCAAAAAATTTATAAGACAGGCCCCCCTAAAATACAAGGCTGATATATATCAGGAATAAAAAAAGATAGTGCCCACAATAAGGTGGCTAAGATTTAAGAACAAATTATACTAGTTGACAAGTCCCTTTGGTTTTAAAATTGGTTACAAATGGTGGTAGGGCATGTCAGCAGGAGAGAATGAATACCGTGTTTCCTCCAAAATAAGACACTGTCTTATATTTATTTTTTCTCAAGAAGACACACTAGGGCTTGTTTTCAGGGGATGTCTTCCTCTCCATGCCGAAATGTATGGCATGACTATGCAGATACACTGTCTAGCCACACCCATCACTAGGTCTTATTATCAGGGTAGGGCTTAAATTTGACAAATGCATAGAAATCCTGCTAGGGCTTATTTTGGGGGTAGGTCTTATTTTCAGGGAAACATGGTATCTGAAGCAGAAGGAACACTGGCCATGGACTTGGAGAGGAACACAACATGGGATATTTAGGAACAGTAGCAGGGGAGGACAGAGGCTGAGTAGACACAGAATGAGGATCCTGTGTCAAGGTAGTGGAGACCACACTTGAATCCTCAGGCAGGACAGTGTGAAGGAGCACAGTGAATGTTCACTTTTAATGTGCTGGTAAAAATAGGGAGCTCCAATAGGTGTGGAAGTAGGACAGAACAAGCAAACATTTTAAGGATTCTCCAACATGCAGAATGGGGTAGTAGCAAGAGGCAAAAAGTGGGAAGATTGTGGGGCTGCAATTTTTTATTGCAGAGAAGACAGCCTGCTATATTTGGTCTTTCATCTGGCATTTCTCCCTCCTGCACCTACAGGTTAGCGGGAGAAAAATAAACTAAATGCCCAATCTGGTTTCAACGTAGGCCTATTCAACAAACAGAACAGTTCTCACACCTGTTTAGTATCTCTGGGAGGAAGGCACTCTGTCTTGTGGGGAGCCTCCCTCTCTCCTGCAGTTCTAAGATGGTCAGATGTGTGCAGGGAGAAAAGTGTTTTGTGTGACCAAGGGATTGGAGAGAGAAGGGAGTCCGGTTGGTCCTCGGGTGGACACTGGCTTGCATCCGCTAATCCCAAGGTGATGTCCTTGCCCATCTGTGTGTCACTTATCCAGCTGACATTTGGAGCTGAAGTCTGCTTCTAATGCCTTGTGATCTAATCTGAGCTTGCTCAGAATCTGGGAAGACACCCTAGCTCACTTGGCCTTGTTCTAGCTGCAGATTCCTTAGTGTCAGTGATGCCATCTACCAACCCTCTTGCCATTGATCAGTCCCTTACCTCCACTGCCCAGCCTCTTCACCCTGCCATGGTGCACCCAGTGACAAGCTGTGGCTTTCTTGCTATGCTGTGAACATGGCTGAAAATGAATGGCTCTGGAAGGACGATGATGAAGTACGAGAATCCTCTTTTCTGCCTAATACAACGTGCCACTCGGTTTAATTTGCTGTGGCTGCACTCCAGGTCAGCTGGGTTTAGCTGTGTCGTGGGGCAGTTCTTCCTGTACATAGAAAGGAAGTGTTTTGACCTAAGTAAGTTTTTTTTTTAATGGGGAAACTT
Organism: Otolemur garnettii; assembly: GCF_000181295.1. Taxonomy (NCBI): domain Eukaryota; kingdom Metazoa; phylum Chordata; class Mammalia; order Primates; family Galagidae; genus Otolemur; species Otolemur garnettii. The sequence continues at coordinate 16,613,006 of NW_003852414.1, read as the reverse complement.
ATAAAACTTTATTGACATTAAAGACTAAACAAATGGCATAATAGACCAAGTTTATGGATTAAATACAGTATCATAAAGATTAGATTGTAACTATATAACAGTTTGGCAACTAATCAAAATCCAAATGCAACAGTTATTTTTTGAAAGGTGAGTAGCTAATTCTAATGTCAAACCATTAATGTGATACTGTCATAATCAAGAGATTAGCTAAATGTAAAATATCCAGCAGTGGTAAAGTGTTGGAGAAGGTATGGAAAATGGGATGTTTCACAAACTACTGATGGGGCATTCCTCGGCACAAACATTCTGGTAAATATTTTGGCATTATCTACTGAAAGGTAGATCCATATGTGTTATGGGCTAAATGTGTCCCTTAAAAAGATATGTTCAAGCTCTAACCCCAGCTGTGTGTGAATATGGACTTATTAATATTTCAAAATAGGATTTTTACAGATGTAATTAAGTTAAAAAGAGATATAGAATTGGACTGCACCAGGAGGAGAGGCCAGGCACAGTGTAATACAGGTACCTGTAATCCCAACACCACCGGAGGCAGAGGCAGGAGGATCATTTGAGGCCAAGAGTTTGAGACCATCCTAGAGCAACACAGTGATATTCCCTTTCTATAAAACAAAGAAAAAAATCCAGGCATAGGGACACATACCCGTAGTCACACCTACTTGGAGGGCTGAGGCAGGATGATCACCTGAGCCCACGAGATCAAGGTTAAGTGAACTATGATATTGCTACCTCAACCCAGCCTGGGTGACAGAGCAAGGCCTATCTCAAAAAGATACAATGAGGAGAGTAAGTTTGAGGACAGACATGTAGAGACTGACACAGATGGTCATGTGAAGACAGAGGCAGAGATGGCAGTGAGGCTGCCACAAGCCAAGGAATGCTATGCTAAGGGAGCACCAGAGGCCGGAGAGGCAGGGAAGGATTCCTCCCTGGAAACTTTAAAGGGATTATGGCCTCAGCTGATACCTGATTTCAGACTTCTAACCTCCCAACTGAAGGAATCAATTTCTGGTTACGTGACCTGGTTATGGAAGTCCTAGGAAAGTAATACAATACATGCCCCCTACGACTCAATGTTTATACTCCTAGGATATCCGATATAGGATAAATTCATGTCCATACACACCAGAATACATTTAAAACCACTCATAGTGTTCACACTAGCACTGAAGTTGAAATAACCCAACGCTCATCAACAACACATAGCTAAATTAATTTCACTCATCTATTCAACAGTGTACATGAAATGCTTACTATATACTCAGCACTACTCTAAGCCTTTATAGAACTTATGTGCCAGTGGGTTAGAACATAAGACATACATACATATTGGTCAAATTGTATATTATGGTAGAAGTTGATTGACATTATGAAAATGAAAATATACACAGTAAAAGGAACTGGAAGTGGCAGGTTAGATAGTCAGATATTGTAGGATTCATATGCTGAATTTCCATACCCCACTACCTCAGCAGGTGCATCTGTTTGATGCTGTTAGGGTGGGCCCTGATCAAATCTGACTGGTTTTCTTATAAGAGACTGGACCAGATGGATACCAATGATGCACCTGGCCTTTCCTCTGTGTGTGCAAGAAGGAGGACATCAAGAAGGCAGCCATCTGTAAGCCAAGGACAGAGCCCAAACCTGCTGGTACCTTGATCTTGAACCTGAAGCTTCCAGAACCGTGAGAACTCAAGTTTCTACTCAGCCATCCTCTTGGCAGTATTGTATCACAGCAGCCCTAGCAAACTAATCCATCAGGTTAGGCCTTACTAAGATGAGATTTGCACATGTATTTGAAGATGCATTTGGAGGGATGTTTGATGTAGAGGAATTAACTATAATGAAGGACCCTGAGTGGGGGGGTTGCCTTACAAACCTGAATAGCAAGGAAGGCCAGTGTCTGAAAGGAAAATAATCATTGAATGTACAGGGGTGGGAGGAGTTTAGGAAAAGTTCAGGTCCTAAGGTAATAGGCCACAGCCAAAAAGGACTTCACAGACTATCATGAGGTCTTTGGCTTTTGCTCTGAATGACATGCAGTAGAGAGACACTTTAGGAGGCTGTGAAAGAATCAGGCACCTCATGAACTGCTGCTGGCAGTGTAAGTTGCTACAACTTTTATCTGATATGTGTTTTAAGGGATCATTCTGATGCTCCTCATTCTTTCATGCTCATCTCAAGCAATTCAGTCCCAAAGCCATTAGGTAACACAAAGCAAGGTAGCTAGTCATAGAAGCAGAGGAGGATGGGCCAATCCCTGGTGACCAAGAATGGGTGTTGCAGCCCAGGGAGGGTGAAGGGTCATCAGGCAGGAAAGATGCCCAGCCTAGGCAGAGTTAGGAGGCCATCTATGTGGAAGGTTGGCCTGATGTTGAGTTCTATAAGCCCAACCAGGTAAGAATCAGCACAGAGAGGATGACCCAGTAAAAGATCAGAGTCTGAAGGTCTGTAGTGGGGGAATCTCTACACAGCGGTGCTCTGGTGTGAGGGACCAGAGCCCAAGCTAGAGGGGAGGATCTTGGGGGGAAGAGGGCATGCAGGACAGCCCAGGAAGTAGTGTTCAGACCCAAATGGGTAGGGAGGCCATTTACATAAGCAAGCAGTTGACAATGCAGAAGAAAAAGGAGTAACACACATTAGATGTGTTAAAGATAATCGGAGCCAAGTGTCTCATGGTTATAGAAGGAAGTATGAAAGGGAAGAAATTATAAACCCTGTGGTTTTAGAAGTAATTGGTATCAACTCTTGGCTTCCTACATATAGTTATGGAAAAATCTAGATATAGATTATATATAACATATACACAAATTCCCTAACTCTGTCCACCGAGAAGTCTGGAACAGTGACACCCTGATAGCAGTGAACACTCTTATCACCCAGATAAAGAATTCTAAATACTATATTTTACTCTAAAAAATGAGGGCTTTGTGGAGAATTATCAGGGCTGGTGCAGGGAACATTTAAGATAAATCTGGAACACTGTCTTCTACCAGACTTCACAGAATTACTCAACAAATGGGGTATTAAAAGGAGGCAGATGCTAGCTCAAAGGAGCTCCCACCGGCTTAACACAGGACAATTTGGCCATCATGACAATGACAGGAATTGGTGGTACCTCATTGAATAGGAAATCACAAGTTCATATAAATTCATATAAATTTAAATGAATAACTTGAAAGTTTGGTGTATTTACAGTTTTTAAATTGTTAATTACAATGAAAATTCTGTAAAAGTTCTGTAAAATTCATCTAAGTGGCAAAACAGAAAAGTGTACGTTATTGACAACGGGGCGAAATGAGATTACTTGTCCACTGAGAGAACATTCCCTGTCTGTGATGGTCCTGACCAACTTCATAATCTCAGTCTAATCCAGCATTTTGCAACCTCTTTTTATGTCACAGCACACTGGAACCTATGGTTAAACTCCCATGGCACAGTTAAATTATGTTGATCCAAACAATTAAAATACGCTTACTATGCTTTGAACTTTTGAAAATAATGTTTAGAAATTTTCACGACACACCTGAGATCCTCTCATGGCACACTGGTCTCCTCAGGAGGTAACATCAGAACTCCAAACTGGGAGACAGTCTGGATAACAGCTTGCCCATCATCTTCAGAAGCATCACAGCCACGTGAATCAAAGAAAGTGCTTTGGATTCAAAGAACCTAAAGGGATGCAATGACTAAATGTAACACATGACTTGGCACTGAATCATCTTGCCATAAAGGTGACTGTCCTAATCATCTTGCCTATTAGGACAGTGGACAAAACCAGAGTGAGACATGACGGCTAGATGGTAGTAATGAATGAGTTCTTGGGGCTGTATTACGGTTCCCCAGGGAACTGGCCTTGTTTGTAGCAAAGACACAGTCAGGTATTAGGGAATGTTGGGGCATAGAGATGGCAATGTGTTCTCAAATGATTCAGGAAGATACAGAATAGAATAGTGCAAAAGGACAAGTTTTTATTTCACGTATATTTTGAGACAGTCTTCCTCTCTCTCATCCTGGGTAGAGAGCTATGGCATCATCACAGCGTACAACAGGCCCTAACTCCTGGGCTCCAGCCATCCTCTTGTATCAGCCTCTTAAGTAGCTGAAACTACAAGCACCTGCCAGACACCCAGCTAGTTTTTAAGCAGAGACAGGGTCTCAGCTCTTGCTTAGGCTAGCCCCAACTCCTGAACTCAAGCAATCCTCCCGGCTTGACCTGGCAGAGCACTAGAATTATAGGCATGAGCCATCGTGCCCAGCCTGTTTCCTAGATTTAAAAAATATTGAAAGAATAGATACTCCAACAAATACTTGGACACAGATGTTGACAGCATTACTGCTGCAGCATCACAATATCCAAAAGCTGAAGCCAAATACTCGTCAATGGATGAATGGATAAAATAAGGAACAGACATACAGGAGATTATTCAATCATAAAAAAATAGAATGCTGATCCATGCTGCAATGTGAATGACCTTCAAAACCATGAGTCAAAGAGTCACAGGAGGTCATATTGTATGAATCCATTTACATGAAATATCCAGAAGAGTCCTATCCATAAAGAGAAAAGGCAAGTGGTGGTTGCTAGGGAGAAGGAAGGAGCAGGAAACGGGGAGTGAGATACAATAGAGATGAAGTTTTCTTTTGAGATGAAAAAGTTTTGCAACTTAATAGAAGTTGTGATTAGACAACATTGTGAGTGGACTAAATGTCACTGAATCGTACATGTTAAAATGGCTACTTTTATGTTATATTCCACCACAATAAAAATTAGCAATATACCAATAAGCCCCTCTTCTGGAATAAAGAGGGGATCATTCCCACTGCTATATTGAAAGAACCGTGCTGTAGGGTCGTAAAAGCTCAGAAGTCAGCGACAGCCCTGCTGCACAAAGCCTCTTCAGGTACGACACACCTTGCGTTGTTATGGGTATTTTTATAAAATTAGTATTTTGTTACTTTGAAAAGTCCCTCTGTTTCTGATAACGTTCTTGGTCTTAGAGCATATCGTCTGATATTAGTATAGCCACATCAGCTTTCTTGGAGCCACATAAATTTAATCCTCCCCTGTATTAACCTCTCTGCTTTTCAGCTCCACCCTCAGCATCCCTGGGTCCCTTATACACAAAGTCCTGGGAAGTAAGGGATGGGAATTAGGAAGAACCAGTTCTGCATTTCAGGTTCTCTGCCCTCTCATCTGTCACCAGTCTGCCCACCACAGTGTGAAGTTCTGCTGCCATCTTACTACCCTGGAAAGTCTCTCCCTGCAGCAGAACTAATAACTGGCCTGTTGGACTTGGACTTGATCTTTTGTTCCTGAGATGAAATTGACCACAGACTTTACTCACCTAGGAAAGGTTTGCCCTTCTCTAGAATGTAGTTTCTTTATATTTCTTTGCCCCCATACTTCTTTGCTGGCTTTAAAAATATTTAGGTTTTATGGTTACACCCATTTTGTTATGGGAAGAATAATGATTTGTTACATAGCTTAAAATGTACCTTTTTGGGACAGGCGTGGTGGTTCACACCTATAATTCTAGCATTCTGGGAGGCCAAGGTGGGTGGATTGCCTGAGCTCAGCAGTTTGAGACCAGCCTGAAAAAGAGCAAGACCCCACCCCCATCTCTACTAAAAATAGAAAAATTAGCCTAGCATTCTAGTGGGCAGCTATTTGGTAATAAATAGCCAGCTACTTGGGAGGCCAAGGCAAGAAGATCTCTTGCACCCAAGAGTTTGAGGTTGCTGTGAGCTATGATGTCACAGCACTCTAACCCGGGTGATAGAGATGGTCCAAAAAAACAATTTTTTTGACTATTTATTTTATTTTATTTTATTTTTTTGAGACAGTCTCACTTTGTCACCCAGGGTAGAATGCTATGGCATCATAGCTCACAACAATTTCAGTCCTGTCTCTGCCCTCAATGTTACAGGGTCTCTGCCTATGTGTTTCTTCCATGCCTCTGCATTTTTTTTTAATTTTATCTTTTTGAGACAGTCTTATTATGTCGCCCTTGGTAAGTGCCATAGCATCACAACTCACAGCAACCTCTAACTCTTGGGCTTAAGCGACTGTCTTGCCTCAGCCTCCCAAGTAGCTGGGACTACAGGTACCCACCACAACGCTGGCTACTTTTAGAGATGGGGTTTCATTCTTACCCAGGCTGGTCTCAAACTCCTGAGCTCTGACAATCGCCCAATTCAGCCTTTCTCTTCCTTGTTTAACTTCCTTTCTCAATTTCCTTCCCATAACCTAGGACACAGGGATTTTTCAGTTTTTCCAGAAGAATCTAAAGCAACAGGTTTTTTTTTTCTTAATACCCCTCTATCTTTGCAAATACCTAACAAAGCATTAATCACAATATGCGTATTTGCTTTGTATTTTGAGTGTACTCTATGACCCAAATCAGTGGCTTAGTAATTAATATGCCAAAAAAAAATAGGGAGACTAGTGCCAAAAGTAGTTAGGAACTTCTTTAAGAAAAGCAATTATCTTGGCCGTAAAGACCTATTTTGAACATCACAAGCTGCTATCATTTCTATTCCTTTAACGAATCCTAATTCTCTTCTCTTTCTGGACTCCTACACCCCCAGAAGAAGGCCAAGTTCATCACTTGAGAAAGCATAATAGATCCAATTTCACATCTCAAAATATTAGCTCTGTGCACCATTAACCTTATCGAGGGCAGTAACAATGAGAATTGGGGGGGAACAGCAAATACAAATGACCACTTGAGTGCTTTATTGGCAGATTCTTTAGATGAGTGCAAACCCATTTCCTCATTTGACAATACTAACTTGTGTGTGGCTGTACTGAGTTGACTTGCATCTCCCCAAAATTTACGTTCACCAAGAAGCTCAGTAAGTGACCTCATTTGGAAATAGTTTCTTTGTAGATGTAAAGGAGTTAAGATCCCATTGATTAGGCTGGGTCTAAATCCAATCACTACTGTCCTTAGCAGTGAGATTTAAAAATGCAGAGACACGGGCTTGGTACCCGTAAAACTGTGGTTACAGCAGCGGCCACACACACTGAGGGTGGCAGGTTTGAACCCAGCCCCGGCCAACTAAACAACTGCAACAAAAAATATCCAGGGGTTGTGCTGGGTGCCTGTAGTCCTAGCTACTTGGGAGGCTGAGGCAAGAGAATTGTTTAAGCCCAAGAGTTGGAGGTTGCTGTGAGCTGTGATGCTATGGCACCCTACTGAGGGTGACATAATAAGACTGTCTCAGAAAGATAAAATTTTAAAAATGCAGAGACATGGAAGAAACACATAGGCAGAGACCCTGTAACATTGGAGGCAGGGACAGGACTCCTGTGTCTACCAGGGAAGAGATTTCCAGCCACCACTGGAGGAAAGGAGGAAGGTAGGAGTTCAAGACCAACCTGAGCCAAAGAGAAAATAGCCAGGCATTGTGGCAGATGCCTGTCGCTACACAGGAGCAAGAGATTCACTTGAGCCCAACAGTTTGAGGCTGCTGTGAGCTATGATGCCATGGAATTTTACTGAGGGTAACAAAGCGAGACTGTATCAAAGAAAAAAAGTAAAAAAAAAAATTATCAAATGGAAGCAAAACAAGAAAAACTAATCTGGTTTTTAGTTTTCTGAATTGTAAAGTAGGGAAAGAATTATTCGTGTATTTGTTGGTTTATATCTATAAAGGATAATCACTTCTAACTATGTAAACAGTCAGAGGCAAGACACTTTGGCTGATAAGAAATTTTTTGAAGTTTAGATAAAGGACACCATTTGGCAAGGAGATTGCTAAATATCTGAGTCGGAGAGCAACCCAAAGTGAAGAAGTTGTACACTTAGAAATAACAAATCCCAGTTACTGCTGTTACTAATTACAATGATATTAACTCTTAGTTATGTTTCAGGCATTCTACTTGCTTTATTTTACCTAAAAGTTAAAATGTAACAACCCGCATAATGGTCAATGTGAGGTATTATGACTCCGATGTTCAGACTCAACTTTTCCCATTTGAAAATTTAAATAACTTGATACATGTCATGGAGCCAAGTGGAGGAGCAAGGATTTGAATCCCAAGTCCTCAAGACCTCCAACATGTTCTAAGTCTAAGCTTCCACGTGCCACCATCTCATAAGCAACAAAAAAGGGAGCATGCACACCAGAGTGCTGGTTCAGGTGAAAATTTAGAATTCTCATTTTCTTTAGAGGCTGTTGTAAATGATTTATGTGATCTTTTTCTAAATGTTTCCTAAAGTGACATTTGATTTGATCTTTGACAAGAGTGCACGATGGGTCCATTCTTAAGGGTAGAGAGAGTGAAACTTCTTTGGAAACATAAGTGAGGATGAATTGATGCAATTACGTTTGTAAACACATTCTCTAATCGGAAGAGTTTTTGCAAGAAAAAAAATTTCCTTAAAGGCAAGAAAAACTGATTCAACAGTTATAGGCAGCAATTTCTAACAACATACTATTGGGGAGATCAGGTACTCTTGGTAGGGTTTGCCCCTCTTATTCGGGCTGAATAAGGATAATATGGAATAAGAAAGGCTTAGTTGGGATTCCTTTAAAAAAAAAAATTTTTTTTTTTTTTTGCACTGTTTTTGGCTGGAGCTGGCTTTGAACCCACCACCATATGGGGCTGGCACCCTTCGCTGACACACAGGCACTGCCCTAAAAATCATCTTTTCAAAGCAGAATGTCCATTAAAACTGGACAAATCACCAAGTGTAATCACATATACTTCTGCTGACAGTAAGACCACCTTAAGACCTCTGAGGCCTTCTTCCTCGTGGTTATTGTCACTGATTATGGGTCACAAACCCCACCAGTTTCCTTTGATTCAGGGCCTCCACTGAGCAGGAATTGAAATCTGCCCCCATCCAGCTTTGAGGGAGATTAACACCCAAGTGCTGTCCGCATGCTGCAGCTGATTCCACTGCCAACATTTCCTCATATCTGGGGGGTCTCATAACATTACAGGAGGTGGATGGGAGGAGACCTTGAGCTACTCATGTCACAGTTCTCTAGACCATAACTTCTACTGTCAAATGTTCTAACACCCAGTTAATTATCTTTAGGCCTTTCTCCAGTGTCTTCTTATGGTTTGCTTAGATTTTGAGACAGACTAACAGAACCCTACTCTTTGGAAGTGCAGAATAAGAAATATACCTCCAGGCCAGACACGGTGGCTTGAGCCTGTAACCCCAGCAGTCTGGGGGCTAAGGCAGGAGGATCGCTTGAGCTCAGGTGTTTAAGAACATCCTGAACAAGAGTGAGGCCCCATCTCTACTGAAAATAGAAAAAAAATTAACCAGGTATTGTAGTGTGCACCTGTAGTCCCAGCTACTAGGGAGGCTGAGGCAGAATGATTGCTTGAACCCAGGAGTTTGAGGTTACTATGACCTAGGTTGATGCCACGGCTTTAGAAAAATGTTGATTCTGTTTGTTTTTTCCAGTATGTTCTAAAGAATGTGATGAATACGTTAGAAATTTATTTCCAAATTTTGGGGTTGATTTGCCTGGACAGAGTGAGATTCTGTCTCAAAAAAAAAAAAGAAAGAGAGAGAGAGACAGAGAAAAACCATCTCCAGACAATTAAAAAGGAAATCAGTCAAACCATGACAGTTACCAAAAAATTAGCAGTTGTAAAAGTTCCCTAACATTGAAGTTCCTCTCCTGTCTGTGCTCACAGTCCTCCTGCTTTGATAATTTGCAGCTGCTCATCAAGATCCCACTTTCGGATTCTTCCCAGCTCATTTAACATTTATTATTGACGTAAAAGGTTTCAACAATAGTGTGTGCTTGGTCCCTTTCACGGGCATTTCTAAGTGTTCACTATAAACTAACAGCAGGGAGTAGCAATGTCAGCTAATAAAACAAAGTCATATGGCTGGTTATGAAATTATGAATTCCTATTAAGTCCCTTTTAAGAAGTGCCCATGAATTAATGGCTTATAAGAGTAAGATATTTCTTCTCGTGTGTCACTCATGGTGGAGGGGGGGAGCATTTGGAATAAAATTCCTTCCACGTGGGTCATTTGGGACCCTGGCAGGTACACGAAATGCAGCTCGGAGTGGGATAAACACAAAGGACATTTGTCACAGGACTGCAGTCCAGAGGCAGGCCTTCTGCAGAGTGGCTTAAGTTAGCACGACGACTGTTAAATATCCAACGCCTTCTCTAGGGTGGCCAACTTGTCCCAGTTTTTGTGGACATTCCTTATTTCAGCACTTAAAATGAGAGGTCCTGAGGTTTTCCCCCACTTGGCACCTGCCACACCTGGCTGGTCTGTCCTTCCATGAACCCTCCCTCCTCAGGGCCTCAGCTTTAGTCCTCAGGCCTGGGCTCTCACTGCTAAAAATGACCACGTCAGTGCAACTTTGCCACATTCAAATTCACTCAGACAGAAAAGGATATTTCTCTGTACCTCTATTTTAAAGCCATAAACTGTCCTAGAAACTGTCCAACAGACTCCTCCAGATGTCTCATTGGTCAAACCTCTCATTGAATTGTAGGATGTCCCCTTTCCTCCACCAGCTATTGGCAAAGGACATGGAACTGGCAGGACAGGTTTTACCCTAATTATGGTTCAGCCAGGCGGGGACTGGGGAGGTCACCTTCCCCCAAGTGCTCCGCTATGGAGAACCAGGAAGGTAGGCTCTGGTGGGCGCTAAAGAGCTTCAATAGCATTGCTGGATGTTGTTGGATGCTGGTGGATTTTCTTTGATGTCTGCTTGCCTCTTAACAGGTTTCTTGGGGGTAAGGAACCTTCCTTATACATTTTAAGATGACTAGGGGAGGGAAAAGCCCTTTCCCAGGCGATGCTGGGACTCCTTCTCCCTTCTCTGCATTGTGATTAGAGAAACCCTAGGAAAACAGGCAGGACTCCCAGGCCCTCAGACAAGTGGCGTGAGTATACCTGGAGTCTCAATTCTCCAGAAATATCAGAAGGCTTTGCAGATCTCAGATTCTCTATAAATGAAAACCTGTTTTCTTACCTTGTAAACCTCATGTTTACTTAGTTCTAGCATCAATATCCCTATGTTGCATCTATCTACCTTTGAAATATCACCACTTAACATGGTGTCCAAGGCAGACGGGGGAGTGGGCGTGCAGAGGAGGATTTTTATATGATCTGATACCTATTATACAAGCTACCATCATGCTTCTATCCTAGCAAGCTACTTAGGGGTTCACTAGCCCAATTAATCTCCAATTAATCTGTAAAATGTCCCTCACTGAGAGCAACACCCTGCCTTGTCTTCAAGACCCAGCAAGACTCATTTCAAATTCATTTTCATTTTCTCCGGATTCTCAATAGCCAACACATCAGATGTAAGCCTCAATACTCAGTAGCTGTAGCCTTTCAAAGACAGACTGAAATAGCATTCAAGTTCCAGGTTAAAAAAGTTCAATCGAAGGTGTCAAACGCAGAAGCAAGCCATTCTTCTGCCTAACTGGTGGATATCCTTGTGAGATTTAAAAATGAAGTAACACCTTCAGTGTTTGCAATGAACTACAAGAGCAATGACCCCGTGCGTTGCTTTTTCAGGATGTCTGCGCTGAGGATTTTTATCTGCGCTTACTCTCACTACGGAGGGCCTCATCTGCCACCCCTGCCTGGTCCCATCTACAGTAGCGACTGTCCCCTGCAAATGCAAATGTTTGCACGATATTCTCGGAGTAGGTGGGAGAGTTTGCTGATCGTTTAGAATAATTAGAACAGCTCTATGTGCAAATGTCCACACACACAAAAAGAACAGAAAACAGGGCAAAGTGACAATACAAATGGCCAGATCTCCCTATTATCACTTGCTGTACATCTCACAAGACAGCTGATTCCCCGCGCTGTATGGGTTCCCGCATCCAGTGATTTATTGGGTAATTCAGCATTTGCCAGTATGTCTTGTGCTAATTAAATGCATCGCACTCTATTCAGAAATGTCACAATTGATTTGTCTTCTGCAAGCACTGACTTTATTTCAATCTTCTGAAAAAGATTTTATGAGCCCCAGATAACGTAGCCTCGCACATTCATCTCCCAGGGTAGCTTGTGGGAGTGGGAGCAGGCATAGAGGAAACCTTTAAACATCCGATACAAATACCTTCATGGACGGCTTATTTATCCGTCAGACGCCATATATCTGAGCTATAGTGTAGGAACAGCAAGGTTACAAACTGCCCCATTAGCCTAGGAAAGCTTTTAAACATGACAGAAGTTAACATGAAGTGATATTGGCAAGACCCACTGGATGATGCCAGATTTATCCAAGAAAACATGTACTTGGAAAGTGTGTTATTTATTATAAGGTGTTTACTTATTCGCCTATTGATCTTGATAGGATTTAGCTATTACCTAAGTTGCATCCGAGAGGAAATCTCGTGTCATTTGGAGGCAGGGAGAGGAGAGAAAATGCAGTGCAGTGGAGATTTTAGGCGGTGTTAACACATCTCATACTCCTGAAGAGCCACAAAGGTTGAAGACTGACCAACGTGCTCTTATTGAACTTCAAGTGGGTTTCCCTGACTGTCCTTCACCTTGTGAAGCCAGATGCAGCCTGTAAGGTCAGCCACAGGAAAAATATCCAGCTTGTCTAGGGGAGATTAAAATTCAACCTCAAACAGCCACCTATGTCCCACTGAAAAGGAATGCTTACTGTATCCACAAGACGAGGAAAAGATTATTCACAGAAGAGCTTCTATGCCGTCTTTAGCAGGGCAGTTATAGAAGGCATTTTTCTAGAAGTTAGTGACTCACTGGGCATGTACTATTCCATGTGTTGTTTGTTTATATTAGTATTTGGGCTTGAATGCAAAAATGCATCACTGAATACGTGTAGTAGTAACAACTGCTAGAATCCATTTGGTCTTCCACTAAAGCCACTTTTTCCTTGAAACTAAATGTTACACTAGGCCTAAGTGCAGAGCTCTACAGGGGGTTCAAGCAGGTGCTCTAGTAAAGGGGGCATTGCCTGTCCATTTTTTTACCGAGTGTAAGGAAAGTCAGTGTGTGTGACTAGGTTATTCAGATCCTTAGAATCAGCCACTTCACCCGGCTTCTAAAATAGTACAATCAAATATTTTTAAAGTCACTCCATGGAACTTGGTTTGTGAAGTAAGCAAACCACCTGCAAATGTCAGTTGGGAAATTCTTTAGCCAAATACAGAAGGAAAATGTGAGGTAATAATTTACTAATTTCTTATGCCTTTAAACCTGAAGGTGTACTAGTCATTTAATGGAGTGGGAAACCAAGATGCAGATTCCTCATGTGGCTATGCTTACAAGAACACACAGAGCTGGGCAGCACCTGTGGCTCAAAGGAGTAGGGCACTGGCCCCATATGTTGGAGGTGGCGGGTTCAAATCTAGCCCCGGCCAAAAAAAAAAAAAAAAAACTGCAACTGCAAAAAAAGAACACACAGAGCTACCAAAAAAAGGAGGGGGGAGAAAATGAAAAAAAAAAATCCAGCCTTCTAACCCCAAATTTCATCTCCTAACATAGAACAGTTGAAACTATTACCGGGTACTACTATGTAAACAAAATCAAAATATCTAGAATAATTGACCTAGCTGAGCGTGGTGGCTCACACCTATAATCCCAGCACCCTGAGAGGCCGAGGCAGGTAGATGGCTTGAGGTTGAAAGTTTGGGACCAGCCTGAGCAAGAATGAGATAATCGCTGCGAAAAATGAAAAAGCTGAGTCTCACAGCCAGGCACCTGTAGTCCCAGCTACTCAGGAGGCTAAGGCAAGAGGAGCACTTGAACCCAGGAGTTTGAGGTTGCTGTGAGCTACAATGCCATGGCACTCTACCCAGGGTGAGTTCAAGACTATCTTAAACACACACACACACACACACACACACAATAACTGGCCCAAGAAGGAGTACTGACCCCTTGCTACAAGGTAGGTTGACAGGAAAGATCCCTTTGGCTTTAGAAGTCACTGTGGGAATCACGGAGTCTGTCCCAACAGCACTGCAGGTAGACTGCCAAAGAGTCCTCTAGGCTGCCCTTGATGGTTTTGCATGTACAGTTCCTCTTAAGCCTCCTGCAAACCACCCTCCATCTCAGAGCCTATTTAACAGACAATGTGATTCCTGACAAGCATCAGACTGACCCCCCAAATCAGGAATTTCACAGTTGGGGCATATAAGAAATAACATTCTTAACCAATCATCTCATTTTTGGTCGTAGGTACTCCACATTTTTCTTAATCTTATTTATTCTAAAATTAGGTACAATGATCTTCTTGGTTGTAGGGTCACAAGAACTAGATCTATTCAGATTCTAACAGATTAAAAAAGTAGGTTTGAAAGTTTAAATGTGATTATAGTATTATCCATAAAAAGCAGTCAAATTAATTTTTTTTTTGAGACAGTCTCACTATGTTACCCTGGGTAGAATGTTGAGGCATCACAAGTCAGAACAACCTCAAACCCTTGGGTTTAAGAGATTCTCCTGCCTCAGCCTCCCAAGTAGCTGGGACTACAGGCGCCCACCACAACACTTGGCTATTTTTTTTGTTGTTGCAGTTATCATTGTTTAGTTAGCCCGGGCTGGGTTCGAACTCACCAGCTTAGGGGTATCTGGCCGGCACTGTAACCACTGTGCTACAGGGACCAAGCCGAGTCAAAGTGATTTTGATCAAAGTTCATAATGATTACACGTAAGTCAAATAAATTTAACTTTTAGTTTTCACTCAGCACCAAGTTTCTCAGGTTTCGAGGAAATAGGCAAATAAATCAAAGTAGAAAGTTAAATTATACAAGTGAAGGTACAGACAAAACAGCAGGTTCTTAGAAGATTAAAAATCAGCACAAGACAAGTCCACAAAAGATGGTGGAGATCATCTAAACAAATCCTACAACTATCATCTGGGAACATTTAGAACTCACTAGTGATAACAGGGTAACAGTGACCAAAGCAAAAATACAAGGAACTTCCTTAAGATAAATACAGAGACATAATAAAATATTCAAAGCTTTCCCCAAATTGAGGAAGACAAGGATGCCCTAGCAACTACTGAAAACCATGTAGATAGACTCAGCGTGATACGGTGAAGGAAAAAAAAAA
>NW_003852414.1:16593883-16597880 GCF_000181295.1 Otolemur garnettii | reverse complement strand
AAAAAAAAAAATAGAAAATGCCCAAAATTAGAAATAGTAAATTAAATTTAGTAAGGTTACTGGTTCTAAAGTTAGCATTTATAAAGGTCAATTCTATTTCTCAAGATCAGCAAACAAAATGGAATTTTAAGTTATGCCACTCAAAATGGCATCAACAAACAAGAAATACATTGGAAATAAAACTAAGCAAGGACATGTATGATTGCTACACTGAAAATTAAGTTATTACTGTGAGAAATTAAATAAGATTTAATATATTTAGGGTATGTAAAATGTAAGATCTTATAAATATTTCACTTAATTAAAGTAGGCATGTACTTCTTGATCCAGCAATTTCACTCTCAGATATTTATCCAACAACAACAACAACAACAAAATTAACAGGAACATGTACCCACCAAAAGACATCCATTAATGCTCATACCAGCTTTGTTCATAGTATTGCAAAACTGGAAGTAAATCATATCCATTAATAGCCAAATGGATAAACAAATTGTGGTATCTTTATACACTGGAATTCTAGTGACCAATAAAAAGGAACCAACCACTGACAGACCCATTGAGGATGCAGCTCAAAGACGATACGATGGAGAGAGACGGGGGTCCACACTGTGTTTCCATTTGTATTAAGGTCTCCAACACACAAAGCAAATCTGGAGTGACACAGCCGATCAGATTATCCCTGGGGCTGGTAGAGGGAGGAGCTAGGCCGGAGGAGAGCTGCCCCATGTGATGGACGTGGCTTCAACTTGATTGTCAACACCATTACATCACGTACAATTTTCAGAACTCAAACTGTACATGCTTAAAATGGGTGTAAAATTAAAAAAGCCAAAATTTACACATTTACTAGCTAAAAGCATTCACAGAATGTGAACTCATTCTAAATAAACTCAGTATGCTTTTAGGATATACAGCAATGTGGAACAAAGATCTCCAGGAACAAGAAGATCTCGCAAATTGTAGATGGATGTTTGGTTCTTAAGAGACAGGGTCGTGTACCATTTCCCAGGCTGGTCAGTGGCACAATCATAGCTCAATACAATTTCAAACTCCTGGGCTGAAGCGAGGAGCCTCCTGAGTAGCTGGGAATAGAGATGCGTGCCACTATACCTGGTTAATTTTTTTATTATTATTCTGTAGTAACAGGAGAGTCTCATTTGTTGCCCAAACTGGTTTCCACCTCCTGGCCTCAAGCAACCCTCCTGCTTCAGCCTCCCAAACTGCTGGGACTATAGGCGTGAGCCATTACGCCCAACTTAAATGGGTATCTTAAACTCCCAAGTAGGATTCTGGCAAGAAAGATGAAAAGATAACTCAAATTAGGTAATTTAAGAAGAATTTGATAAAGGAGTTAATTAAAAGATATAGGCAGAAGAAAGAAAACTGTAAGAAAAAGTGTCACAACCCAGAGTGTGAATAGCCTGAAGACCAAAGATGAGAGGAAGGGAGAGGTAACCAGCACCAGGAATGTTGGGAGGGTGGTAGCCCCGGGAAACCACCTGTAGGGAGGAGTTAGGATGGGGCAGATAAACACATAGACTCACTTTCCACCTGCCCCCCCCCCACACCCCACTGTGACCTCCATTTACTGAGCACACCTCCAAGACAGAAGGCGAGGGTGTGGGGTAGCATTTGCACAGATCAGCCTCTTGGGTACAAAGCAGGATAAAGACAACTGAGGAGTGAATGTGCAGCGGTAAGTCGTAGCATAACTTCCTATATCTCCATCCTTCTCTCTGCCCCCGCCCCCCAAATTCTATTTGGTAGGTCAACAGTGTGCCAGGAACCTCAATATTTGAAAGCTATACAGGTGATCCTGGGGACCAGAAAGTGCCTTGGATCGTTTCATAGAACCACCTGAGTTGATCACGGGCACTTAAAATTTACGAGATGGCTATGTGGGCACCAAATTTTGTGAGATACTCTTTGTTATACTTATCTCTGTAGTTTTCACTCCCCTAAGAATGCAAAGAAGGACTTAGTATTTCTAATACATTCTTTCTGGGAGCCTAAAGGGATCAAGGCTCCAGGCAACAGCACCACAATGGGTGTTTAACCTCTTAGAAAAAATTAAAGTATTGCATTAGGAACACAAAGGCAGAAGTAGGCCTCCTTCCTCTCTGGGAGTTGAGCAGCTCATGACTCAGGTCTTTATCCTTGGGGCCCAAAAAACATGAGAAATTACCAACCTCAAGCTACTCAACTGTTTAAGAGATATGATAAAGTCATCAGATAGTCACAGGCAGGGACACCCACCCATAAAGGCAGCAGCAGCTATGTTTAACATATCAGTTTTGCTGACAGTTATCTTTTATCTGTTAGGGAAGGGTCTAGGAATAAAAAGAAGGGATCAACTCAGTTCCCAGAGTTGTTCAACTATTCCATCTGTCCAAACTCTTCTCCACTCTCCAGATCAATGTCACTGATGAAATAAGGCAAAGGAAATCCAGTAAACGCCAACATCAGCACAGACCCGATCACATTTTCACAGATGTATGTTTGGTAATTCAAAGAAGTTCTGGGCTTTTACTTTAAAGTACTGCCAAGGGAAAAAAACACAACTGAAATTGTAATATCAATTCTATGAAGAACGCACTTTGAATGCATTTTCTTGAATTCATGTGACAGTATGATGCATACCTCATAGGATTAGACAGTTACTAACACCATCTACAAAGGCTTCCTTTTTCATGTAAATATCACAGTAGTAGATGCATAATGTTTTTGTATAGAAACATTATACAAGTACACTCATCCCCACCATGACAAAAATCTAAGCATGGTGTTAGACAAAACGACATCTCTAAAACATTGCTAATTTTTCCTCCAGTAAGACATCAATCCCCCTGAAAAAAAGAGTGGGCGTTATTAATTCTACCTTATAATACCTTTTAGTCCTTTAGAGCAGAATGGGACGCAGTTATATCAGAGGACCTGTCTTTATAGAGAAGGGTTTAGAGATGGCAACTCTGGAAACTTCTGTACTCAGAACCGTGAATATGGGGCTGCAATTAACTCAATAGAAAAATGCATGAGTCAACTTCTATGAATATAGAGCAGTGGTTCTCAACCTTCCTAATGCCGCGGCCCTTTAATACAGTTCCTCATGTTGTGGTGACGCCCAACCATAAAATTATTTTTGTTGCTTCTTCACAACTGTAATTTTGCTACTGTTATGTAATAGGAATATCTGATATGCAGGAGACCCCCAAAGGCGTCACGACTCACAGGTTGAGAACTGCTGGCATAGAGGAAGCAGCTTCTGTGGCCATAAAGGATGTTTCTATAGAATTCAGTGTAGGGAGATGAGATTATTTCCCTGCCTCTATCTAAACCTGCCACCAACATTTGTGGATGGCACAGTAAGCTGACAAACACAGACAGATAGAATAATTGTCTACATATTCTCACATTAAAAATCCAGCTTAAAGGCCAGGCACAGTGGTTCACACCTGAAATCCTAGCATTATGGGAGGTGGGTGGATTGCTTGAGCTCAGGAGTTCAAGACCAGCTTAAGCAAGAGGAGGATCCCGTCTCTAAAAACCACCCAGGTGTTGTGGTGGGTGCCTGTAGTCCCAGCTACTTGGGAGGCTGAAGCAAGAGGATTGCTTGAGCCCAAGAGGTTGAGGTTGCTGTGAGCTGTGATGCCACAGCACTCTACTGAGGGTGACAAAGTAAGACTATCTCAAAAAAATCCAGCTAAAAACTTGTAAAATAAGTTTTCCAGCTTGACAAATATACCTTCATATCAAGATAAAAAACTGTGTAAACCTAAGGCTTTGCTGTAACTAAAAGTCAGTCAACAGAGGGTGACTGAATTTTTTTGTATAAATTACAGTATATTGTTAGTGTATCAGTAATGATTAGTTGAAGATGAAGATATAGGATCCATAAGTTATTCATTCTACAACTCATTTTCCCAAAAAAAGTTACACTGTTATGAGATACTTACACAAGTTTTGATCACCTAGAGAATTTTTTTTTTTTTTTTTT
>NW_003852414.1:16540837-16592996 GCF_000181295.1 Otolemur garnettii | reverse complement strand
GCCATGGCATTCTACCCAGGGGGATAGCTTGAGGCTCCATCTAAAAAAAAAAAAAAAAGAGCATTTAGTTCAGGGGCATCCAACCCCCAGCCCAGGGCTGCATGCTGATTTTAAAAGGGTATTTTTGCTTACCTCTGGTGTCAGATATCACAAAAAGAATGTACAGATTTTTTGCTAATCAGCTTTTGTGTTTGTGTAATGTGTGGCCCAGGGCAACTCTTATTCTTCCTGTGTACAGCAGAGAAAATAAGATGCGGGACAACCTGATTAGTTTTTGAAAATTTCATTAAATCTTGTTAAATTCATAAAAATAAAATGATTAAAGTCTTGCAAACAACGTTCACTTAATTGCCATTATAAAGAATAGATCTGCCTGGCTCAGTGCCTGTAGCACAGGGTTATGGTGCCAGCCACATACACAGAGGCTGGCAGGTTCAAACTCAGCCTGGGCCAGCTAAACAACAATGACAACTGCAAAAGAAAAATAGCCGGACATTGTGGCAGGCACCTGTAGTCCCAGCTACTTGGGAGGCTGAGGCACGAGTATTGCTGAAACCCAAGAGTTTGAGGTTGCTGTGAGCTGTGATGCCATAGCACTCTACCCAGGGCAACATACTGACACTGTCTCAAAAAAAAAAAAAAAAATCTATCTCACACTCCTAGACCTACATTTAGAAATTTAAGATTGGTATAAATTGTTTCACACAGCAAAAAGTTCTTTGAACACTTGTAGCTATTGTTACTGTATAGTATTTAGTGCACACCTCTAAAACCATGACCTAGAAAAAGAAATAGAAAGCTAAATACTGGAGTATACTTACTACTCAAGAAATTACTAGATTGATACCATCTTAGAGTAAAAATTGATAATCCACCTTTCTCTTAAGTGCATCCATTATTCAAAGTCCATTCCCAGCCCCCAGCTCTCTGCCCCCAACTCAACCCTCCAAAGCAGGACCACCCCCTAGTGTCAGCAAACCCACAAACTTCAAGTTTGAGTGCTGGTCACATTTTGCTTCAAGATGCAAAACAGCAAGAAATATGGATGAAGATCTCTGGAGCCCAAAGGGCGTTAGGCATGACGGAGACTATTTAAGGTTACAGATTTACTATGGCAATCTCAGCCCCATCATTTATTTGTGGTATGTTATCTGTGATCAGATGAGATCCCCTGAAGTTCATGGCTTGGCTTTAGACCAGAAGACCTCACCCTCCCACCATACCACCACCAATAAAGTTTTGGCCAATTTGTTTCAAAATCCACAACTTCCTTTTGCCTGAGCAGATCCGAGATTGAAGAAATGTAGCAAGTGGGTGAAGGGCACCCACTTATAGGAAATTATAGAGCCTGTGACAAATCGGGAAGGTTGTGCCCACCTAAGAGCATTTGCATCCGAAGCAATTTGGAAACACCCTGGTTACCTAACAAACCAAGTTTCCTGGCCAAACTGGGCTGTCGGTACCGAGTCTGAAACCACTGTGACCCATCCTGTGGGATCTGTTAACTGAATTATACAACCTAATTTGTCTTACAACACCACGTCTGGATGGTACAGCTGTAACGCCCACAGGTGCTGCTCAGGGAAAGGACTTCCAGTCCCCAGTTTCAATCTATTAAGAAAAACAATTCAACAGAACCCTGAAGTTGCAATTTTGAGAACAGTGTTTTGTTTTTTTTTTTTCCCTACAGCTCTCACAAAGAATTCTAATTCCAGAAGAAACAGAAATTTTGCATCACTTGTTACATTTGAATCTTAAAGGATATTCTTCCAGAAACTTCGTAGTCACTGTCCCTGAAATTTAGGACCACTACCACCAGTTGGGAACTAATGCCCACTTTAAAACATCACACTCCAAGAAGCTCACAAGATGAACATAAGATCTCTTTGAATTTCAATTTCTATACAATTCTGCTTATGTAAAAGGCAAAATTTAAGGTGATTATTTAGGCTGAGATTCAAACAAAAGCAAACTATCCTTTTGAACTATTACCAATTCCTGCTGAGAATGACTGACCCTGGTTGTATTACCTGACTTGGGGAAGATCCAGATTTGTAATTTACTCTAAAACTTCTATATTTGAGCCTAATTAAGATGTAGCTTAGGTTACAAAGGAGGCAACACAGATTGGGAGAAAATATTTGCCAATCGTGCATCGGCTAAGTAGCTAATATCCCCAATATACAAGGAACTCAAACTACTCAGTATCAAGGAAGAAATAACCCTATTTTAAAAATGGGCAGAGACTTAAATAGGCATTTCTCAAAAAGAATGCACACAAACAGCCACATGGGAAATGTCTAATCAGACAAATAGAAATTAAAAGTAGAATGAGGTATCACCTCACACCTGTTCAGCTCACATCATCAAAGAGGTGAAAGAGGATAAATGACACCCTTACACACTGTTGGTGATATAAATTAGTGCAGCCATTTTAGAAAAAAAAATTCCTCAAACTAAAGATAGAATCATCATATGATGCAGCAATCCTACTACAGGGTATAAACCCAAAGGAATCAAGCAGGCTAAAGAGAAGTCTATCACTACAATGCCCATTACAGCGTTATTCACAACAGCCAACTGTTGTGATGGAAACTAACTGTCCATCAACAGATGAACATAGATGTGTGGAAATTTACACAAAAAAAATACTATTCAGCCTTTAAAAAGACAAAATTGGTCATTTGCAATAACACAGATGAACCTACTGGACATTATGCTAAGTAAAATAAGCCAGGCACAGAAATAAATACCTTAAAATCTCATTGGTATGAAAAATCTAAAAAAGGCTAACTCAGAGGTCGAGAGAATGGTGGTGGTGACTGAGGCTGAGGGATCTGCAAGGGGGCAGGGTGACAGGGGCAGCTGGTGAGTGGGTACAAAGTTACAACCAGATAGGAAGAAAGAGTTCTGATACTCTCTTGTACTACATAGTAGCTATGATTAATAACATGTTTCCAAATAGCTGAAAAGATTTTAAATATTCACACCACAAATCATCACTACTTGAGATAAAGCTAATTAGCCCAAGTTGATCATTCACAAGGCTTACAAGTACCAGAACGTGACATTGGACCCCATAAATGAATGTAATTACTATTTGTCAGTTAAAAATAAGAATTAGCTTTGGTTAAATTTCACTAAGAGTAAGGAAAATGGTGCTTCCTTGATAAGCTCAGTTCTGTATCATCTTTCTATTACATCTTTTCTGAGAGTCCTACTCTGTCACCCTGGGTTGAGTACCATGGTGTTATTGCCCACAGCAACCTCAAACTTTTGGGCTCAATTGATCCTCTTGCCTCATCCTCCTGGGTAGTTGGTACTACAGGCACTGCCACACCACTTATCTTTAGTAGAGATGGGGTTGGACTCTCATTTGGGATGGTCTTGAATTTCTGAGCTCAGGAGACCCAACTTAGCCCCCCAGAGTGCTAGGATTACAAGCGAGAGCCACCAGGCCTGCCCAGCAAGCAGATTATCTTAAATCCTATCTTCCCACCCCTAACAGGCATTCTAAATGATCAGGAATCATTTGTCTAGCTTGGCGCCTGTAGCTCAGTGGCTAGGGCACCAGCCACATACACAGGAGCTGGAGGGTTCAAATCCGGCCCAGGTCTGCCCAACAACAATGACAACTACAACCAAAAAATAGCCAGGTGTTGTGGCGGGCGCCTGTAGTCCCAGCTACTTGGGAGGCTGAGGCAAGAGAATCACTTAAGCCCAAGAGTTTGAGGTCGTTGTGAGCTGTGAGGGCATAGCACTCTACCGAAGGTAACACAGTAAAACTGTCTCCAAAAGAAAAAAAGAAAAGAAAAATGCTTTTTGTCTAGTTTTTAAAATGCTTTTGTCTAGTTTTAGATCAAAGCAGAAAGTGAATAACCCCCCTCAAAGAAAAATGCAGCATCATACATGTATGTGCCAAGCATGCAGCTAAAGTGTTCGTATATATTCCTCAGGAGAACCCTTTGAAGGTTATTAAGTATTATCACCTCCAATTCACAAATGAAAACCACTCAGAGCAGTTAACTCACCTGCCCAAGAGCACATAGCTAATTACTGGCTTGGCCTTGACTTCACAGCACACGGCTAGATCTCAGAGTGCATTATCCTCACTTCTTTTGCTTGCTGGACATACCAGCGCCTCCAGTTTCCCCCTCAGATGGCTCCCCTCATGAACCCCATTTCCAGCTCAACTCTTTACCCATTCAAGTTACTCTTGTTTAGATTTTCAATTCAGATACAACCTTTAAGCCAATTAAAAAATGATATGGCCTCATCTCTGATAACTTTTAAAAAAGATAATGAATCTTTCTACCCAACATTTTAAGCATATCACAATTAAAATTAACAATGAATTAAAAAAAATATTTTTCCATGGATAAGAACTCATAACTAGTTCATATCTCCTGAGATGATCAAGGAATGACTTCGAAGATTAATGGAACTTTAAACGGTGATAAAATTTATCAAGTACAGAGTCTCATAAGATAAAAAAAAAAACTTAAGTATAATGAATTTTTAGAAGTGAAACTTTAGGCCCATCTGAATCCTTCCTTAGTCCATAGAATTCTGTGACAAACAGAAAGGAATGTTTAAAGAAAAACCTTACAAGTAGACCAAAAGGCCAGAACCACTACAGACTAATTTTTACTACGTTGTGGATTAATCTTTTGACCTGCACGTTGCTTTCAACCCCTTTGACTCAACTAGTGGTTTAACCTAGACCATGTGGTTGACCTTGACTTGAAAAGTAAACCATCTACAAAAGTTCTCTAACCAGAGATGACTCATTGGTGACCACTGTGTGCGAGCACTGCCCCGTCCAGACACATCTGCTTCATGATTAACCTTTGCTGTGGGTTCAGTTGACTTGGAGATTAGATGATTAATGAGTGAAGAATTTGTGTTTCCTTGTCTAGTGTCTGCACCAAGGCAGAATGCTATGGCAACCACATCCTAGTGGAGTGATCCGAGGATGTTGCTGAGCATGACAGAAGCATTTTTAAAGAAGTATTGAAGCTATGGGAAGAGGAATATGAAATAGAAATGAACTTTTAGGAAGAAAGAACCCTGAAAATTAAAGGGGAAGAATGCAAAAGAAAAAAAAAACCACCTGACCTGTAGGAGACAAAACTTCACAGACATGGAATAAAATAAGACATCAGTGGGTAATACAGAAGAGTAATAAAATTCACAATTCAAAGCGTTTTGAGCCCATCAGCTAAAATTAGGTAACTTTTCAATCACATTTGGAGCAGGTGTGATCTGCTAACCAAACGTCATAAACCATCACTGTCATAGTCCGGAAGCATCTAGTGAAATGTCCACCGAGCATGGCTGGTTAGGTCAACTGCTTGCCTTGTTTGGGGTTTTGTGTTTTCAGTAACTTCATATTCTTAGTTTTTATCTAACATCCATCTGTTACACATTTAGTGCACAATTTTTTGTTCATTGTTTGGTTGGGTTGACCAGATCATCATGTAGAGCAGCGGCTCTCAACCTGAGGGTTGCGACCCCTTTGTAATAATGAAAATACATCGCGACATTAGGAAGGTTGAGAACCACTGATGTAGAGGAAAACATAATTGGAAGTGGCCCCAAACATATCCCCTTGGGGTTATTCACATGAACACATCTTGGCAACCTACCATAAAGGGAATGTTCAGCTTTATTCTCATTTCTGGGAGACCAGAAGGGAGTAGAGGATTTAAGAGCATTTCTAGTGATGGGTGAGAGAGAAATAGCTCAGTGTTCTAGGGAAGGGCTTCAGGGAGGGCCTCAGCTAGTATGATCACACCCTGTGTATATAACTAAGTGGGAAACCTGGGCTGAGGTATAGGGAGGTGTCAGAAGATGGTGGTAAGGTAGTGAAGAGGCTTGACTATTCCCAAAGAAAAAAGATGACTGGAAACCTTCACGGGGCAGCAGGGGATGGGGGAGAAGAGGCTTTGGCTGTGTGGACCGGGATATACCACAGCGGGGTTTTCTTATATCCTGCTGTGGACCAGGATACACCACAATGGGGTTTTCTTGGCTAACATTCTTATTCTCTGGGCATGGAAATCCCAGTGAGGAGAAAAAGAACTTGAACATACAAGGTAGCATAGTTGGAATTTGGTAAGACTACCCCAAGGCACACTGAAGTTAGGAAAAGTCAACCACAAGGAGTAGCCAACCAGGCCAATGCAATCTTACAGCCATGAGGTGTGTGTTTAAGCCAACAGACTAAAATATTAGATTCACCCACCTGCTCTCACTGGCTGTGTGAACGCCCAGGGCAAGTCACTTTGGGGACTTATACTTGAGAGCCTGTGGGCCCATCACAGAACAATGTGGACCTAAAGACAGAAATTAAGAAGTTGAACAAGCTTCTCAATCCGCATGAGCTCATTATCAGCTTAAGTACCCACCCCCACCCCTCAAAATCACAAGATTGAGTTAGGAATTCACAAACAGCTTGGCACTTAATCCTGCAATGGACTTTTCTAGTATCTGAACAAGGTTGATTAGACAATGTCCACAAAGATAAGGGTGAGCTTCCTTAAGGTCCAGAGTGGTGCCCACGGGTAGGGCAGGGAGATAGTGAGCGTGCTCTCCAGCTGGGCTGCTGTCGAGTAATTGGTCTCTAAGAAGCAACGATTACTTTTCAGGTGTCCTACCAACGGAGTCCTAAATGCAGGCTGTACTCTGAAAATTTCCTAATTATTTATGATCTGCAAATCCATTACTTGCAAACGGCCTCCAGCTTTTGGCCCTAAAACACTGAGATTCACCTCCTTCCCATTAAATATCTAAAAAGGGAAGAAAGGAACAACGCAGTGGAATATGACTAACACATACGTCGGTTCACTTCTGTGGCTATTTCCCTGGACCCTTTGTCCCCTCGCAGTCAGTATTACCTATACGGTCCAATTAAACCTAGCACTGGTTGTCCACTGGGATTCTTTTCATAGAAAAATGCAATTCTCTCCCAGAGTCTCAGCATTACCTAATGGCCTGCATACAATCAGTTTGATGGGCTTCGGCAGTTCCCGGGGGACAAATTGATCACCATGGCAATAATCAGAGGCTCTCACCCTATAGAGGGGCGAGGTAAAAATCCACAGAGCCTCAGAAGAAGCACATCTGATTATCTCAGAAGAGCTGCCTCCTTGGAATAGGCTCCTGCCTCCGGCTAGGCTGCTCCCACCCGGCTCATAGAGCTCGTGCCAAAACGTGGAACCAGGCATATGGTTGGAGATTGAGGGGGGTGGGGGGTGGAGAAACGTGCCAACTCCGATGCCGCCCACCTGCCTCTGCTCTGGTGGCCTGGGTCAGCACTTCCAGGGCTGCTCAGCCCCAGATTGAAAGGGTACTGACGCTATTTGCAGAAACACAACCGGACTGAAATCAACAAATCATTTCACTAGCAATACACTAACAGAAAAAGCCCAGAAAGGTGATTTGATGAAAACATGAGAGCAAGCAATCCGAGCCTGAACTCTGCTATGGTGAATTGTTTAGATTTCAAAGTCCTTTTGCAGAAACTGTAACTATTAACAGGTAAACTATCATTTAAATCGTTTTCTGCTCTATTGATCCTAAGTAGAATGATGACTTTTGAGATACCATCTGAAATGAATTAAAATATACAGAGAGGAGAAACGTACAGGAAAAAATATACCTCTGTTGTACAACCTCTATAACAGAACTTAAAGGCCCAGCAGGCCAAACATGACCAACAGGTTAGCTTGCTATTGTGTGAAGTTAGCATGTCCGCACTGAGCAAAGCTGGGATAGCATTATTCCAGGCAAAAGTGAATACATGCGGTCTCATTATCACCCATTGTTAGCACATATGTAATTTTCTTTTTCTCTCTATGCATTCGGAGGCCTCCAAAAGTGTGCATTCACAACAATTACTTTTCGTTAGTGTCAGGAATAATCGAGGAACATTCTCTATAATCACAGGAAGGAAATATTTTCTAAGTCCTCATGCAAAGTTTCCACCCTTTTAAGGTGAGAGGTTGACATATAGCCCCATATGGCAGGAAGACTTGGGCTAACAGACCACTTCTCAGGGGGGCTCCGTGCAATCAGCTCTGAGCAGAGAGATGGTCCCTCACAGGACTCTAATGAGCTTGCTGGAAATCACGCTGAACCTAAGCACAGACTGATTTCACAATTAAAAGTTGGAATTGTCTGTTCTTACTTTTCTGTCACATTTTTGTACTGAGTGTTAATAGGTCCTTCAAACATTTTTTTAACTAACTCCTCAACTAGACTGCAATTAAGAAATTCAATGATGCTATACCATATAGGATAAATCACATTTATATCTGTGAAAATGAAACTCCTCTCTTTTACAGAAAAACCACTACATTGTGTAAAATTAACTTGTGTTAAAATAAACGTGGATCTGACATGGTGCTTCGCAGAAATTCTTTATTTTAAACTGCTGCCGTTTAAAATAAATAGCAGCCTCTTCTTTGCAGGGATAGTGGTGGAGATTTGACCTATTTACTTAATCTCTCAGGCTCGCTCTCTTCTGTCATGGAAGAAATTGAGATTTGTGTGTCTACCCCACAGGTTCACGGCAAGGATTACACACTTGGCAGGTAATAGTCACTCCGAAGATATGGATTACCTAACCCTTCCTCCTCTCCCATTCACCAACCATCTTTTGGTGAAGACTTTTGTGCTAAATATCCTTAAATAACAAAATCCCATTTTAGTCTCTGTTTCCCATTTTGTAAAAACAAAACACAAAAGAAAAGAGCAGCTTCAAAGCCCTTGGGCCCCTAATTTGGTACGTCCTTGGGAAACTGATTAGAGAGACTGAGATAAAACACACTCACCTATAAACCTCCTCACAGATATATTTTTCTTTTGAATCCACTAAATGTCCTTTCTCACCTCAAATTCCTTCATCCTTCCTTGCCTTCAAGTTCGGGAACAGAGGGACATCCTGAGATAAGACGCCAACACAACCGAGAGCAGTGGCGAGGGGCCCACTGTTACACTGGGGAAGAGGGTGTGAATGAGGCACACCTGGGTTCCAATCTCAGTTCTATCCTTTTCAGCTGTGTGATTCCCAGCACGGTATTCAAACTTGCCGGGCCTTAGTTGCCACAACTGAGCCACAGGCTACATGCGTCTATCTCAGTCAAAGACCCAGCTGGATCTTAATGAAGCTAATTTGGGGGACCACTCCCTGATTAATACACCGGTCTCCTCCAGGGCCCTGTACCTAATACTGCATTTGTAGTTTTTATTTATTTTCTTAAACAAAGCTTCTTGACTTGTATAAACTTCAGGCCTCACAAATCCTGAATGGACCCTTTATATGAAGATTAAAAAGGATAATAAATAGAAGTTACCTGGCCCATAGTCGTTGCTCAATAAATGGCATTATTGTCACCAGACTCACAGGCCATATATCTGAATCTGTCTTTGAGTAAATGTGGAAAAGGCTACCACATAATGGTATTGCTAAGTTCAACCCATCCAAAGATAAGCCACACATTAGCCTCCTGACCCCTGAGCCTATCTCCAGTAACTGCTGTGGGTTAAGCATTCATTTTAAACAGGTAACCACATTTAGGTACATTAGGAGGTCAGGCAGCAAGTGAGTAAGCCACAGGATGGTTTGTGAACTTAAACATGGAGGAAGAAAGATAATAGTCAAGAGCAAATTATAGGGTTTGCCAGGGCTCCAGGGAGAAGCCTGGTTGTGGACACCACTGCAGGGGGACCCTAAAAAACCAGAGCAGGTGTGAACTCCATATCACATGGACCCAGTGTGACACTGCTCACCCACATGGAGTCTGTGGTCCAACCACATCAGCACAGCCGAAGGCACCTCTGTGGAGACATGACTTCTCCAGCCCTATCCACCCCTAAATTGGGACCTCTGGAGGTGGAGGGCAGGAGTCCACTTTTTTAACAAGCTCCCCACCAGGTGATTCTGAACCCCGTTTTGTTTAAGAATCTCTGCTTATAGATTGAGCCTGAAATCAAGAACTGATCAAATAGCTTTCAGGAGTCTATGCGTTCCTGCCTAGCTCAGAAGGCGGCTGATTTTCTAGGACAGTGTAGCTCTTCTCGTTCACAGCAAGGGGTGAGTGTCTGGCTTATACATTTTCTTTCTCGATAGGTCTACTACTACAATTATAGATGAAGAGCCTGATATTCAGACATACATCCTGATTAAGGCAAGATCAGGCGCCTCTTTATATACAAGATAATTCAATGTTAGCTGAAATGGGTATCTACTGTGCAGAGATAATACTGGAGAAAAGAAAGTTTCAAGTGGGATGACAAAATACCCTCTCTGGGAATTTCCTACTCAATTCCATTATAATAACTTGGGTGGACATCTGAGAGGCAGGCTTACCTTATGTTACCTTACTAGGAACATGGAGTCCTAGTATGTACTTGTGCAGATGATGCAAAATCTGGACTGAATGGGCTCGGCACCTGTAGCACAGTGGTTATGGCGCCAGTCACATGCACCAAGGCTAGTGGGTTCGAGCCTGGCCCAGGCGAGCTGAACAACAATGACAACTGCAAGGAGAAAACAGCCGGGCGTTGTGGCCGGTGCCTGTAGTCCCAGCTACTTGGGAGACTGAAGTAAGAGAATTGCTTAAGCCCAAGAGTTTGAGGTTGCTGTGAGCTGTGATGCCATAGCACTCTACTGAGGGCAACATAGACTTTGTCTCAAAAAATAAATAAATAAAAATAAATAAGTAAAAAAACATATACTAAAAAAAATCTGGAGGGAATGAATGCTCAGGAATGAATAATAACCAAGCTCCAAGGTAATCTCAACAGGCTGAGAACCAAAATCAAAAAATCATGGAACAGATAGAAGCCTGACCGAAAGGGAAAAATATCAGGATGGTTTTGGAAATAATATCCCTGACACAGTGTTGATTTTGTCTCTTTGTTTGTGGTTTTCATAAGACAGTTTCACTATGTTCCTGAGGCTGGTCTTAAACTCCTGGAGAAAGGAGCCCTCCTGCTTCAGCATCCCAAGCAGCTAGGAGTGGTCCCCAACATCGTGCCTGGCTGATACAAATTTTGTTTTGGCCATACCGATAGTTCTACTTTTACAAATGCATTTTTTTTCCAGTTCTTGGAAGTGAATAGTTTATTCTTCATTGGTCAAACTACTTAAAAAAAAAAAAAAAGATTCACTTCTGAGCCTGACATTTTAAAAGCAGACATCCTCAAATTATCTTGTAGCCAAAAGTGGACTGTTAGGATGGCAAGAAATCTGTCCACTGCTTACTCTGTTCAGCCTGGGGTGGGGGGGGGCGAACCTTGTCTTTCTTTATATCATGGATTTTCTGTAGACTTCATCTGTTGGTGTAAGATAAGATCATGAGTATATGACAGTTTCAAGATGGCATATTAAGTAAAATATAAGAAATGTTAAATGCAGAAACGCAATAAGGAATCCCGAATGGAAGTGAGCTCCTCATCGCAAAGGCAACCAAGTGCAGACTAAACAATGCCACATCCACAATTGCTACAAAATGGATTCTCTCCACCGTTTGAGGAGGAGTGGGTAACTCTGAGATGCTTTCAGCTCCACAGAAAGGTTTTTAGACCTGGCCAGCTCAGGTTTCTGGCAGCAAAGTGAAGCAGGAGCGTAAGCAGAAATTAACTAGGACCAAAGTGTAAAACCGAAAGAGAAACGCAGACATTCATTAAACAGGTGTGGAGAGCAGGTACTAAGCGCCAGACGCTGTTCTGGAAGGGGGGATATAAGTCCACCCCGATCCCCCACGCCCCACCTTCAGAGAGTTTACATTCTAGAAGGATACCATTATGAGAGGCACTTTGGCGATTTTTCTTTCACTGTAAGAATATAGAATGAGGTAAAAGAGAAGGTGGGGAGTGAAAGGGAACTGTAATTGTGCCAAGAAGGACTTAGAATGACGACGTTTCGGCCCGAATAAATCCCGAGGTTGCTTCTCCTTGGAATCTATGGCACATTCAGATTTCACTGGCTCCCGCAAAGCGCTGCGGGGGTCTGTTCATTCAGAGAGGGCAGCACCTTTCTGCTCCGCCCCCCTCGTAAACGCCCCCAAATGACCATCTAGCTTCATCAATATTGACCGCTTTCCAAGGATCACCAGTTACCAGCTGTTACATCTATCACCGCAAACAAGTTCCCCTGACATATTGATTATTTCATTTTTCTTGTCTTTTAGCCAGAACCTCCCTTCTAATTAATGCATCCATCGTCAGTTCCGTCAGCGTGTGCCCGCACTGTCTACCTGAATTACACATGCGGCCGCCTGATTCTTGAGGCTGCTGCTCCGATCTCTGCCTAGGGGATCTTCTCCAACCTGGGCTCTCTTTGCCTTGCTTTAAGGGAGATGCAAATGCCTTGCCACTGTCCCAGTTCCAGTATTGCTTCAGTTTTTTGTTGATGTTGTTGTTGTTTTGTGCATCTTTGGCAGTGGAAAGCCTTCAGCTCTCAGGGTCTTAAATAAGCAGATGAAACCCTCTCCTTTCTCTTGGCTTTTATGCCTAGTTTCTGCTAAAATCTGCTCACCCCCAGGAATAGAGCTGCTGGGCTCTGGAGGTCAACGTAAGGGTGTCTGAGTTAATAACCTCAGCAAGTCGCTGTGCATTGATCTTCGGTTTCCTAGGACACTCATATTTCTCTCTCTGGAATTAGAAGCTCTGCTATCTGCCAGGGGACCTCTTCCCAGATCCTCTTTGATTTGAACTAGCTGAAGGTTCCTCATCAGGCTGTTACGGAAGAATAACGACCCACATAGCTCACGTGGTCTTCTTCTTGGAGAAGGTTGCTGCATCACTGCCAACCAGTCAAACCAATCTCTCAGTCACAGAAGACTCATATCACTTTGCTTGTGCCCTTGAAGGCGAAAAATGGCTACTATGATTCCTTCCTCCGTAAAGGCTGCTAATGCAGCAAGTGACTGGGAATAAATGATATAATCACTCCACGTGTCTGTTCAAAAGTCACACTGGCCAATCTGTCACGTTAGCAGAGGGTCTCAAGACTGTGGGAAGTGGGAAAGGCTGCATTATGGCACCGAGTAATATAATTCTAAATACCAGCCAGCCCGTAAAATGGGGAATAAGTGATAAATAATTTATATTTATCAGAATGACGGAATCTTATTACAAGTTCAGCAAAATGATATCCTCCCTCACAGCACAGACTTGGAGGGGGAAAGGGATCAGAATTTCAATAGTTTGCCAGGATTGAATTTCTGTTCAAGAACCTGGTGTGGAACTGGGAGGCTTTTGTTGAGTGGCCCCTGGGAAAAAAAATGGTGTTAGTCTTACAACAAAAGGGCCATTAATTGAAAAAAAAAAAACTATTACAACAGATTTGTAAAAATCTAAATCATTTGGATAATTTGGAAAACATCTTAAAATGTGGCCAAAGGAGATAAGGCAATAACAGGGTTAAAATGCAGGGTTAAACCAATATTTCTACTCTTTCTTCCAATTCTTCTACTATAAAGCAAGGCAAGCCATTTCTTTATTTTTTAATCCACTTTTAAAATTTGTTCATGTATTCGCTTTCTTAAATACCTACAATATGTAAGATTCTGCATCAGAAATGGTAAACAAATAAAATTCTCACCTCCAAGGAGCTTCCATTCAAATACAGCACTCTGGACTAACAGGTAGGAAACAGAACTCTAACTTTATAAAGGAAAAGTGAGCATTTGAAACCCTACCCAACTATCTTTTTTCTTTATTGTTCTATTTTGATGGTGGATGGAGTCTACTTTAATCAGAACTGATCCCACTTGAAAAGTTTTTTTCTTTTTCCTGGAATCACATTTCTGGTTTGAAATGCAAAAAAGTTCAAATACACTTTCATTTCTTAATTGGCATTGTCAGAGCGAAGTTGTTTCTCAAATGAGCAATTAGTGTTCATTTCATGTTTTCTTCGTGGCAAGAACAGGAACAACCAACGATTGGCAGCATACTTCTCTGACAACAAACTTCACTCCATCCACATGACCAAAATCCGTATTTCCTTTCTTTAGTGGAATATGTCTCCTACATGAGCCCAGTATACATAGATATTTTTAGCAAATCACTGATAATATGCTCAATTAAAAAAATCAACACTTTCAGAGGCTTGGGTGTGGTGGCTCATGCTTTTAATCCTAGCACTCTGGGAGGCTAAAGCAGTGGATTGCTTGAGCTCAGGACTTTGAGACCAGTCTGAGCAAAAGAGTGGGACCAGATCTCTAAAAACAGCCAGGCGTGGTGGGAGCCTATAGTCCCAGCTACTCGGGAGGCTGAGGCAGGAGTATTGCATGAGCCTAGAAGTTTAAGATTGCTGTGAGCTACGATGCCACCACAGCACTCTACCAAGGGTAACAAAGTGAAACTTTGTCTCAAAAAAAAAAAAAAAAAAAACTGTTGCTTTTTTTTGCAGTTTTTGGCCAGGGCTGGGTTTGAACCCACCACCTCCAGCATATGGGGCCGGCGCCTTACTCCTTTGAGCCACAGGTGCTGCCCTGTTGCTTTTTTTTTTTTCATTTTCTGTTTAAGGAAAAGTAATGTGCTTTGACAATCACTGTGTTTCCCCGAAAATAAGACACTGTCTTATATTTATTTCTTCTCAAGAAGACATACTAGGGCTTATTTTCAAAGGATGTCTTCTTCTCTGTGCTGAAATGCATGGCCCATCACTAGGTCTTACTTTCAGGGTAGGGCTTAAATTTAACAAATGCATAGAAGTCCTGCTAGGGGTTATTTTGGGGGTAGGTCTTATTTTCAAGGAAACACGGCAGTAGTAGTTCCCTTCTGTAAGCCAGCAGTCCCCAGACTTTTTGGCACCAGGGACTGATTTCATGGAAGATAATTTTTCCATGCATGGAGGGCAGGATGGAGGGGACATCATATTCTCATAAGAAGCTTGTGACCTAGTTCTCTTGCATGGTCAGTTTACAGTAGGGTTCATGCTCCTGTGAAAATCTAATGCCACTGATGTGACAGGAGGCAGAGCTCAGGCAGTGACAGGAGTGATGGGAGCAGCTGTAAATACAGATGAAGTTTCACTGGCTCACCCCGCTGCACTCACCTCCCGCTGTGTGGCTGGTTCCTAACAGGCCATGCATGGGTCTTGTACACACTTGTCCTGATTTGTGGCCATATATTTGTACAGTGGTAGGTACTGGAAGTTTATTTTCTGGTCCAAAAGAGTTTATTGAATAAATTAACATTCAAGTTATAAATACACTCTTTTAAGTATCTATTTCATTGCCAGTCCTCATCATGAGTACACACATACACTTTGCAACACTTCTGCATCCCTTCTGCAAGTCCCACTTGAGGGACACAGCAAAGAGCACTGAATCTCAGTGACAATGAACAGAGCTGCTGGCTTGGTCCCTTTTCTTTTTTTTTATTAAATCATAGCAGTGTACATTAATACTATCACGGGGTAAATTGTACTGTTTCTGTATACAATTTGAAGTACTTTCATCCAACTGGTTAACATAACCTTCATGTCTTTTTCTTAGTTATTGTGTTAAGACATTTATATTCCACATTTAGAGAGAGTCACATGTACCCTTAAGGATGAACCATAGGTGTGATCCCACCAATCACCCTCCCTCCACCCACCCTCCTTCCTCCCCTCCCCTCCCTCTCCCCATATTCCTTGACTAAAATTGGGTTCTAGCTTTCCTATGAAAGCTATAAATTAGTTTCATAGTAGAGCTGAGAACATTGGATACTTTTTCTTCCATTCTTGTGATACTTTGCTAAGAAGAATATACTCCAGCTCTATCCATGTAAACATAAAGGAGGTAAAGTCTCCATCTTTCTTAATGGCTACATAGTATTCCATGGTATACATATACCACAGTTTATTGATCCATTCGTGGATCGATGGGCTCTTGGGCTTCTTCCATGACCTAGCAATTATGAATTGGGCTGCAATGAACATTCTGATACAAATATCTTTATTTTTGGATATATACCTAATAGAGGAATTCTAGGATCGAATGGCAGGTCTATTTTCAGTTCTTTAAGTGTTCTCCAGATGTGTTTCCAAAAGGAACATATTAGTTTGCAATCCCACCAGCAATGTAGAAGTGTTCTTTTTTCTCCACAACCATGTCAGTATCTGGGATTTTGGGATATGGTCCCTTTTCTTCTAGCTATGACCCTGGCGGCTTTGGGGCAGAACAAAGATGTACTGCTTGCCCACCACAGTGACTTTCAAGTTTATCCCCCTCTCCTCTACACACACACACTACCATTGTTTTCTCCCCAAATCCCTGCTTGAACAAACCAGGATATTAAATTATCAAGTGAAGGCTGGGCGTGGTAACTCACACCTGTAATCCCAGCATCTTAAGAGGCTGAGGTGGGAGAATCATTTGAGGAACAGGAATTTGAGACTAGCCTGGACAACAAAGTGAGACCCCCATCTCTACATACTTTTTAAAATTTTTTAATTAGCTAGTGTAGGCCAGGTAAAGTGGCTCATGCTTGTAATCCTAGCACTCTGGGAGGCCAACTCAGGTGGATTGATTGAACTCAGGAGTTTAAGACCAGCCTGAGCTAGAGCAAGACCCTGTCTTTACTAAAAATAGAAAAATTAGCTGGGCATGGTGGTAGACACCTGTAGTCTTAGCTACTTAGGAAACTGAGGCAGAGGGATCACATAAGTTTAAGAGTTTGAAGTTGCTGTGAGCTATGATGATGCCATGGCACTCTAGCCTGGGCCAACAGAGTGAGACTCTGTCTCATAAAAATAAAATAAAATAAAAAGTAGCTGATGTGGTGGCACATACCTGAAATCTCAGCTACTTGGGAGGCTGAGACAGGAGGATCAAGTGACCCTGGAGTTTGAAGCAACTGTGAGCTGCTATCACACCATTGCACTCCATCCAGTCTGGGTGACAGAGAGATAGTGAGACCCTGTCTCTAAAATGATAAATGAATAAGCAAATAAGTTAGGGAGTGAATTGGCAAGTTTCTCAAAATCGCCCAAACACACTAGCCTGTTTCGTGCCTCTGAGTCGGCCCTCGCCTCGCTCCCTCTGCCTAGAATGGCCTTTCCTCCCTAAACCTTCTCTGCCTCCAGAACACAACCTCGTCTTTCCATACCGGTTCAGGAACCCCCTGCTGGTTCGTTCTACCTCCTACTCCACTCAGCAGAATTAACCCTCCTTCTCCTCACCCACCATATGCATTTCCTATTGCAGTAGTAACAAATTACCAAAAATGTAGGGATGGAAGACAGCACACTTACTGTCTTACAATTCTGGAGGTCAGGAATTCTAAAATCAGGGTGCCAGTGTGGTGTTCCTTCTAGAAGCTATTGAGAATTTGTTTCTTCTTCTTTCTAGAAGCTGCCTGCATTTCCTGGCTGTGGTCTCCTTCTTCAAATCCGTCTGATCTCTGTTCCCAAGTTACACCTCCATCTTTGTGGCTGACTCTCCTGCCTCTTTCTTTTCCTTATTAAGACCTCTGTGAATGCACTGGGCCCACCCAGATGATCTGGGATTATCACCCCATCTCAAGATCCTTAACCTGATCGCATCTCTAGAAGTCCTGTTTGCCAGGTAAAGCCACACATGCACAGGTTCTGAGGGATTAGGACGTCTCTGAGGGCCATTATTCTGTCCACCCCCTGTCAGCCCTACTCTTTTGTTTCAAACATCCTTGTCAGCTGCACAACAGCTTAAATAAATAAAAAGTTTGCTGCACCACTGATTCAGATAATTAGAAAGATTAAATCAGAAGTTAGTTCACTGCAGGTTAGATTAACCATTCTGAAAGGTGAATTCACACACTCAACTTTCATCCATCTATTTAGCTAAACTGCCCCTTACCTATTAGATTAGCAGGTCGATATTCTAATCCATAGTCATGAAATTATAAAGTTGGTCAGTTCATTTCTTTTGAATATCTTGATAGGTGGGATGAGACAGTGGCGTACACAATTTTTCCCCCTCTCATCCTAATTCTTAAAGCCTACCAGGTTCTTATTCAATGATCAAACTTCAACTTTTACCAGCTCCTTCATTATGAATGTGGCCTAATGCCAGGACTCATCAGTGGCACCTTTGGAAAATTATTTAAGCATTCAAGGTGCATCATTTTTGCTTTCTGCTTTCTCTTCTGCATTTATACAGAGATATTAGGAACAAAAAGCACTCAATTCTTTTTGATAGACATGAACTTGTAAGAGGAAATAAAGTGAGGGTGAGAAAAAAAATCAAAAAGCAGGATTTTTGGCTTGGTGCCCATAGCATAGTAGTTATGGCACCAGCCACATACACCAAGGCTGGCAGGTTCGAACCCAGCCCAGGTCAGCTAAACAACAATCACAACTGCAACAAAAAATAGCTGGGTGTTGTGGTGGGCACCTGTGGTCCCAGCTACTTGGGAGGCTGAGGCAAGAGAATCACTTAAGCCCAAGAGTCTGAGGCTGCTGTGAGCTGTGATGCCACAGCACTCTACCAAGGGTGACAAAGTGAGACTGTCTCAAAAAAAAGAAAAAGAAGCAGGATTTTGATTTTAAAATACTATTTTCTAATCAAGATGGCTTTTTAATTTTGTTTTAAGAGCTACTCTGTGTGGTATTGGCATGAATTTAGAACTTTTAGTATGTCTGGACTGAGAGAAAATATTTATTGATCAAGTCATTTTTGCCACCTCACTTTAAATATCATCCCCTTAATTTAAAAAATGAAAGATTAACCATCAGAAACCTCTACTATAAAACTCCTAACATTTAACCTAGTTTATAATTCTCAGGAATTGAAATGAAAAGTCTTAGATCATTAATTTCAGTTTTGCCACTTAACTTGCGTTGTGAACAAGTCATACAAATTTCCATGGCCTCAAAATCCCCATATGTAAAATGATTGTAACAATATCTTCCCCGCCTAATTCACAGCCCTGCTGTTATGATAAAATGAGGCAATGTTTGTGAATTTGTGAAAGCACTATACAAGTGAAAAATATTATTATTATCTGATTATAGACTTAATGTCTTCCCAAGTTGTCTATGGTACTAAAAAATGTTACGGCTATAAACATCAAGAATCGTGTTTCACAGTTGACTGTGAAATTCTCCTTGTGAATTTCATAGTTAAGATTTTATTTTGATGTCATAAACAAGCATAATTAACTTTTATTGTGTGCATTATTTGTGAGGAGGTTTTAATGCCTTAAGTATAGCCATGTATCTCAGCCTTACGCAAGGATTACCAAACAGAGAAGGGCCATCTTGAAAAATGGTATGATTTCATTTGGAGATTTGAGTTGAGTTTTATTGCTGAGATTAATAAAATGTTGCTGTTTAAAATGAAACTGTTTTCTTTCCAGCACTTCATATTTTCGCTTGGTTAAAGAAACAGCAGTAACATGATTCAATGTCAGTAATTAAATATCACTGTAGAACAGTATCTTAATAGGATATATTTAGAACACAGCCATACCCAAAACATTCAATTACATAGATACGGCTTTAATATTTAACAGCTTGCTTCTTAACTACCAACCTTCTGGTGAGCTGATGTTGGCTATGTATAAAGGAAAGCAAGCCGCTTAGTGTCAAATTAAGAAAAGTGGAATATATTATAATGGTGCTTTTTATGTTTTGCTATTCTCATATTCAGCCCAGTAGAATGTTTTTATTTAATACATTTAACTATCAATTCATCTCCCTTATTTTTAGCAATAGGAGGTTTTAATTTTCTCTAAACAAAATGAAGGCTTATCCAGAGACAAAAGAAGAAAAACATCATTTCACTCCAGCGCCACGAGAAAACAAACATTTGTAAGTAGCAACAGACATTAATTTACCCAGGGCCCAACAAAATTCCCTAAAAATAAAACATTGAAACCACTGGAAAGCCATTTTGGGAAGTGGAAAAGAAAACCAACTTAGACATGTCTTCCTGACAGATGGAAGTTTGCCCAGCTGGGAGTTTGCCTTCCCATTTTACACAATTTTAAGTATGAGTTTGTAAATAAATTATCTCTAATGTATTTACGATGCACCTTGGTTTTTATTTTATGTATTTATTCATCATTTATTTAGAAACAGAATCTCACTCTGTTGCCCTGGGCAGAGTGCCTTGGCATCATAGCTCACAGCAACCTCAAACTCTTGGGCTTAAGCAATTCTTTTGCCTCAGCCTCCCAAGTAGCTGGGACTACGGGTACCCACTACAATGCCCCAGCTACTTTTTCTTGCAATTGTCACTGTTTAGCTGGCCCAGGCTGGGTTCAAACCTGCCAGCCTCGATGGATATGGCTGGCCCTATAACCAGTCTGTTGGGACGCCAAGCCATGCACTTTGTTTTTAAAAAAAATTTAACATTTTTCAAAAAAATTTATTTTGATTCTACTTTCATGATTATTTACTATAATCTTGGCTTTCAGACTAAGGAAGTCAGGACCTAGTGGGATTCCCCCCCCTCTTTTTCTTTCCTTAAGAAAATAAAGGACTATCCATTCACTACCAGTTGGGAAGATGATCGTCAATGATCCAGGTGGGTAGAGATAGGGCTCAGATTATTTCTACCAGCATAATGACTAGAACTGTTTACAGAGCAAGATGTGCATCAAATTCCAATTCATTTCTCTGGTGGTGGAAGAGTCAGTCAGTCCGTCAGAGACAGCAGCTGTAACTAGATCTGAAATTAAACATAGGGGTTATCCGAATCGCAGCCCCCCGAGAGATAACAATAGTGAATAGTAGTACCTGTTTTCTGGAAATGTCAGAATGCTTATGCCTAGTACCCAGCTAGCTCTCAGTAAATAACATGAGAACAAAGGTGAAATATTGGAGAGAGGGCACCTGTTTGGATTAGAGCAAATCTTTTCAGAGGGAGGTGGGTAGGAGAGAGATGAAGAGAGAGAGAGATGACACAGGAGTTCTAGAGAAGAGAAAAATTCAACAATTACTTTGCCACCAGCTTGTGGCTCCCTCGTGTCAATTATAGTTTATGGGGTTACTGAGAAAGGAGAAGTTTGCCAGTTAAGAGCGGGGTACTTTGTCCTGACCGTTGAACCCTAAAGCATGATTCATGGTGTCTGGCCTTTCGATCTTATTTACAGTGACGATAACCCTGGATCCAAATCTGGAGCAGACCACACGCTGTAGGGTGAACCCCTGTGTTTAAGTCTCATTACCCTGGTTATTAATGAGTGCTTGCTAAAAATGCGTTCAATAGTTCTAATTCCTGAGAATCTTGCAGCTTCTCCACACCATTATCTGTGGTGCCTCAGGTACCCCACAGGGAGGTGGGGCGGGGGGCGATCAGAGGGGCAGCGTGGCTCCCTTACAGCAAGTGATGACACCGAGGCCCCAAGTGAGATGCCACCAAGTGACCACTTTGTGGAGGCAGCGGTTTGTCAAAGGACAAAGGACATAGCAGAGAGTTGGTCCTTCCTCGCTATTCTCTATCCAAGATCATAATCAATATTCTTTAGCACTGAATGGCCTATCAATAGCTGAAATAGAAATGTATGTGTGTATATATATATATATTTGATTCATCTTTCAATAACCTCCAGAGCAGGAGATTTTGATAAAGAAGAGCTGTAAATATTCTCTGCGGCGTGAAAATGAAAGGAGGCAAACACGGTTCTCATTCAGTCTGCTGGGAGCGGGGGCCCTAAAGCCTGCGGTCGCAGCAATATTTCTATGAAATCCTCCCTGATCATTTCCACCAGGGTCTGCCCTGCTTAAAAGCCACACTATTTAACAAGAAAGAAGAGTGGGTTTTGCAAGGAATAACGTGAACATGGAAAGGGAAAAGCACGGGCATATAAGGCAGAGAGATAGCTTTAAGATGCCTTTGCCTATTGGACATATAATAGAAGAAACCTTATCTTCGGGTGGAAAAAAAAAGGCTGATGAATAGATGAGCTGCTAATACTCTGCTAGATCTTAGATTCCTGTCCTGGGGAAAATAAGGAACGACTTCATTGTGGTGTTTTGAAAAGAAACCTACAGAGAATAAAGAGGAAGTGTCTTCACTTAAAGATCAGACACTGTGATGCTGCATTCTGAGACGTCGCCTCCCGTCAGAAGGCAACATAGCAGCCCAGGTTTTTATAAGATTCGACACAAGCAAAAGGGGAGGTGGCAGAGAAAACACTTCTTCCTTTTTTATTGCCTTTTAAACCTCCGGTTGAAAAACAATGCAAA
Organism: Otolemur garnettii; assembly: GCF_000181295.1. Classification (NCBI taxonomy): domain Eukaryota; kingdom Metazoa; phylum Chordata; class Mammalia; order Primates; family Galagidae; genus Otolemur; species Otolemur garnettii. The sequence continues at coordinate 16,570,819 of NW_003852414.1, read as the reverse complement.
GGTGAGAATGTTGCCCCCATCTCAAAGGAAGCAGAGAGCCTTATTTTTCCCTTAGTAGTTACTTTCAAAGTTATTAGAATAAAAAAAAAATACTGAGGGAAGAGAGATTACTAAAGACTTTGCCTCTCTAGCGTAACAGGTAAACTCAGTGGGAATGAACAGGCCGAAAATTGCTCCGGTCATTGGGAAGTCATTTAAATCCTCCTGATTGAAAATAATTAAGTGAAAACAGTTGGCCCCACAGAGAAAAATCGGCGCAGTGAAGTGGACCACGGAGGGGCAATATTCTCCCACTCTGGTTTTTTTGGTTCACCCTAGCCCAGGGTTTCTCAATCTAGGCAACACCGACATTTGGGGCTGGATAATCAATTCTCTGTCGTGTGAGGCTGTCCTGGGCACTGTGGGGTGGACAGCAGCATCCCTGGATTCTAACTGGATGCTAGCAGTAGCTCAACTCTCATTATGACAACCGAAAGTGTCTCAAGAATTGCCACATGTTCCCAGGGCAGGTAGAAGGGTGCAGAGTCACCCCCAAGTTGAGAGCCGCTGCCATAGTGCCTGTCTGGCTTCTCACGGCTCTGCTGTCTGTCTATTCGCTATCCTATAAAACACAGCTGCCATCACCATCAACTGCTCAAACGTCCCAGGACTCACCTCTGAATGGGCGAACTCACTCTCTCCTTCACAGGCACCCTGATCATGACTTCCCTCCTGTACAGATGCTCCTTGCACAGATAACTTTGTCTTCTCAGGCATTTGCTTACAGATCTGCGGTTATAGGCTGACTGTGTGTGTGTCACCCTCCTCCCAAATTCACAGGTTGAAATCTAACCCCCAAGGCAATATGTGGCACTGGAAATCTAATCCCCGAGCTGATGTTATTGGGATATTGGGTCTTGGTGATCAGGCCACGAGAGTGAAGCCTTCATAAATAGGATTAGCGCTTTTGTCTCTGAAGAAATTCCAGAGAGGGCCAGTGCTGTGCCTCACTCCTGTAATTCTAGCACTCTGGGAGGCTGAGGCAGGAGGATTGCCTGAACTCAGGAGTTTCAGACTAGCCTGAACAAGAGTATGTGTCTCTACTAAAAACAGAGAAATTAGCCAGGCATGGTGGCAGATACCTGTAGTCCCAGCTAAAGAGGCTGAGCCGAGGATTGCCTAAACTCAGGACTTTTAGACCAGCCTGAGCAAGAGGGAGGTCTTGTCTAAAGATAGAAAAATTAGCCAGGTGTGGTGGTGAGTGCCTGTAGACCCAGCTACTTGGGACACTGAGGCAAGAGGATCACCTGAACCCAAGAGTGTGATGTTGCTATGAGCTATGATGACACCATCTCACTCTAGTCTGGGCAGCAGAGACTCTGTCTCAAAAAAGAGAGAGAGAGAGAGAGAGAGAGAGAGAGAGAGAGAAAGAAACCCCTGAGAGTTCCCTCACCCCTCTTGTCATATGAGAACATGACAAAAATGTGACCATCTATAAACCAAGACACCAAGTCTGCTATATCCTTGATCTTGGACTTGTCAGCCTCTGAAACTGTGAGAAATAAATTTCTGCTGCTGATTAGCCACTCTGTCTATGGCAGTTTGTTGTAGTACCCCAAACGGACCAAGACATCCACCGGACTGTGTCAAGGTCTCTCTCTCAAGGGTGCGGCCTACCAAGGGAAAAAGAATCATTGCAAAGTCAGCCAAGTTCAAATCCTGCTTCTGCTGCTTTGCAGAGAGGAGATAGTTTTTTTCCGAGTCATCGTCCCTCCCGAGTCTTGGCTTCTTATAAGAAAACATGAGAATAATTATAATTACCCTACAGAAATGTTGCTGATTAAATGATACTGTCAGTAAAGGCCCTACCAACATCTGGAGGTACTTTGTTCAAGAGAAACTGGAAATATATTGCTTGCGATTTGAAGGTAACAAGCGGAGGCCAGTTGGAGCTGAAATAGTATTTGATAAACTAGGATAAGAATCAAGCTTAACAGTAAGTGCTGGGAAGAAAGGGGCGGTCAGGAGAGGCAGGCAGGGGCAGAAGTGGGCACAGATCACCTGGGCATTTGCAAGTAGTTTAAGGATTAATATTATCAGGGCCAGGAAATGCCAAATTAAGGATGTGCAGGGATGGAAATAAAAATACATGTGCCTGAAATAAACACAATGAATCACACGGCAGCTTGGTGATCAATCCTTTTTGGCCCCATTGTGTTCCACTAGCTGACAATTTTCACTTCATTGATTTTCTTGCTCATTTAAGAGTGGTCTCCTGTTCATAAAAGAACTCCCCCATCGCTTGCAGGTTAGTTTGTATCTGCTCGGAGTTTCTCTGATCTGGTGCATTTCATAAGAATCCAAAGGTTATGAATGAATGAAATGTGACATTTCTATAGCACCTATTTCATATTTTTGTAGCACAAGAAGAGAAAGGGTGCCTGCAAACATCTTCACCACTTAGAAAGTCACTTTAGTCTTTATTTTTACAGGGAAAGTTAAGTGTTAAAAACCCAACTAGTTCTTTTTAAAAATTAGGTTTCCAAGAAGAAAAGAAACCAAAATGTACTGCGTTGTTCAATCCATTTGTAAAGTGGATTTCTTTATGTCTAGAATAGCGCGCCAAAGATAATTAGGGAATGTTTGAAGATAAATGCAGTCTTCAATACAATCTTCCCCTTAAATCCAATATTAGTATAAAACTTCATTGTTGCTTAATTAGGGTCTGAGATGGTAGGTCAATATATTCTTTTACTGTAATGACAGTCAAGAGAAAAATTATTGTACGGTTTCCAAATGAGAAAGCGGTAGCTGGCAACTGTGTTTTGCTACCAGATGCATTCCTAATAGCTCCATACAATCACGAGCAGACCCACCTCGGTAAGGAATGCTGGGAAAATTGAAACAGACAGGCATCTCTTTAAGGCACTTGGTACAATTTAGTTTGACTTAATAAGGTCTTTCTTGGAGAGTCCGCGTAGAAGTCTAAGCAGTTTCATCCAAATTTTCAGATCTTTGTGTTCAAAGTGTCAGGTGCTTTGATCACGCTGAACATGAAGTCCTTCAATTTGCCTCATGCATGAGGTTCAGTTCCTACGGGATATTATCTCATCCGCCTACTCACTTAAATGTTTCTCTGCTTCTGTTTCAGGTTCAACAAATCGGCATCTGGGAATATTCCACCAAAGTGTGTATTTCCTCCTTCGACCCTGTCTTTTCCATTATTATACATCTCTTTCTGTATCTATTTTTAGATGTCATTATTGCATAAAGACAAGACCCACTGGAGAGAAAGGGCACCCAAACACCACGTATTTAAGAGGAAAAAGGCTTTTAGTCAGCCAGCGGAGCTTACGGCATAGAAGAATTCAAAGTGACCACCTCCCCGACTGGCTTGGTCTTTCCCTTTTTATCTCCAGTCAAAAAGTTCCCACCCGTGAGCACTTTCTCATTGGTCAGTTAGAATCAAGCGGGAGAAGCTGTTTCAGCTCCCACAGAAAGACAGGATTTCACAGAAGTAGAAATTTCCAGGTTCCAGGAAGTTAAGTGTATAAATTCCTAAGAGCTGAGCCAGCATGGAAAGGATCCTGCAGGTGTATGTATCCTTGTGGTCTGCTTGAGAAGATCTCTGTTCTCCTAGACTTCACCCTTCCCGGGTATCCTCTCTCATCGTGAGAGTTATGGCTGTTAGATTCAACTTCATCACTCTGATTTTGAACAACATTACAAGGGAGGTCTTGCCTCTAGAAAAATTACACATGGAGACAACTTACTTTTCATGTTAATATGTAGAATAGGGATCCTATAAATCTCATTATCAAACTCTACCTCAGTTTTATATATTTAGATCAATGATGAATTTCACTTTTATTGCATTATTTATTCCATTTCTGAAAAAAGTTTAGGGTATACAGCCCAACCGTGAAATTTCCCATAGCAATAGGTTATTAGGGAAGGATATGGGCCAGACATGGGTATGGAGGGTACGGTGGCTCATGCCTGTAATCTCAGCATTCTGGAGACTGAGGCAGGAGGATCCCTTGAGCTTAGGGGCTCAAGGCCAGCTTGAGCAAGAGTAAGACTCTCATCTCTACCAAAAATTGAAAAAATAGCTGAGCATTTTGGTGAGGACACTTGTAGTCCCAGCTACTCAGGAAGCTGAGGCAAGAGGATGTCTTGAGCCCAAGAGTTTGAGGTTGCTGAAGAAGAAGAAGAGGAAGAATAGGAGGAGGAGGAAGAGGGAGGAGGAGGAAGAGGGAGGAGGAGGAAGTGGGATATGGTTTTATTTTGCATTTTCTAGGATAAACAGTTATGAGCTACTTTGATTTTTGCTTTTAAAATGCATTCCTCGGGTGGTGCCTGTGGCTCAAGGAGTAGGGCACCAGCCCCTTATGCTGGAGGTGGTGGGTTCAAACCCAGCCCTGGCCAAAAACTGCAACAACAAAAAAATAAAAATAAGAATAAAATAAAATAAAATGCATTCCTCAGCCTCATGCCTGAATTCCTAGCACTCTGAGAGGCCTTGGCCAGTGGATTGCTGGAGCCCAAGAGTTTGAGGTTACACACACACCCTTAACAATGTATTTACACATAAAAACAGAGAATCTGTTTGGCGATATATTTATGAATAGTCTTCAAAGATACAATACGTACCTGAACCTGTTAACTGCATCATTTCCTCACTCCTTATCTCAATTAACCTTGGCTAAGTGACCAAGAATTCACTCAGAGGCGTTCATTCCTAAACAGGGAGGGGTAGAAAGTTCAATACCGTAATGCTGTAGGCAAAGCTTCCTACCTACATTCTGGGTTTGTTTCCTCTGTACCATTTTATCAATTCTGGAAATAAAAAGGATGGTTATTTTTTTTACTGTCTAGGTTTTTGTAACTGTCTCCTTCAAAGAAAATGTGAAATTTAGTAGAAAACAAAGGAGCCACAGTTTATAAATAGCTTAATTTCAAAGTAATTGATTTAATTGTATGATGCTCTGGCATCAGTGAAGAAATGAGATTTCTTCTGGAAATCTCTTCCCCAGACGTAGGGCTTTTGCTACAGAATATTTGTCTATATTATATTCTATAACATAAAAGAAATACAATGAAGAGTTTCATCATTTACACACAATTCTTTATTGATAAGTTCACATTTCCTGTTCTTTCCATTGAAATAACAATAACGTATCTTTTTCCTTCTGAATGTACAGAAGGCCTGTTTAAAAACCTGTGTGGGTAGGCCATCTACACTGAGGTTGGCGGGATCAAACCCAGCCCAGGCCAGCTAAAGCAACAATGACAACTGCAACAACAACAACAACAAAAATAGCCGGGCGTTATGGTGGGCACCTATAGTCTTAGCTACTTGGGAGGCTGAGGCAAGAAAATTGCTTAAGCCCAAGAGTTTGAGGTTGCTGTGAGCTGTGATGCCCCAGCGCTCTACCCAGGGGGACCACTTGAGACTCTGTCTCAAAATAAATAAATAAATAAAAATAAAGAGTTTGAGGTTGCTATGAGCTATGCTGCCACAGCTCTCTACTCAGGGCGACAAAGTGAAACTACCGTCAATAAATAAATAAATAAATAAATAAAATGTGTTTCCCCCATCACTCCCTCACACACACACAAACACACACAAATACACACAGCGACGCGACTTCCAGGATCTAAAGTATACCTAGGATTTGGTGAAGAAGAGAGAGAGGAAATGTGATTGCACATTGGAGAGCGTGACAGTATTGCTGACAGTGAAGTTTCTGAGACTTGGGGCGAAAGTATACGAGTTCTAAAATTCCAGAGCTCACTCTTGTTTTCTGATTTTCCCTGTTTCATTAGATATTTTCTCTTCTATGAGCTAAAAAGCCCTGGCCAGCTGCAGTAAGGGAGTTATGATAACGAATTTATTGATTTCTAACACCTCAAAAGCTACTGATCTACTGGTAGGAGACTTTGAAGTTCAAGAGGGTGGCCAGGAAATCCAGACCCAACTTTCACACAACCTGCTGTTCTTTAGTTGCAAGGCAGTGCCTGGATAATGATATGTGATGATATTTGAATCATCTCATCCATGGTAGAGGAGATGGGGAAGAGTAAGCTTTACTTTTCAATATTGGTGAATAAAAGGACCATCCTGGCTTTTCTCAAATGTAAGGAACTAATAATAATTCTAGAGGGTGATGCCATGGAAATCTGGCACCAAATTCCTCTGTTTGTAGAAATGCATACCTCACACAGTCCATGTTTACCCAGCTCTGTTTTACTTTAGCAAAAGGTCCCTGGTACATATTTGTTGACATTCTCTTACCTTGAGTGTTGCTGCTGTCTTGTTTTCATAGGAAGAACCACTGAAGTAAGAGGTTCTGTTGCATATTTCTTATGAAGCACCTATTTAATTAAATGTGAAAGTCTGGAAAGAAACAGAAAAGGAGTGTGGAAATGCCTACAATAGAGAAAAGAGGTTACTGTATGCCAAGATATACAATAAAAATAGTTTTTATTAAAAACTGAACAGATGGCTCGATGCCCTTAGCTCAGTGAGTAGGGTGCCGGCCACATACACTTGGTGCTGGCAGGTTTGAGCTCCGCCCAGGCCTGCTAAACAACAATGATAACTGCAACCAAAAAATAGCTGGGCATTGTCCCAACTACTTGGGAGGCTGAGGCAAGAGAATAGCTTAAGCCCAAGAGTTGGAGGTTGCCGTGAGCTGTGACGCTACGGCACTCTACCCAGGGCAACATAGTGAGACTCTGTCTCAAAAAAAAAAAAATTGAACAGATGTAAAAGATTATTTATGTCTTATGTGTAAGGTGCTCACCAATCAGGATGAACAGGTTTATTTGTCACCTTTGAAGGAAAAGTCTGACACCTGTTTGCATCGATAAAATTACGACATCATATGCTGATTGATGATGTCATAGCCCTTCTCCTGAGAGGAAATCATTGCCCTGAATTTGGGTTTATCAGTCCTTTGCTTTTCCTTGTAGTTTGGCAGGTAGATATTGGTCTCGAATGTTTTGAGTTGCTATAAATGGAATTTCTGTCTGAATCTTCTGCAACTTGATTTTTTTAATTTCAGATTAATATGAGGGTATAAACAATTAGTATACAATGTTTGCATTTGTTAGGAAGAGTCCCTGCTGTAGTTGTGTCCCACACCCAGAAAGTGTGCCATGTACCCTTATATCATGCTTGTTAAGTGGGGGCACACTCATCCCTGCTCCCTCCTCCCATCTCCTCCCTCCTTTCCCCTCCCTGCATCTTGAATTATATTGAGTTTTTCTCTTACATGGGCATGTTTTGGATTGTCTTCTGGCTTCATTTTAGTATTGAGTACACTCGATACTTTTCCATTCTTGTTAAAGAAGAATGTGTTTCAGCTCCATCCAGGTTAATACAAAAGATGTAAAGTCTCCATCCGTGTTATGACTGAGTAGTATTCCATGGTGTACATATACCACAGCTTGGGTTGATGGGGCATTTAGGTTGTTTCCATATTTTGGTGATTGCAAATTGAGTTGTAACAAATAATGTAATGCAAATATCATTATGATAAATGATATTTTTTCTTCTGGGTAGATGCCTAGTAATGGGATTGCAGGATCGAATGGAAGGTCTATTTTGAATTCTTTGAGAATTCTCCATACTTCCTTCCAAAGAGGTGGTTTTCGATTACAGTCCTACCAATAGTTCCCTTCTCTCCACATCTGTGCCGCCATCTGCAACATTGGGGTGCAACTTGATTTTTTTTTTTTTTGCAGTTTTTGGCTGGGGCTGGGTTTGAACCCACCACCTCTGTATATGAGGCCAGTGCCCTACTCCTTTGAGCCACAGGTGCCACCTTGCAACTTGATTTTTTTCACTCAACATTATTTCCTAAGATGCATCCAATTTATGTATATAACTGTGTTCTATTCTTTTTCACTGATGTATAATATGGGTATCATAAAAAAAAAACCATAAAAACAACATACACCTTCATTCTTTGCTGATAAGAGAATTCCTATCTTCATTTGCATTTTTGCCTCTGACTCAACTTTATGTCAAAAAACCCCCAATATGTTGATTATTAGGGCTTAAAATGGATTTAGAGACGATTTGCTCATTATTTCACCTTATGCGTGAGGTACCTGAAGCCCAGGTAAAGGGGCACATCCAGCCAAGTTCATACAATGAGTAGGTCTTTGGGCGTCTACCCCTCACCTAAATGTATACATCTTCAAAAGAAGGGAGGGCGTCCTGTCACTTTCACACATTGGCTTTTCTTCCAGAGTCATTTGTCAAGATACCAAAAAATGGGGCTGTGACTAGACTCATTTCAAAGCGACTGCAGGTCCTGAACTTTGGCAAAACATACAAGAGACTTCATTGCATACGGCATAGTCACGCTCCCAACCACTCGTTTCATTTGCTGTCATCCAGAAAACAGGCGCTTTGCAGATTGCACAGTTGTGTTTTCCTACTTGCAACAGAAGCAACTAGTGACACACATCCAAGCACATTAGAGAGAAAGAGACAGTGACTCATAAACTTGAGTAAGCACAGAATCTCCTGGAAATTCAGATTTGGGGGGCCGCAACTTTGGGGACACTGATTTGGAAGGATTACACAAGACTTGATTAATCTGCACTTTTCTAAGCACTGGAATGATGGACACATGTTACCTAGTAAGCTCCTTTTGCATGGTGTCTGAAAAGTGCTTATCAAGACTATTCCTGGTTCTCAAGAAGAGAATTTTTTTAAATATAGAGAAAGTAAAGCAAAAAAAGAAAGAAAGAAAGAAAGAGAGAGGGAGGGAGAGAGAGAGGGAGGGAGGGAGGGAGAGAGAGAGAGAAAGAAAGGGAAGAAGGGGAAGGGAAGGGAAGAGAAGGGAAGGGAAGGGAAGAAAGGGAAGGAAGGAAATAGGACTAGGTAGAAGCTTAATTTCAACAAATGCACCGAGAGTAGAGAATAGTCAAAGTATAAGAGCTATTATATTCAGTGGTCGCAAGAGCAAGTCTGCTGTCAAAATTCTTAAAAGAAAATAATTCAATATCCAAACATATGCCCACCACTTTTTTTTCTTTTTTTTTTTTTTTTGAGACAGAGTCTCACTCCGTTGCCCTGGGTAGAGTGCTGTGGCAACATTGCTCACAGCAACCTCAAACTCCTGGGCTCAAGTGATTCTCTTGCCTCAGCCTCCTGAGTAGCTGGGACTACAGGCCACAACACCTGGCTATTTTTATTTTATTTTATTTATTATTTATTATTTTTTTTTTTTGGAGAAAGTCTCAAGCTGTTGCCCTGGGTAAAGTGCCATGGTGTCATAGCTCACAGCAACCTCCACCTCTTGGGCTCAAGTGATTCTCTTGCCTCAGTTTTTCTATTTCTTTTTTTCTTTTTTTTTTTTTTTTTTAGTAGAGGCAGGGTTTTGCTTTTTCTCAGGCTCATCTTGAACTTGTGAGCTCAAGCAATCCACCCACCTTGGCCTCTCAGAGTGCTAGGATTATAGGCATGAGCCACTGCGCCCGGGCTAATTTCATTACTTTAAAACTATTATTCACCCAGTGCTTTGGAGGCTGAGGTAGGTGGATTGCTTGAGCTCAGGAATTCGAGACTAGCCTAAGCAAGAGCAAGACCCCATCTCTAAGGGAGGCTGAGGCAAGAGAATTGCTTAAGGTCACGAGTTTGAGTTTGCTGTGAGCTGTGACACTACAGCACTCTACTGAGGGTGACAAAGTGAGACTCTGTCTCAAAAAAAATAAAACTATTATTCAAAGCCACACAATTTTTAATTCTGTATTTGGGATTTACTCTTATGATAAGGGTTCAGGATTTGCCTCCAAGAAAAAATGCCTATATTAGTTAACTCATGGAATATTAATTTCTCCTGGAAAGGGAAGTTTGAGTCAAGACCCTATGTTCATATGGAAACTCTATTCTAATTATAAAACTAAATTTCTCAGTTGTAAGTGATGAGGCTTTTACTCAATCCTCAAAGAACTTTCCAGCACCACCTCTCACTATAACTACAAGTGAAAAGTTTAAAAGAAAGTGGTGTGGAGGTTGTATTTTGGGAGACAAGCAGATCATGTCGACAAGTGTAATTCAAGGAAGACAGGATACACGTCTGGACTGTTACTTTGAACTGTGTCCTTTTCCAACAGAAGGAAAAATGTGTCTTGCTGTGGCAAGAATTTTTTTTTCCTTTTCTGCACCTATAGTCATATTTTCCACCTTAATACTCACATTCACCGAAATATTTTCATATGAGGTGTCTGCCTGTCAAAAGGTGCAATCTGCCTGTTATAAGCCGGGCTGAGATATTTGTTCCTTGTCAACTGTTAATGAGCGTGACAGCCTGCAAACTTTTTTCTTTTTTTAATTTACTGCAACTCTTGGTGTTTAGGCATAGGTTAAAAGTATGGGCTAACATTACCGTCTCCTTCTTCACTCCATGTTCTCTGGATGCTGATGGAAATATTTTTTTACGTTGGTAAGTCAGGCTGTCTGTTATCTAAAAGAGAAAAGAAAGCAGGCACAGAAGTTAGAGAAATAAACATTTCCATGACTTCACTCATGCTAGAAGGAAAGTAATAATCTCATCCCTGAGGGGTCTAAGTGATATATTATTCCTACCTGATTTATTATAAAATAGCAGATTTGCCTAATGTCAAAAAAAAATTACGTTGTCCTCTATGACTATAATAAATGATGTGAATTAGTATCTTGCCCTTTTAAATAAGATCCTGATTCATCTCAAATCCCATCTTTTCCACTTTTTCTCGTCCTTTCTTTTCTGTCCATCCCCCACCACTTAGGAAGGTATCTTTGAATAAGACTGGTTAAGGATCTTAAATAGGAACAGAACCATGGGATTCATTAGTTGCAGGTGTGTTTGCAGCGTCAGGTGTGAGCCGCGAACAGCCCCATTAAGTTGTCATGCAATTCCTACGCAAAACACAACTGTCAAGCAAGGCGAAGGAACTTATCCAACCTGCTAGTCAAATAGAGGAATTTTAACGCAAAGCTCCTCACAGCACAGGGCTGCTTTGAAACAAAGCATCATCCTAGCAGCTGGTTTAGAGCAAGCACCTATTACCCACAGGCATCTGCATTCTGGTAGCTTTGCCAATGTTACTACCGGGACACAGTTTCCAGAACATGCAACCAGAGGCAGAGAAAAATGTGCCAACATGAGCCACAAAATAAGATACAGCCAATATTCCTTTTCAGATCATCAAGCACTCAAAATAATAAAAACAAGTTATTTAACACCCTTACCTGTACTATTTGCTTACAAGGCCAGGCCAGCACTCTGTTACATTTTCTTTTCCTTTCCTTTGTTTCCACTCTACTCTCTGACAAAGTCATATGCCTTCTTAAGCCAAATCAGGGATCCTCAAACTTTTTAAACAGGGGGCCAGTTCACTGTCTCTCAGACCGTTGGAGGGCTGGACTGTGGGCCCCAGGACGAGTCTGCTGCTAAGCAGGACAGGCAGCGGCAGCAAAGCAGCTGGTGGGCTGGATAAATGTCCTTGGCGGGCTGTAGTTTGAGGACACCTGAATCCAAATCATCGCTAGCTCTGGGTCTTTCTTTGAGACACAGTCTTACTTTGTCACCCTTAACTCTTGGGCTTGAGCCATCCTCCTGCCTCAGCCTCCCAAGTAGCTGGGATTATAGGTGCCCCCCACAACACCCAGCTAGTTTCTCTATTTTTAGGAGAAACAGAATCTTGCTCTTGCTCAGGCTGGTCTTGAACTTCCAAGCTCAAGCAATCCAAGGGCCTCGGCCTCCCAGAGTGCTAAGATTATAAGCATGAGCCACCACGCCAGTGGACCTGTGGGACCTCAGCAACCCTGTGGTACCTGAGGAATCCCAGAGCTGGTAGCTGCGTGGCTCTTCCAGTGAAACAACCTGACCTAGGTCATTCAACAGAAAGAAACGTGGGATCTAAAGACCCAGAGCCAGGCCGGAAGCAGTGGCTCATGCTTGTAATCCCAGCACTCTGACTTGACTGTATTTCTCTGAAGTTTAAACCTTTCTCTGAGATTCCAGGCCTTTGGCACTAAAAGCTCTTTTGAGTTTGCTTATTTCTCCACAGTTGGTGATTTTTAAAAAATCCTCGTGAATGTCATTTGACTTCTTCGGAGAGGAGAGGATTGGATACTAGATTGTTTTTACCATCTTCTCCTTCTGGCTGTAAGAATCTCTGACTCTGTGACAATCAAGAGAACCTTGGCTTGCCTTTCTGACTTCCTATTGAAAGAGCAGCTGGTTCTTTCTCCGCAGGATTGGAGAGAAAGAAGAATGCCTGGGGGTAACTTTGCTTTCTGGCCCCCCACTTTATTAATCTCTGGTCAACTTTCCTTACTTACCTGCAGACAATGCCCTCAGTCCTCTCCCTACCCACTGGTCTTCTCTACACACACACACACACACACACACACACACGCACTGGGCATATCAGAAGTCTGGCTTCACAGAGCCTCCTGCAGAGCTCTAGTCTTGCTTCTCTTGAGCCCTGCCAGACCCTCAGCCTCTCATCTAAGTGACAGCAGCTAACATTTCCTGACCCCTCTAACACTTTGCCAGACTCTGTGCTAAATGCTTCACTTGGATTCCTGGGTAGTTCTTAGAGTTTGGATCTTAGAGTCACCTAATCCTAGATATGAATCTCCATTCACCCATTTATTAGCTATGAGACATTTCTAAGCATCTATACCAGCGGTACTCAACCTGTAGGTCGCGAACCCTTCTTAACAATGAAAGTACATTGCAGCATTAGGAAGGTTGAGAACCACTGATCTATACAATAGCAACTATGTGTGTTTAAAATGGTAAAAACATTCACAAAGCACTGCCCAGTGGAGACTGGCACAAAGACTATCAACAAATGATGACTATTTTGGCTAATGTTGTTAATTTTATGGCCACTACATTGACCAATATTCCTAAATCGTCATGCCTGGACTTTTGGCCCAGGGCACTGGTACTTGGTTTTCCTGTCCCCAGTCTGGGAATTAGGTCTTTTCTCCTGAACTTTGGATCCTGGACATCTGTCTGACGCTCCTTGCATGGTGATCTCTTAGAGGTCTGCACCCCAAGACTCATCCTCTGTCTTAAAGCAGATTATTTACTCATTTCAGTTGCTGTTCCTGACTTCTCTATACTTGCACCCTAATTACACCTCCTATCTAGCAAACATCACAGTATTTTTCTGAAAGCTCCAGATAAGACACTTTCTTATAGTGTATCATTTAATTCACACTCCAACCCTAAGAAGGTACAGTGTCTCTGACTTGTGTCTTTCAATGTGTAAACTCTCTCTCTGGTTTCAAGGCAGTTTCTTAGATTCTCCTCATCTCCCAGTGGGCTGGGACACATATCAACTCTCATAGTCCCACAGCCAGGCCTAGTGTGTGTCCCCTGTGTTCACGGAGAATGTAGCTGCCTCAGCACACTGTCAGGAGACTCATTCCAATGAGAAGACCCAGATTTTTTCCCCCTTATTCTAGCTGGGAGATTGAATCAAAGTCTTTACTTATTTTAGCTGCAACATGATTTTTATGTATGATTTATAAGTTTTTATGCTTTTGCATAATTTTGCATATCCTAGGAATTTTCATACATCTTAGTAATATTTACTAAGTACATGCCACGATTTTGAAAGCTGCACAAGCAGGCAGAAGAGTTCTTTAGCAACTAAGGCTGCAAAGGCTTGAGTTACTTACACAGAACAATGATTAAAAACAACATTTAAACAAAGTGTCTGATTAGAAATGTAAACTACTCCTGTATCAGAAAGGAAAAATTTAAAAGATCCTCAAATGAAAACAAAGAAATCATTCATATGACTTAACAGGAAGTCAAAATATTTGATTTATTAATTCTTTTAAAATTTATTTTCATTTTTATTTTTGCTTGCTTGTCTCACTCTGTTGCTCCAGGATAGAGTGTTGTGGTGTCAACATGTTACAGCAACCTCAAACTCTTGGACTCAAGCAATCCTCCTGCCTCAGCCTCCCAAGCAACTGGGACTACAAGTACCCATCATGATAACCAGCTAATTTTTCTATCTTTATTAGAGACAGGGTCTCACTCTAGCTCAGGCTGGTCTCAAACTCCTGAGCTCAAGCCGTCCTCCCATCTTGGCCTTCTGGAGTGCTAGGATTGTATAAATAAGGCGATGCAATTTTTTTTTTAAGTAATGGTGATATAATTTAAAATTATGACCTTTTGTTTAATACTAGCAAACAGAAATGAGAGTAATAGATACTCAACGTAGTTGTAGATTATCCATAAATAACTGTCTAAAGGCAAATTGTTTTAATGGTGGTAAAAATACACATAAAATTTACCATCTTGACCTTTTTCCTTTATTTTCTTCTTAGCATTTTTAACATTCAATGCTACCACTGCCATCCATCTCTAGAACATTTTTTAATCATCTCAGACTGAAATTTTGCACCCACTAAATAATAACTCCCCGTTTTCCTTCTACTTTCAGTGCTTGGAAACCACCATTCCATTCTACTTCTATGAATTTACTACTTGAGGGACTTCACACAAGTGAAATAATATGATATTTGTTCTTTTGTGGCTGGTTTATTTCACACAGCATAGTATCTTCAAGCTTCATCCAAGTTATAGCATGAGCAGAATTCCATTCCTTTTTAAGGTTAAATAATATTCCACTGCTTGAATACCACATTTTGTTTATCTATTTTTCTGCTACTGGACATTTGGGTTGCTTCTGACTTTTGGTTATTGTGAGTAATATCAATCTAAACGATTGTTTGAGTTCCTCTTTTTATTTGTTGGGTACATACCAAGAACTGCTATTGCTGAACCACATGATAATTCTATTTCTAATTTTTTTTTGAGACAAAGTCTCACTAAGTCACCCTCAGTAGAGTGCTGTGGCATCCCAGCTCACAGCAACCCCAAACTCTTGGGCTCAAGTGATTCTCTTGCCTCCACCTCCCAAGTAGCTGGGACTACAGACGCCCACCACAACGCCTGGCTATTTTTTACTGCAGTTGTCATTGTTGTTTAGTGGGCCCCTGACCGAGTTCGAACCCACCATCCCGGTGTGTGCGGCTGGCGCTGTAACCACTGTGCTACAAGCACAGAGCCTCTATTTCTAATTTTTTTTTTTTTTGAGGAATTACTACTGTATTCTACAGAAGCTATAAAGTCAAAATATTTTTAAAGACAAAGTTGTAATTTATTCTATGAAAGATTATAGTAGCGTGGGTAAAGACATTGTCCTCAAGAAAAGGTTCACTCAGCTCGAGGACCAGGTGTTTTTATCTTGGGTCTCTCATTTAATTTTTCCTTTGCTTCTAGGTGAAGTAATAAAATACGTTGAATATTTACCTGTATTCTCTGAAGAGTCTAAAGAATAGGAATTTGGCTGGGCATGGTGGCTCATGCCTGTAATCCCAGCACTTCAGCACAAGGAGGCTGAAGGATGGCCTGAGGCCAGGTGTTCAAGATCAGCCTGGGCAACATAGTAAGAGCCTGTCTCTTTTTTTTTTTTAAAGGAATTTTATTTTAAAAATGTGTGTTGAATATTCTATTCTAAGCCTCTTGTGCCATTAGTATCTAATAGATTTCCTAGAAATGATAGGAATGGCTTGTCATACTATGACTAGAAATTAAACCAAGAAAATCTTTGTAGCACTTAAATTTCAACCTCCAATTAACAATTAAAACCTGACAGCAACATCATTGAAAGGAGTGATATCATGGGTTCTGCTTTTGTTTCCTGCTGCTTATCTGATAATTATCCAGATTACTTTACATGGTCCTCCCCACATTATTTTGGTAGACTATGTTCGTGCAAATATTTAAGCCAACTAACTCGGGTGATGAAAATCTGGGTGCTTTCTAGAAGTTTAACCCAAACAGCGAGGGGCTTTGGATATTTGTTTTGATTTCATTCTCTCTGCCAATTTAGTGTTTCTGAGAACAGGTGCTGTCAAAATTCAAAGACACTATGGAAATGAAGAGCAAGTGCTGTAGAAATGGGAGTGCATTTGAGCTTAAACCCTTCACAGGGAGATTGATTTGGAAACCTTTGGTTCCTTAATATGATTTTCGACTTTGCTGTCCCATCGCAGATATATACATCAGTACATTGATAGTCTAGGTTTCCAAAAATATGTCCAAGTTAAGCTTCTCTTGGAAGAAAGACTAAAAAATGAAATTGTGCACAAGCCTGATGCCAGATTATCATTTTTGATAGCAGAACATCATAAAGGACTTTTTTCACCCATTCTTGTCTGCCTATCCCCAGGGCTAGTAGATTTTGAGGCCAGCGCAGAAGAATGTTTATTTTGCTTTTTGAAAAATATAATAGCATTTGGTGTTTAACTAACAGCAGTGTTTAAATCACCTGTGATGTGAAATAAGATTACAGCATACACACAGGTGCTACATTGGAAAAAGTTCTCCAGTGTTGTACATGCAATGTATATCGTCTCTGCCCTTGTTTGAACACATAGGAGTTTGAGATCAGCATGGCAGTGGCCCACACCTGTAATCCTAGCACCCTGGGAGGCCAAGGCAGGAGGATCCCTTGAGCTCAGGAGTTGGAGATCACAAAAGTGAGAGCCCCATCTCTACTAAAAATAGAAAAATTAGCTGGGTGTTGTGATGGGCACCAGCTAGTTGGGAGGCTAAGGCAGGAGGATTGCTTGAACCCAGGAGTTTGAGGTTGCTGTGAGGTAGGCTGACACCACAGCACTCTAGCATGGGCAACAGAATGAAATTCTGTCTGAAAAAGAAAAAAAAGAAACAAACAAAAACTCGACAGTTTTAGAAAGTTCCTGAAGTTGGCTAGGCATAGTGGCTCCCGCCTATAATCCTAACACTCTGGGAGGCCGAGATGGGCGGATTGCATGAGCTTAGGAGTTCAAGACTAGCCTGAGCAAGAGTGAGACCCTATCTCCACTTAAAAAAAAAATAGGAAAACTAGCCAGTGTGGTGGCACATGCCTGTAGTTGGGAGGCAGAGACAAGAGGATCGCTTGAGCCCAGAAGTTGGGTGCTCTGAGCCGCGATGCCAGGGCACTCTACCCAGGGCAACAGAATGAGACTCCTTGTCAAAAAAAAGTTCCTGAAATAAATCTTCTGCACACGAATTCAAAGTGTCTTTATAGCTGCTTCTTTCAAAGAGGAATGAAGTTTCTCTTTAACAGTCTTTTAAAGGAGTAAAACCATAGAAAGAGGAGCCTGCATATGAAATCCATCACAAATCTCGCTCAATGCCTTTAATGTGGGCAGTGGAGAATTTAGTAACTTCCATAAAGAAAAACTGAAGTCCTTTTTTAACAAGAATCTGCATATAATTTTGCAAGTGGCAGCACAGACAACTAAAGTATCTAACGTTACAAATAATGGACTTTTCAGCCTCTCCTTAACCATCATCGCCAGGTATGCATTTATATGGCTCTCCTGTGGTAGCACACACAAAGTGGCAGCCAGTACTGAAATCATTCTAGAAGCTTCCCTCAATCCATCTACTCATTATCCAATCTCAGTATGAGCCCCCGTTATTTCTCCTAATGTCTACCTCTTCCAGGACTCAGACCTCTGCAATTTATAACCTCTACGTTTACTCTTGTTTTTCTCGCTCCTAGGCCCTATTTTTATCTCCTTCCCTATTTCTAGGCTTTACCCAGCCACAGGCTTAAGAATCTTTGTTCCTCTCGAAATATTCTCCCTGCCTAGTCCTTTCCAACCAATCTCCTTCCTCAATAACTTCTTTTACCTCCCTAAAAAAAGAAAGAAAGAAAACCTAAAAGACCAGACCAACATATACTTTTTCCCCCTCTTTTTTCTGACTTAAACAGATTTTTTCCTCTGCTAAGAAGGGATGATTGGTATCAGCCAGACTGAGTTCTAGTCCTACCTTTGAACCAGATGCTTGTCCAGGTCTGTTTTCCCTTCTGTAATTGGAGGGAAATAGCTCCCACCACATGTTAGTTGCTCAAAAAAATAAATAAATAAAATAAACAAGACAATACAAACCTGTTACAAAGTGTGGCAGGGTTGGCATCAATAAATAGTATCTGTTCTTATTATTAACTCTCTTCTTCCTTCAGAATGACACCTGTACATTTTTCTCATCTGCATGCTCATCCTCTTTTTCTCAGAATTCAGGATAAAACTAACCAACTGGGGCTCAGAAAACAATACCCCAAAATGAAGGCCTGAGAAGGCCCTCTCTGACCTTCTCTTGTTCTCCTGTTTTCAGCCCCTCACTGGCCCCTGAAGCTAGCCACAGATACCAGAATTCCTCTTCCGCAGGCAGTTCATGGAAGCCAGAACCCCTTTTCTCCAAAGCCATCAGCAAAACCCTCAAAATAGTACTCTAACTCCACCCCTCTCACCTTTCCATGTAAGCACTGGTCATAAATAAATTATCTGACCTCCCTTGTTTGGTTATAGGTCACAAGACACCCCCTCCAATTCCAAAATAAGGTCCTGCCCCATGCTGGGAAGGAAGGAATGGGGCAGGGAAACCGAGAAGCTTCTAGACAGGCCTTGCTGGGTTTACTCTCAGGCTGTTAGCATCGGACCATGCCCTCTGTCCTCCAGTCACATCTCTACACAGCCGTCCGTGCTTTACTGAACCTTGACATAAACTTGCCCTGTGTCTGAGTCTTCATTCTGAAGTCTCCCGTGCCATGCCTTTTCTCCTATTAATCTGCCTTGTGCCAGCTGATTATGTCTGCTTTTTTTTTTTTTGTATACCACAGGGAGGGACTAACCTTATTTATTACTGTTGTGAGTCCTAAGCAAACAGATAAAAAAAAAAAAGCAAATCAAAAACTTAACATCTCATGAAAGGAGAAATATTCAACTAAGGGTTGTATAGTGACCTTACTACAAAAGGCACTGACCTTTTTGAGAAGTGAAACGCTTCACTGCTGAGCATTAGATTTTTTGTTGTTGTTCTTTTTTTAAGCTCTCATCTCACAACTGGGCTCCATCACAATTAATCTTATATGGTAATGCAGTGACAATGAGTTGATTTCTCTGGAGAATCTATGCCAGCTGATTTTCAGGGAACCCTTGCAGAGATTCTCCTGCCTTCTCAGGGGCATTAGGAAGGTGCCAGCGGGTGGAGAGAAAGTCCGCCCTTGGCCCCGCAGTACTTACGGGTCTCAACTCTTAATAACTGCGGCTCCTCGTCCCGCGTTGTGCCAACAGACTCACACATGTTCACTACGGGTATTTCAGTTACAGAAAGTCTGGGGCTAGTTCAAGTGCTCTAGTACAGAACTTTAATTTTTTTTTTTTCCTCACACAGAGGAAGAGGGGCCCCGTCCGGCCGCTGACAGACTGAGCCCGCCAGCTGTGTGGGGCCCAGACCCGGCCTTGGGGCGGGAACCTGACCGGCGTGGCTAGGAGCAGGGTGAAGGGCGTGGCTAGGATCTGGGTGAGGGGCGTGGCTAGGATCTGGGTGAAGGGCGTGGCAAGGGCTGAAGGGCGTGGCCTAGGACAGGGTCCTGGGCAGGGTGCGCCCCAAGGCGAGCGGGGCGTGGCAAGTCCCAGGACTGGGAGGGGATCCGGAGGGCGGGCTAAGACGGGGGAGAGCGGGACACGGAAAAGGCCCCGGACCGCGGCAGAGCAGAGAACCCCGGGGGAGGAGGCGGCCGCGGCCAGAGGAGGGAAGACCCCGGAACCGAAGTGGGCGCAGGAGCTGTGGGCCCGGTAGGAAGGGTGGGGACCCCTGCAGGGAGCCCATCTCAGGCCCGCCCTGGGGAAGCTGCAAAGGTCGCGTTGGCGGCTGACCTGAGCTTGGAGGTGGCTGTTTGCTCGAAGTGCCGCGAAATGTCTTTGAAAGCCTGGGTCTGTGGGCCCAGCCCGCGAGGGTCAAGGGGGTGACTCGATGGGAAAGCCCCGGGAGTGTCACTGCACAACTATGCCTGGTGGGGACGGCTAGCTTCTGCTTATTCTTTTATCATTAGCTTTGGCATCGTACCACGCCAAGCTTCAGGCCTCAGCCTTGACATTTATTTTACCATCTCACAGTTCTATCATAAAGATATTCCACTTACGTGCGCTTCCTTAGGGACGCCAGCGAGGTACATACAGCCATGCTGGGGCGGGCAGCATTTGTAAAAGTGCCTTGGGTGCAGTGACACCCATTGGGGGGGGACGACATTGCTGAACTGTTAGGTTGTGTGGAAACTAAAGTCCCCTCGTCCTCAAATCACCTCAGCAGTGGAAGAAACGGACTGTATTTTACTCACGTCCTAAAGGTCCGTTGCATTCATTGTCATAGAGAATAAAAATCTGTAAGAAAGAGAGTCCTGGGACTTACTTGGCCAGTTATATTTTATTTTACGTAGACGTTAGTGGTGTACAGCAGTTATCCTAAAGGCCTGTTGTAATCCCAGAAATAACCAACCCCCTTAAAAAAGAAATCTCAGTGCACCCTGCAAAGAAAAACAGATCAGACAACTTGCTGTCTGTGGATGACAAGATAGCAATGTGACTTTTTAAGAGTAATGTGAACGCCAAATTTACAAAGCGTGACTTTATGAGATGATGTTTTCATTTGTGGAGTCTGGATGTGGTTTTAGTGTTACAGAAGTTACTAAAATATATGTAATAAGGATTTTTAGAATACAATAGCAGCAATCCTGTACGTCCACTTCTTGGTTATAGAATCATAACAGAAATGCCCAAGCCTGCATTTTTGACAGACAGGTTCAGCCACACTGCTGGAAAACTTACAGGTGGAAACAGGTTTTTCTGACTCCGAAGCCTGTGCCAGAACCCCTTGACTACCCTGTGCTTGTAACACCACCAGCCTGCCTGTTTCCAACAGGGAATGAGGATCCATTCTTTCACAGGGCAGTAAGAGTGGTTTCTAGTTTGAAGAACTTTGAACCGGGAAAAAGCAGCGTTTCATTCTAGTTCTGATTCCAGCTCTGTGCCTTTTTTTTTTTTTTTTTTTTTGAGACAGAGTCTTACTATGTCACCACCCTTGGTAGAATGCCCTGGCATCACAGCTCACAGTGACCTCAATATCTTGGGCTCAAGTGATCCTCTTGCCTCAGCCTCTGAGTAGCTGGGAGTAGAGGCACCCACCACAGTGCCCTGTTATTTATTTATTTAGAAACGGGGTCTCACTCTTGCTCAGGCTGGTCTTAGAACTCCTGAGCTCAAGCAATCCACCTGCTTCCACCTCCTAGAGTGCTAGGATTACAGGAATGAGCCATCTGGCCCAGCCAACTGTGTGACTTTAGACAAGTGTGTATGTCTGTGTGTGTGGAAGGGGGTTGTTTGTTGAGACAAAAGTTTTGCTTTGTTGCCCAGCTGCAGTGCAGTGGCATCATCATAGCTCCCTACAACCCCAGTCTGCTGAGCTCTAGACATCCTCCTGCCTCAGCCTCCCAGGTAGCTGGGATTACAGACTCACACTGGCAGGTCTGGCTAATTTTTCTATTTCTTTGTAGATAACAGGGTCTCACTTTTGCCCAGGCTTGTCTCAAACTCCTGGCCTTAAGGAATCTTCCTGCCTTCAGCTTCAAGAGCGCTAGGATTACTGGCATGAGCCACCAGGCCCGGCCTATTCGTTTATCTTTTCTAGGCAGATAAAGGTAATTGACCTCTAGTTCTCCACTCAATCTAATCTATGGAGTTTTGCAAATAAGATCCTGATTGTAACATTCAGTGATAAATTTGGTGTTGAAATTACAAGGTTATCAGGAAGGGTCTGTTCATCCAATCATTAAATATTTATTTTGTGGCTCCGTGCCCATAGCTCAGTGGTTAGGGTGCTAGCCACATACAGTAGGGCTGGTGGATTCAAACCCAGCCCAGGCCTGCTAAACAACAATGACAACAACCACCAAAAAATAGCCGGGCATTGTGGTGGGCACCTGTTGTCCCACCTACTTGGGAGGCTGAGGCAAGAGAATCACTTGAGCCCAAGAGTTTGACGTTGCTGTGAGCTGTGATGCCACAGCATTCTACAGAGGGCGATGTAGTAAGACTCTATCTCAAAAAAAAAAAAAAAAAAATGTATTTTGTACCTGGAGATGCACCAAGGACGGGACAAATAAGGATGCCAGGCTTGTAGAGTTTCTATTCTGGATGTTGGTGGAGGAACTACGAGACAGGTTGACAGACAGCTACAGATCATAAGCAGGAGGCTAGGATCAAGAAACATAGAAAATTTAAAATGGGAGTCATTAAATTTTGATTTGGACAGGAGCAGACAGCAAGGGGACATTCAGAGTCTGGAGAAGGACAAGCTCTAGTGCCTTCCCAGTCTGGCGTTTGGCCATGGGGTCCCTGGGAGTATGGCAGGTCAAGAATCCCTGTGCATGCATCTTATAGATTGCTTCTAAGAGGAAGGTTGAAGACAAAATGACAAACTGCATAGCGTGAGAGGAGCTCGGGAATGTCACCCCTTGCTTCCACATGCTCTGAAGTGTTCATGCATGTGGAATCTTTCTCCTCAAATGTCCTAAAGGACCCCAGTAAACCATACAGTAACAATACTGAGACTGCCTGCTGAAGCTAAGGAGCCCTATGAACTTGGCTGAGCTCATTGCTGAAGGTTTAGTTCACACTCTGATTGTGGCCTCGTTCCGTTTTCTGTAGCTGTTCCTTCTAGGACATGTTTGGTGGCCCAGGGTTTCCTAATAAGACTTTTATGACCAAAGTCTTCTCATTCATAGACATCCTCCTTCACTCAAAAAAGAATAAGAAAAATAAGACAGCTGGTCCCATCTGGCATAAACTGGCTCTGTGGTTCTGAGTCCCTGTTATAGGAAAGTTTTGTCTACTTCTACCATTTCTCTGTCCCCTTTTTGGCCAGAGTGACTTCTTTGGCCTAGGAAATGCAAGTGGACTGATGTGTGGCACTTCCAGGTGGCAGTTTTAAGAGCCAGCAAAACATATGTCTCATCCTCTTCCCGTCTGTCACAATGACCACCCAGAGGGAGGCATCCCTGTCAGCCTGAGTCCTGAGTTACTACTTGCATGCAGGGCCTGCTGGCTTTGGTTTACCAGACATGTTGGGAGCCTCCAGGAAGATGCTTTACTGGACATGCATTGTGACCCACACCTTTCCCACTGTGTGGAGATGACAGGTGCACCCGTTCCCATAATGCCCCAGTCACTCATAATCAGAGAACAGAACTGATAACATTTAACTTTTATAATTTTAATTAACATTCATAATCTTTATCAAAGGTGGCAAAACTGGCATTTAGATGTTTAATTATATTCCATAAGGGCAGGCAATGTTAAAGTGTAAAATATAAAATGGTTCCGTGCCTGGAAGGGATAGAAATCAAGGCTGTCATTTTTTACTTTGAAAAACACAATTTATACATATTTTTTAATTTTTCAGTGTCCTTCCAAGTTTTCCAATATAGAGGAATGTTCGTGGGTGAGTTGCAAAGAGATGATTCTTTCCCAAATGCCGTTATCAGTGGATGCATTTCAGAAATTATTTTCTCACCAAAGGACATTTGAAATGAATCATCCGTACTTACCATTGACTAAATTATTTTTTCCATATAGCTTCCAAGAGCATTTTAAAAAGATTCCCTGGCTATCTTATTCTGTATCTACGAGTATCAGACCTAGGTTTGGCTTTCAGTGACCTAGGGAGCACTGTGTTCACTCTTTTACTCTGACTTAAACAGAAGTGAAGTAGGGAGCATTTTGCTTTGGGCAGAGCTACGCGGCATTCTTAGGCAACATTAGCTATAAATCCAGTCTCCCCAGAGGTTAACAATCAAAGTTCTCCCCCTCTCATTCTCAGACGAGTGATATGATGATGATAAATTGCTTGGACATGACTGCCCCAAGCACTAGGGTGATGAATTATGTTGCTCAGGGCACGACCAAAGAATCTCTATTGTCAATTCGAAACGCAGAGTATTGGCAAGATTCATAAATAGCCTTCTGCCAATTGTGGCCTCTGCTTTGCATATTAAATTCTCCCTTTTCATAGGTCATGGCTTCTAGTTCTTCCTGAGCTGACTCTGTCTCCCACTGAATTCACTTAGATAATCACCCTTTTGTTTTTTTCTGTTCCCTGCTCATTAAAAGGATGGGGTGTGCTCTCGTGTGCAGTAAACACGGAGTCTTCACAGAAACCGTTAAAATAGTAATTATTAGTCTCTTTCACAAATCCAGAGTAATCACAGCTTATCTTGCAGTGGCTTAATTGTGTAATTATTTGGTGTTTGAAAAGCACTTTGAAGAGACTATTGGTAAATATTGTCATTAATTTAACACACTTTTGTGTAACTGAAAGCCCATACAGACCCAAATCCTCAGTATTATTGGGTAGCAACGAAAATGTCTTTCTTGATTTTTCTTACTACTGAAAAAATTGTAAACGGATTGATTTTTGAAGGATTTTAAATATTTTCATAAACTTTCAAAGTTATCTTGCTTTTATACCTTCACATTTCTGTATGTCTCGTCTGTTAGATTCCTTATGTGTCTGAAAAATTAATTACCAGTCTTGCTCTCTCAAAGTTTGGAGAAAAGATAAAGCCTGACCTCTAATTCAAGGGTATTTCCCATCACAAAGCTTCTATAAATGCTGTGTGGTATCTGTTTAACTTTTCAACAAGCTTTCCTATTATTCCCTGACAAATCACTGATGGGAGTATGTATTTGGATCTGATGGCCATCAAAATTTGGTACAAAGGGTTAGGCTGCCTGGCCCTTTCCATAGATTTTCTCACTTTCTAGATGTCAGAACCCCCTGGTGTAATTAAGGGCCTCCATTATTGACTACATTGTTTTTGTTTGGGCTGCCATCTCAAAGTACCACAAACTGGAAATTCAAGATCAGAGTGTCAGCAGGGCTGGCATCTCCTGAGGGCTCCCTCCATAGTGTGTAGGTGGCCATCGTCCCCTGTATCTTCACACGGTCTGGTCTTCCCTCTGTGCATCTACTAACACCCTCTTCTTATGAGGTCACCAGTCCTAATAGAACAGGGCTACTCTACTGACCCTATTTTAACGTAACAACCTCTGTAAAGACCTTATTGCAAATACAACCACATTTTGAGGCACTGAGGATGACGGCTTCAACACGTGAGTTTTATGCAGACACAATTCAGCCCCTAGTGCTACCCCACCATAGTTATGGTCTCTTTAGAAACTCCCACTTTTTGAGTCCCATAACTTGAGCCACCAAGTGATGCCTGCAAATCTTTGGAGGATCTGCTCAGTCTAGGAATTTGTTAATATTAAGGAGCACTTGATGCTTATGTTGAAACACTGGCAGAATGAGATAAAAATTGAAGCAACATTATTAAATCAAGTATACCCTGCATTACAATCTGGGCTATAACCCTCTATATTTGTATAACAACTGACAGATATTTTTACCCCCAATTTCCTCTCCAAATAAAAAACCTTGCTATCGGGTGGCGCCTGTGCCTCAGAGGAGTAGGGCACCGACCCCATATACCAGAGGTGGTGAGTTGAAACCCAGCCCCAGCCAAAAACTGCAAAAAGAAAAAAACCTTGCTATGATTAACCTGCACACTTTCTTGGACCATCAGAAAGGGCAAAAGGATGAAGGCTATGCTGTGTTCCTGTCTCAGTTCTGCTCCCTGTAAGGACATCAAGTGCTTATGTTACTAACCTGTGTGTTATTGTCCCTATATTATCAACTGAAGATGTCTAAGAAAACAGAAAAGTTTCTGAAGAGAGATGTGCATCTAAGAAGCTGGAAAAGCTCCTATATTCAAAGAAATACTGGGAGCCATGAAGGCACAAAAGCCTTGAGTTTGACCTTGTCTGTCCATATCTGCAATGGGTACTATTGTTGATTCTTGCCAACTCTACAATGTTCCTTCAGAATAGAATAAGAGGGGTTTTTTAATCCATAAAAAATCATTTTTAGTAAATTGATAGCCAGAAATCCTTAGAGGATTGTTATGTGGTACAGGAAAGTATGTAAGTAATATCTGGAGTTTTATCTGGGCTGTGAAACGTTTTTTCCTTTAAACCTGTTTTAAATTGGAATTTATGATGGAAGCTGAGTGATGGATACGTAAGAGCTCACTATACCATTCTCTCTACATTTGTGAATTTTTAAAAATGTCTATATTAAAAACTTTTAAAAAAATTATCTTTCCAGACAATCTCACTCTGTCAACTTGGGTGTCATCATAGCTCACAGCAACCTCAAACTCTTGGGCTCAATAGATCCTCTTGCCTCAGCCTTCCCATGTAGCTGGGACTACAGGTGTGAGCCACCAGGCCGGCTGGTTTTTCTATTTTCAGTACAGATGGGGTCTTGCTCTTGTTCAGGCTGGGCTCTAATTTCTGAGCTCAAGCATTCCACCTGCCTTGGCCTCCCTGAGCGCTGGGATTACAGGTGTGAGCTACTGTGCCTGGCCTAAAATAAAATTTTTTTTTTTTTCAGTAAGAAATGAATGAAATATATAGCTTTTTCTGATGCAAGATTTGATAACTTTTTAGGGACAGGCTAAATGAGGTATACATGTATGTGCTAAACAATATATGTGTAGGTAGAGTGTGGTTCTAACTACCAGTCCTAGAAGAGTACTGTCTGAACCCTTATCCAAGATTGGCTACAAGAGCATCTTTCCTCAACTTGGCCTAGAGTATTTGACACATATTTTTGTCACTCGCTGGCATATGGGATTCCCAGCCTCTCAGGCTGCAGCTTTTCCCAGGTCTGTCTGTGACTTGAGAGCCTGTCCATTAACCACTGCACAGATCCATTGAGCACAAGAACTTAAGAAGAGGCCTCTTGCTCCCAGAGCTAGTGCCTTCTTCCTAACAGCTTCTATAAAAATGTCTTCTGCTGTTACAGGAAGGATCTCGCAGGCCAGCATTAGTCAAGAAAAGCCCTTTTGAGTGTTCAGAGGAGAGATGCTCTGAAGCTCTGTCTCCTGCTGTCATGGCCAAGGCCCATCCAGCTTGTCCTGCCCTCCACATCCAGCATTAGGGATAGTCTTGGCCTTCGCTTCGTGAGCCTCACTCACAGTTCTGCTCCGGGCTCAGGCTGGATATTGATTCTCTTTGGCTTCAGTGTTGCTTTGAGCTTGCCTGGTTATCATTCAGGAAGATGCATCTTCCAGGATGTGCCCCTTTTTCCTCTGTACTATTTTGGAGCAGCTCAGAGCAGAAGGAGTAAAGAATCTACTGTTTCAAATACTGACATAACGGAGGCTTCGTGCCGCCACACTGGATCGTATGGAAGCGCAGGAAAGGAGAAGCCCCCTTTGATGTTTCTTCCAGGTACTGTCTCTTCACTTTTTGCCCATCAGTGTTTTGGGGGAGGGAGATCAACAGATTTGAGGCTAAGAGTTCCAAGTTTAAAATGATCTCCATGGAGATTCTTATAGTTGGATTTACTGGTCTATTTCTTTAATTGTTAGATTTATAGTAGATAGAGAAACCTATATAGTTCCTTAGCATTGGGGATATGTCATGGACCTTTGCCACTACATATTCTTGCTGTGGTGAGGTCAAGTGGATTAATTTCTTGACTTTTAAATTCCTTTGTCTTTTTATTTTTTGAGACAGGGTCTCACTTTGTCGCCCTGGGTCGAGTGCCGTAGCATCATAGCTCACAGCAACCTCAAACTCTTGAGTTCAAGTGATCTGCTTGCCTCAGCCTCCCTGGTAGTCACACCACAATGCTGGCTATTTTTAGAGTTGGGGTCTCACTCTTGCTCAGGCTGGTCTCAAACTCCTGAGCTCAAGCAACCCACCGGCCTCAGCCTTCCAAATTGCTGGGACTATGGGCCTAAGACACTGTACCTGGCCTTTATATACAATTTTCATAATGCATTATGTAGCAATACAGTAGATTTTTGTTAACCTGTTCTGCTTCTTTATTTTCATATTACTAATACTTTGGCCAAAATAAATTTTCATTAATTATTCCTATGTAGTAATAATTTCACAGTAACTTTAAGGAAGGTTTACTAACATGTTGTTTCTATGTTTCTAAAGAATGATATCTTAAACTTTAGAGTTTTAGTCTGTGAATACTGGAGCTTGGTAAGTAGCTGTATTACATTGGGCACAAGGTCTTCATCCATATTCTTTATGCTTTCTATCATATTTATATTTTTAAAGCAGCATTATTAAAAACGATGTCAACAATTTTAGGATCAGTATAAAGATCTGAGAGTTAAAATTGAATGGTAGTTTTCTCTGCCTAATGAGAAGTCCGGATTATATTTCCAATGACTTGGGAGGGCTGTTACCCCCAGAAAAGGAATTAGTTCTTTAACAGGCCACACAAAATGAATGTGTTAAAAGGCATTGTGGGAAATGTTTTGTACTCTCTAATTTTCAGAAATTCAGAATGATTTTCATTAGTTCTTATGAATATTGATGTAGTCTCCAAGACTGTTTGCTAGGCCTGTGTACTAACATTACCACTCATTAGTTAATGTTTTCCTTTAAACCAATCCACTTTTTCCCTTTAGCCACATAAGCTGCTTGTAAGGTTTATTACCTTCTTTTCTAAAACACATTAAAATAGACACCTGTTTAAAGCATTTAACAATGTCTATAGACCACCTAAAATCAGTTTGAACCACCAGTGGGGGGAAAAATACACACACACACACACATACACACATATATATATACAGGGTGTCCATAAAATCATGTGCAACAAATTGCACTTTTTTTTTTTTTTTAGAGACAGAGTCTCACTCTGTCACCCTGAGTAGAGTGCCATGGCTTTGTAGCTCACTGCAACCTGAAACTCTTGGGCTCAAGCAACTTCTTGCCTCAGCCTCCAAAGTAGTGGGGGCTGCAGGCACCTGCCACAATGCCTGGCTATTTTTAGAGACAGGTCTCACTCTTGCTCAGGGTGGTCTCAAACTTGTGAGCTCAAGTGATCACCCACTCCCTCAGCCTCCCAGAGTGCTAGGATTATAGGTGTGAGTCACCACATCCAGCCAATTGTACTGTTTTCAAAAAGTGATATATATTTATGTATTGAAAACACTTTTTGAAAACCAAATGGTTTTTTTACTTATTTCCCCATCCATTGAAGAATTAAATTACTCTTAAGTTGGCACAAAATTTTCAGAATAGTTGCTGTAGTTGTACTGTGATGATTGGAAACTAAAAACCACGTATGTGTGTGTGTGTATTTATACATACATGCATATGCAAATAGATCATATGCATATGTATATGTGCACATGTAACTAGGCAGATAATGGATCATATAAGCTCTTATTTGGAAAATAGCCAACAGTGTCTAGTTTCTCAGGCAGTCAGCATCATTTACATGAGGCATAATAAAGCCACCATTGTGTTATAGCTGTGCTTCTATTTTATTCTCATTCATAAGCAGTGTTATAGTAAGTTTATAGTAAAGTTCATATAAATTTCCTAATATGGTTTGAGTATAGTTTGCCTAGTGAGACATCTGAAAAAGAATCCAGATAAGGAAAGATGGCAGTGGAGTTCCCATTCCTTGCAAAGAAATGTTCTGATTTGCCACTACACATATCTCCTTGTTTATTTAATATTTAAGTAAATTGAACTAGTGGGAAGCCACTGCAGAAGCCATTTACAGTCTGTCTGATAACTCTCCACCTAGAATCACAGATCTTGTAGAAGGGAGGAATTCTAAAGATCACACCTCTTCACCTAGAATCACAGAACTTGAAGATGGGAGGAATTCTAGAGATCCCACCTCTCCACCTAGAATCAGAGAACGTGTAGGTGGGAGGAATTCTAGAGATCCCACCACTCCACCTAGAATCACAGAACTTGAAGATGGGAGGAATTCTAGAGATCCCACCTGTCCACTTAGAATCACAGAACTTATAGATGGGAGGAATTCTAGAGATCCCACCACTCCACCTAGAATCACAGAACTTGAAGATGGGAGGAATTCTAGAGATCATACCTCTCCAACTAGAATCACAGAACTTGAAGATGGGAGGAATTCAGATATCACACTTCTCCACTAGAATCACAGGTCTTGAAGATGGGAGGAATTCCAGAGATCA
>NW_003852414.1:16476098-16540109 GCF_000181295.1 Otolemur garnettii | reverse complement strand
AGATGGGAGGAATTCAGATATCACACTTCTCCACTAGAATCACAGAACTTGCAGGTGGGAGAAATTCTAGAGATCCCACCACTCCACCTAGAATCGCAGATCTTGTAGATGAGAGGAATTCTAAAGATCACTTTGTTCAACTCCTTTGCTTTATCAGGGAGGGAAAGCATGATTTGCCCAAAGACACTTTGAACGCATCCTCTTGGTTTGTGACATTCAAGCAATGGGTAAAGTTCTAGCCTTTCTTCCTCTCGGGGAAATTGAGATATGTTCCCAAGAGCATTATGCTGTCCCATCTGTGTCCTGTCTTCCATTTTTGAGATACAATAAGTTAACATTAACTTGTTGTCACTGTCAAGATACTTTATAGCTACTGATCATTGTTTTATGTCAATGAAAGATTAACCTATTGAATTAGGGAATTAACCAACCAACTGAATCAGGAAATAGTACTAGTATCTTTAAATAAACTTAAATTAGAGAGGGAGGAAAAGCTGTATTTTTTTTTTTTTAGACAGCATCTCACTTCGTTGCCCTCAGTAGAGTGCTTTGGCATCATAGCTCACAGTACCTCAAACTCTTGAGCTCAATTAATTCTCTTGCCTTAGCCTTCCAAGTAGCTGGGACTATAGGCACCTGTCACAATGCTCGGCTGTTTTTAGAGACAAGGTCTTGCTCTTGCTCAGGCTGGTCTTGAACCTGTGAGCTCAGGCAATCCACCCACCTCAGCCTCCCAGAGTGCTAGGATTATAGGTATGAGCCTCTGCGCCCAGCCAAAGCTCAGTTTTTCTAAGCAGTGTGAAGATTTATGGTACATAATAAATATTACTTGTTATGGCACATATATGTGGGCTTAAACAGTCCAAGTTCTTGACTTTTAATCTATAATTATGTTTAAGAATAACACATATAAATATGCATTCAATGATAAATACTAAAATGATGAATTGCATATTATAGTAAAATGAAAACTGATAATCAAAAGTAATAAAAGTATATTTTGATATTAATGCTTCATGAAAAAAATGTATGAAATGAGTTACTATAAAGAATAAGCTTAGGGTTGTGCTTATGGCTCAAAGGAGTAGGGTGCTGGCAGTGGCAGGTTCAAACCTAGCCCCAGCCAAAAACTGCAAAAAAAAAAAAAGAATAAACTTAGAAAATAGAGTCTTAATTTCTGGTGATATCTAAGCAAAGAGCAGGAGAGTTAGTGCTGGAGAGACTTTACCTGAGAAGTTAAAAATAACTTGTAAGAAAGGGCAGCGAATTTTGTTTATGTAATAGGTTTAAGCTTTAACGCTCCGCAGCTGCTTGTTAGTAAAGGTAGCTCTGAGCACTCAGAGAGCATGTTTTTGTCCTTACTGTGTTCCAATTAAAAATGTGTTATTTCTATTTTGGAAACCGAACCCAGAGTAGTTCCCAGACCCACACAATGGGAAAAAAGGAAAATTAGCGACCATCATCCCTAAGAATGCTTTGACTTGCCATAACCAAGAAGGCAAGCTTGTCTCTAATAGTACAAGAGACACTGCCGGTTGTTAATTCTTCTGCCGTGCATGCAAAGCAGAGAACACGTGAGACAGAGCCGTTCACCTACGTTTGCAGACCCAAAGCAGCTGGGAAACCTGAGCATTCTTTCTAGGCCAGTTAATCTCTTTGTCCATCCATAAACATTTATGGAATCTTGCTCTGGGCAAGACTGAGCTAAATGGTGGCTGTGGTGTTACACATCTTGAGTTCCTTGAGAGTTATGGTAATCCATTTGCCGTTCTACTGTGGTGTCCCCAGAGGATTAGAGCCCCCTCACATGAATGCAATGCCCTGTCCGCATGGTGTGCCATTTGTCACTTCTGATAGTCATTTCAGACCGGGCTTTCAACTATGAAAAGTAAACCGAGGAGACTTTCCCCGACTAGGCAGTGCTTTTCTACACTGGAGTTTCTTTTTTTCTTCCCCTTGATCCCATCAAAACAGCTCTTCTCAGCCTCTCTCAGCAACAAAGAACAAGGTCCAACTTCCACTCTCCCCACTAAAAGCAGCAGAAGTACCTGCAGGGGAGAGACTTTTTTCTGCTCCCCTTTTTTCTGTAGAGGTTGGAGCAGGGATACGACCGTGTCCACTGCTAGTGTGTTTGGTAGCTTTTCTTCTTCTCATAGTCACTGAATAAAATGCCAGGCAGACTCATGACCCCTGACAACACACCTTCCATTTCTATTTCAAAGTCCTTATGCTTAATATATTTACCGTGTTAGCTGATGATTAAACATTTCTTCTTTAAGGAAACCCTCTCACGGTCTTATCACTATGTACTGCTAGTTACTTTGGAGGATTTTGTTTACCATAAGAGTATCCATTTTGTTTACCTATATGCTGCACAGAATTTGTTATAAGCCTCATTCAATTGTAAACTCCTTGAAGACAGGGATTATGTCTGCTTTTTTTTTTTTTTTTGTATACCACAGGGAGGGACTAACCTCATTTATTCTGTTGTGAGTCCTAAGCAAACAGATACAAAGAAAAAGCAAAACAGAAACTCAACATCTTGCAAAAGGACAAATATTCAATTAAGGGTTGTATAGTGACCTTATTACAAGGTGCACTGACCTTTTTGAGAAGTCAAATGCTTCACTGCTGAGCATTAGATTTTTTTTTTTTTGGTTCTTTTGAAGCTCTCCTATCACAACTGGGCTCCATCACAATTCATCTTATAGGGTAATGCAGTGACAAGGAGATGATTTCTCTGGAGAATCCATGCTAATACTATTAAAATGCTCTTCCAGTGTCACAGTGATAGCCGTGAAAGCATGCAGGAACTGGGTTTCTGTGATGATGATATTACAGTGATGGGTGATTACCATCGGAAACTACTAATTCAACCCTGCAGGGACTTGCGTTATGAAGCCATTATAACATGAGACGGTAATGACACAATAACTCGGATGCACATTTGTGATGTGAAAACTAAAAGCTAATTGGAATGCAAGTAGCATTTCCATTAAACTGTAATTA
Source organism: Otolemur garnettii (assembly GCF_000181295.1). Lineage (NCBI taxonomy): Eukaryota > Metazoa > Chordata > Mammalia > Primates > Galagidae > Otolemur > Otolemur garnettii. The sequence goes on along the minus strand of NW_003852414.1, from coordinate 16,537,100 downwards.
AACACGGAGAGCGATGCTTGTTTAAATTTGAGAAGGAGTCTGCAATCCAGAAATGAAAGTTGTGGATAAAGAATGCACGCCCGAGTATAAGCTTAGAAATGGCTAGAAACCATTTGCAACTCTGCCCACTAGTATTTACTAGGTGTGAAAGCTCTCGGGGATGTGGCTTCTGCAGACTTTCTCCCTCCCGGCTGGTCCTCCAAAGTAACCAAAAACAGAAGCAACAGACGAGATGCCCTGAATCCCATTCCCATCCCTACCACAACTACAGGCTTCTTGTTTTATTTTTGAAGTGGGAATAACCTTACATCCCTCAAAACGAAAGACAAAAGAAATTTTTTTTCCTGCATGAAGTAATTTTCTCTTTGTTTTTCTTTTTTATTGTTGGGGATTCATGGAGGGCACAAAGAATTAGGTTACACTGATTGCATCTGTTAGGTAAAGTCCCTCTTATCCCCAAGAGGTGTGCCACATACCATAACCCCGCCATCTCCCTGCCTCATCCCCTCTCCCTCATTCTCCTGCCCCCCCACCTTATACTAGATCATCTACTGCCTTCATATTACCATGTTTCCCCCCAAATAAGACACTGTCTGTATTTATTTTTTCTCAAGAAGACACAGTCGGGCTTATTTTCAGGGGATGTCTTCCTCTCCATGCTGAAATGCATGGCGTGGCTATGCAGCATGTAATAAGACCCATGACTAGGTCTTATTATTGGGGTAGAGCTTATATTTAACAAATGCATAGATATCCTGCCAGGGCTTATTTTGGGGGTAGGTCTTATTTTCAGGGAAACACGGTAGTATTGACTACAGTGGATTCTTGCTTCTCTGTTCTTGTGATGTTTTATTAAGAACAAAGTGTTCCAACTCAATCCAGGTTAATACAAAAGGTGTAAAGTCTCCATCTTTTTTAATAACCACATGTAAAAAAGACTGAAACTCGACCCACATCTTTCACCACTTACAAAAACTGACTCAAGATGAAGAAAAGACTTAAATCTAAGACATGAAAGGATAAAAGTCTTAGATGAAAGTGTGGAGTAACCTTTTCTTTTAATATATAACAAAATTAATCCATGTTTAAAATCAGACAAAACAGATAAGCACAAAGGAGAAAAAGAAGATTTAAAAAACCTGAAAAATTCCTGCCCCCTAGAGATGACCCCTGTGAGCATCTCTGCCTATTTTCTTTGCCCAGTGTACACATTTTTTCTTCAAAAATTTGCAATCTACAATATTTTGTAAACCGACTTAGCAATTCTTCCTATCCTATCCAGTTGTAAGATCTGATTCTTATCCAGGAGAATCCAGTTGATAGGTCTTGTTTGTGTTTTAAAAGTCATCTTAAGTGGGGTAATTTTACATGTCACCTGGGAAACTATATTTTAGAATTAGGGAATAATATTGGGAAGAGTTTATGCTCTGCATACATCAGATCTATAGACTATAGTCCTTCAGACTCTATCAACAATACCATAGGGACTTCACCTGCCTGTTTGTTTAAGAATCAGTGGTGCCTTTGAGAAGGCATAGAGCTCTCATTTGTCCTAGACTGATTATTATATGTGTTAGACTAGTGTTTGTCAACCTTTTTGATCTCATGGCACACTTGGACCTATAGTTAAACTCCCACACCACACTTAAGTTATATTTATTTTTAAAAAGAGTAAAAAGGCAGTGCCTGAAACTCAGTGGGTAGGGCGCTGGCCACATGCACCAAGGCTGGCAGGTTCAAACCTGGCCTGGACCAGCTAAACAACAATGACAACTGCAACAAAAAAACAGCTGGGCACTGTGTTGGGCACCTGTAGTCCCAGCTACTTGGGAGGCTGAGGCAAGAGACTCGCTTAAGCCCAAGAGTTAGAGGTTTCTGTGAGCTGTGACACCATGGCACTGTATTAAGGGTGACTTAGTAAGACTGTCTAAAAAAAAAAAAAAGAATAAAAAAGAATATATTTAATGTGATTTGAACTTCTTTTGAGAATAATTTAGTTAATGATCTTCAAAAATTTGGGGAGCATGCCTAAGATCCTCTCACACCAGTTGAAAATCACTGGTCTAGATAAACATAGACTATGAAAAGCTAGGAAAATTTAGGGTCTACAGAACTCAGTTAGTTACACCATCGCATTTGCTTGTTCAGGCATCATAAGGACACACAATAGCTTGTGTGTACTCCCTCCCAGTTATGACTCAATGTGGTTATTGCTCCTTGGTTTAAATATAGTTAAGATGAGTTTTTGGTATTAAGTTTGCACTGAGATAGGCTGTATACTTTAGAGTTATTTTTATTACTACTTCTTGCAAAAACCAAATTAAGTAGGGAAGTCTAAATTACTGGAGTTCTTATTTTTGTAATTAGGAAAAAGAAAGCACAGTGCAATTAAGTGGCTTGTTTCGTGTCACTGGTGAACAGTGGAATTGTGATGAGAATTTCTGGCCCTGGATGATTGTAGCCTCTTTTTTAGGCTAATGTGTGACGCTACCTTGGGATAGCTCTTCTATAGTAATGGAAATAGGAATAATTAACTGTGATGCTCATGGTAAATACCTACATAGATTAATGAAAATAACACTGGACTGACAAGTTCAAAGACGGGTTCTAGTTTTGGCTACATGACCTTCAAAAGATCAAGGATTCTGTTTTAGCCCCGAAAAGTGAAATCATCATATTAAATGGTCTCCATGGTCTCTTCCAGCTCAAAAATTCTAAGATCAATTAGTATTTAACATCAATTGAAATAAACGTTTTCATTATATATTTTAATATTTAATAAAATAATATTTTACCTAATTTTAATCTATAATAAATTCAAAATCTTGCTCCATGTAGATGGTACTTCATAATTTAACATATTTTAACAGGAGATTTGTAATTTGACTTAAAAGATTTTTTTTTTTTTAATGGGACAGCCTGTCACATGAGCTAGAGTACAGTGGCATCAGCATAGCTCACTACAACCTCAAACTCCTATACTTAAGTCACCTTCCTGCCCTAGCCTCCCAAATAGCTGGGGAAATAGGCTTGTGACACCATGCCTGAACATTTTTTTTTTATTTGTAGAGAGAAGGTCTTAGTATATTTCTCAGAAGATCTTATTATATTATATTTAAAGGTCTGAAACTCCTGGGTTCAACAGTGATCCTCTCACCTCAGTCACCCAAAGAGCTAGGATTCCAGGTATGAGCCACCAGGTCTGATTGCAATATTGTTAAACCACTTTGAAGACAACAATGAAAAAATAAAATAAAAAATAAAATTATGATGAATGGATATTTCTGCTGGCATAATTACTTAACCATATAAAAAGTTGTGTCAAATGATATTTTGAGTATATGATATTCTGGGAGGTACCCAACTAAATATGGTATGAAAAAAACATCGCTAAATCTTTTTCTTTGAGACAGAGTCTTACCATGTCACCCTCAGTAGAGTGCCCTTGCATTACAGCTCACAGCAACCTGAAACTCTGGGGCTTAAGTGATTCTCTTGCCTCAGCCTCCCAAGTAGCTGGGACTACAGGCATCCACCACAATACCCGGCTATTTTTTGTTGTTGTTGCAGTTGTCATTGTTGTTTAGCAAGCCGGGCTGGGTTCGAACCCACCAGCCCTGGTGTATGTGGCCAGTGCCCTAACCACTGTACTACAGGCACTGAGCCCATTACTAAATCTTATAGTGCCTCTTCCTTTTATGGGGAAAATATATGAGCAATTACATTCCCTTTATACTTAAATGCATATATATTAATTAAACTTTGTTATTTAATGGAGAAACCTCTTAAAAATTTGTGATTTTTTTTCTCTAGACAACTTAGAATTTTATTGCAGCATTTTTTTTCAGCCATGCAAAAGACTTAGAAAAAGTGATTATTGTTCTATGACATGCATAGTCATTTTAGATTCACTTTTGACCCCACTGTAGTAAATCAGCTTTTGAGAGTGGAAATAAGCTGTTGCTTACTTTCCTTATAGTAAATCAAATAGTAGTCAAATCCTAAAAGAGGTCTCCTGGTCCTCTCTCACACTTTCAGGACTAGGCAAGGGTTGCCGCCCTAACTTCCTTTCTAGACTAATAGCAAAGGCTCTCTCTAACACAATTTTTCTCAAATGTGAGAACTCAACACAATTTTTGACTATACTGAACAACTTTAAGTATATACCGGATTAGTATATCCCTATTATATCACAAAATATTGTCACAAGATCTCATTATTTGCATCTCCATTTCTAAGACTCTAGTGATACCAAATTATTATCAAAAACAGCAATTCTCAACCTGTGGGCCGCGACCCCCAAAATACATTGCGGCATTAGGAAGGTTGGGAACCACTGATCTAAAACAACAGCATTTACCTCTTTTATGAAATTCTTTTCCCAGCAGCCCAGGGTCTCTGTTTCCCTGGCAGCTACGACTCTATTTCCTAGGATGTCAGGAGGTGGTTGGATTGAGAGAACGTGCCAAGGTGTGGCAAAGTGGTTAGAGTTCTTTAATTTCCTTTGTAAGAAGTGGACTTGGTTTATAGCTTAGATCATACACAATAGCTGTGTGTCTGTTTTTCATGGATCTGTTGTCTTTAGTATCCTAAATGTAGACTCGAGAGAGCCTGATTTGTGTTTTTCTACACTCTTCCATTTTTCTAGTACTGTGTCTACAACATGATCAACCCCACTCCTCACATCACCTCCTTAAGACTGGTGTCCACTTGTCTCTCTGGAGCTGAGGGATTCTTAGGGATATAGGGAAGGAAGCAGGGATAATGAATCAGTTAATCAAAGCTACCATGTTTCCCCCCAAATAAGACACTGTCTTATATTTATTTTTTCTCAAGAAGACACACTAGGTCTTATTTTCAGGGGATGTCTTATTTTTTATTAAGTATAATACAAAAATCTACAACAGTTAAAGTCATCTTTTTTTGGAACCTGAAAGGGGAGCCAACCTTGTTGGTGGGGCTGGTGCTAGTGATGCGTGAACTCCTTTCCCCTAGCCGTTTCATGTGCGCAATAGGATGCCTACCAGAACGGTTACCACACGCGCAACCGCGCAAGTGTGAATAGATCAGAGAAAGGAGCTGTGGCAGATAAAAGGTATTCCAGTCTTCCTTACCACTCCACACCGAAATGCATGGCATGGCTATGCAAATATGCTGCACAGCCACCCCCATAACTAGGTCTTATTATCGGGGTAGGGCTTATATTTAACAAATGATGCATAGAAATCCTGCTAGGGCTTATTTTGGGGGTAGGTCTTATTTTGGGAGCAATACGGTAGGAGATTATATATCATGATACATTTGGATTCATTTTGTATGGTTTTTTTAAATAAGAAAATGGCAACAGGTACTTTCTTTGGCACACATTTTGAGGGTTCAATAATAAGTGTTGGTTGATTCTTAAGGAGAAATCTCAGAGGTGTGGTGATTATGCTATTTTTAAGGGTTTCCCAGGGAATGCTTACAGATCCTATAGCAATGTATTCTGCCTTTAGTGAAAGCAGAATGTAGCTCACCATCTTGGTGTGAACAATAACCCCATTTCCTCATTGGCGAAATGGGAACAATAATAATAAAAGTGAATTTCATCTAAAAGTACATCCCATGGTCTAGTCTTCCACTGCCTTTGATGATTCACTTTCTGTTGATCCCTGGCCCACTACACTGGAACATTAGGAGATTTAATTAAAGTGTGTAGAGTATCTAAGCTCTTCCGAGAAACACCCAGCATTATTATTGTAGATAACACTTTAGACATTCCATAAGCTCTTGAAGGTAATGAAACCAGCAATAGAGAAACCTGGGGCTTTAACACAGTTCGAGTTTTATGAAGACCCATTCATACAATCTTATTAATAATGGCCAACTTTGTGAGTTCAGATTTCAATGACTATGACCTTTCTAATTGTTCTATATATTTTGAGTGATTTTTTCCCCCATAAATAACACAGTTGAATGGTCAGCAAAGTATTCAAGTCATGCTAGTGTTAGTCTACTTTTAAGGCTTTTCTCTTTCATTTTCAAACTATGATTGTTACAAGACTTTTGTATGTCAGGGACAAAAAGAGAGCGCTCGATCAGACTTGCCTTTCCCCTGAGATGCACTTCTGTGCTGGAGATCCCTGAGGAACAAGGAAAATTGCTTTAGTGTTTTATCTCGTCTCCTGGCTGCCTGTTTCTTCATTCGGCCTACACTCCACACTGCTCATTTTATGACCCTCCTAATATAGGTCTCATCCTCATCGTGTACCAAGTGTTCAGACTGCATATGAGCCTCCACAGACTTGGTGAAAGTCCTAAAACACGCTTTCCATTGCTCGTGCCATCGGAATGCTTCTGTGAGGCGCTCCCTCCCCCAGAGAGTTGCCCAGACCCACCCCACAGGGCACTTGGCTTTGTACCTCCTTAGCAGCTTTTCCTGCACTCTGCCTTACTTCATATGTGTCTCATTCATGCAGAGGGTGCCAAAAATGCTTTTCAAAAAGGAAAAGATCTGTATTAAAATTGTAATAGTCTATACCAATGACATTTGTTATCTTGTGTATTGTATCTTATGTAGATGGAGTATCTCGTGTAACTGCATAAGTCAAACGTGACTGGAGTATTACAATTTTAATGCAGTTTTTTTTTTTTTTGAGACAGAGTCTCACTTTGTCGCCCTCTGAGTGCTGTAGCATCACAGCTCACAGCAACCTCACACTCTTGAGCTTACACAATTCTCTTGCCTCAGCCCCCCAAGTAGCTGGGACTACAGGTGCCCGCCAGATTACTCAGCTATTTTTAGAGATGAGGTCTCGCTCTGGCTCAGGCTGGTCTCGAACCTGTGAGCTCAGGCAATCCACCTGCCTCAGCCTCCCAGCACTTTAACACAGTTCTGTCCTTTCTTTCATTGAATGTTTACCATGTAGTAAGCACTGTATTGGGGGTTCTCAAGCCTCGTAAGGGGCAAGATTCTTTCTTTGTTTCCCTTCATATTTCCCTTTGGACTTAGGTCTTCCCAAACATTTGCTCCATTGAGTTGAAATGTGTCCAGGTGGAATTTCTGAGTGCCTGGAAAGCAGTCTTTGTGTTGTCCTATCCTCTGAGACTGAAAGGCCCAAGCTACCCCCTCAGATTTCTAAATCAAAGCAGCTTTTCTTAGTATTTCAAGAAGAGTAACAATAGTTGATTTCAACCCTGTAGAAAGGCCATAGTGCTAATGAAATACAGGTCTGCATGTGGCTGAAGGAAGCTGCCTTCCATCAGTGTGGACTGAAGGGTGCACAGAATGCTCTGCATTGGTTAAACATTTATTCATTGAATACCTATTTTAAAATTTCATATTAATATGAGGGTACAATTAGGTTATGTTGTTCGTATTTCTTAGGCAAAGTTCAAGTCCTAGTTGAGCTCTTCACCCAGGGGGGTCATGCTGTATATACTCCAATTATGCCCATTAGGTGAGAGCTTTCCAATTCCCCTTACTTCCCCTATCTTTTCCCTCCTCTCCTCCCCCCACTTGAATTTAATTGTTTTTTCTTGTGTGGATGTGTATGTAGTTGTTTATCTACTAAATACATTGGATACTTGCTTTTCCATTTTGGGGATACTTTACTAAGAAGAATGTTCTTTAACTCCATCTACGTGAATACAAAAGATGTAAAGTCTCCATCTTTTTTAGGGCTGAATAGTATCCCATCGTATACACATACCATAGTTTATTAATCCATTCATGTGTTGATGGGCACTTGAAGTCTTAGTGATTATGAATGTGAATTGAGCTGTGAAGGACATTCTAGTACAGATGTCTTTATGGTAACATGATTTCTTTTACTTTTGGATAGATACCTAGCAGTGGGATTGCAGGATCAAATAGAAGGTCTATTTACAGCTCTTTGAGGATTCTCCATACTTCTTTCCATAGGGACTGTGTTAGTTTGCCTAAACTTAAGAGAAATGCAAATTGACCCCCCTCCCCCAGATGTCACTTAACTCCAGTTAGAATAGCCCACATCACAAAGTCCCAAAGCTGCAGGTGCTGCGGTGGATGTGGACACAGGGCAACACTCTTACACTGCTAGTGGGAGCATCTGCTCCTTATCAATCCCTGTAATAACTCAGAGTTGAGCCTTACTGCTCTAGATGTGGGGATCTCAGCGCAGCTCTCCTTTCATCAAGCATGGTGTGGTATTTCTCACATAGATGTCTGTGTAGGGAGCAGATGATGTCTTAGAAGCCATCAGAGCAAGACCACAAGGGCTCAAATCAGACTGAAAAGGCCTCTGAAGCTCCCTGCAGTAGCTCTGAGACCTTTTTCTTCATAATCACCAATTTTTTTTTTTTTTTTACACCAATTGGGGCTAGACCTGACCATCTAAAAACAGACACCTGTGCTGGTTCTTAGAAACTCTGAATTAGCAAAGAAAATTAGTGAAAATCAAACATTTTTAAGATAGTCTACTGTATAGTGTGGTGTGAAGTCAGCTGCTGTTATTTTTATATGTGTAAGATTTTTGCTCTTAATTTTATTTGAGATATTTTCTCAGTATCAAATCTCAGGCAAGTTTGGAAATTGGCAACTTTATGATAATGAAGAATGTGAACTAGGTTTTGAGTTCATAAATCTTTGCCTGCCTGTGTCTTTTAGTTGAAGGATTTAAAATCTATCTTATTTTTCCTGTGACATTGTTATTGGCATCTGATGGGTTGACATGAGTAACATGAATCTTTCATTTTATTCTCTTTTACTGATTATAAGTATAATGGATAAACATTAAAAACTAGAAAAATATGGGACTGCAAAGTAATACAGTCTTTTTGGAAGGAAGTATGGAGAATCCTCAGAGAACTCAAATTAGACCTCCCATTTGATCCTGCAATCCTATTACTAGGCATCTACCCAGACAAAAAAAGTCATTTTATCATAAAGACATTTTCACTAGACTGTTTATCGCACCTCAATTTACAATCACCAAGATGTGGAAACAACCTAAATGCCCACCAACCCAGGAATGGATTAACAAGCTGTAGTATATGTACACTATGGAATACTATTCAACCATTTAAAAAGATGGAGACTTTACATCTTTTGTATTAACCTGGATGGAGGTGGAACACATTCTTCTTAGTAAAGTGTCACAAGAATGGAGAAGCAAGAATCCAATGTACTCAATTCTTATATGAAATCAGTAGATATTCTTTTTTTTTTCCTTTTTTTTTTTTATTGAATGGTAACTATGTACATTAATGCACTTCTAGGGTACAGTGTGGGGTTTTCACATGCAATCTGAACTACTTCCATCAAACTGGTCAACACAGCCTTCATGTCATTTTCTCAGTTATTGTTTTAAAACGTTCACATTCTACTCTTAGAAAGATTCACTTGTACCCCTGTAAGATAAACCTCAGAAGTGATCCCTCCAATCCCCCTCCCTCCACCCATTCCCCCCTCTCCTCTCCCTCCCCCCTCCCTTCAGCAGATATTCTAATACACACCCACATAGCAGAAAAACTGAAATCTATTCACAGTAGGGGGGAGGAGGAATAAGAGAGCAGGGAGAGGGTAGGTGGGAGGGAAATGGGATGCTCCCAGTTAATGGGCAGAAGTTAGGGTGTATGGCACAACATTTGGGGGCAGGACACAATTATAAGAGGGACTTTACCTAACGAATGCAAACACTGTAACCTAATTCTTTGTACCCTTGATTAACCTGAAACAATAAAAGAAAAAAAAACTGAAAAAATTCATACAGGGTAGCCATAAAGTTCATGTACAATTTAAAATTCCATACACAATTTATGGCCACCCTCTATAATAGTGATGAAGAAAAAAATGTCCATCTTTGCTCCTACCACTCAAAGATAAACATAATATTTTAGCATCTCTGGTTATTAAGCCCTGTATATATGAAGATATATACACTCTGCATCAATTTCCTGAATTTATTTTTCATATTAGTAGCATCTTCTATGTCATTATTTTTCTTTTAATATTTTGTGGAGATAATCACCACTATACAAATGAGGATAAATATTCTTTACAAATATAATTGGAATGGTTATATAATGTTCCATGATATATATATACACACACAAACACACACACGTCCATATATATAAACACATTCCCATAAGTCGTTTTGTTATCATTCTGTGTCATACTATAATGCAACATTTGTGCATACATATATTTGTGTGTGTGTGTGTGTGTGTGTGGCCGGAGCTGGGCTTGAACCTACCACCTCCGGCATACGTGGTCAGCATCCTATTCCTTTGAGCCACAGGCACTGCCCATGCATACATATTTTTTACAAACATCTAAATACTTCCTTAAGTCAGATTCCCCGCAGCAAAAATGTCACATTTTTAAACTGGATACATGTTTCTAAACTACTTTTCAGAAAAATTGGGCAAACTTGCATTTTTGCTAACATTGGGTGTGGGAGGGTTGTCATCACACATTCACTACGATCTTGCTTATTTTCACAAACCAGTCAGGGAACTGGGAAGGTTTGTTGTAACTGTCCCCCAAGTGATGCTTTCTATTGGATCCCTGCCCTGTGACTACTTCCATTAACTTTTAAGAAATAACTTATCATTTTAAATGGAAAGCTTTCTTCTTGAAATGTGAAGCTAGACCTCTCTATTCATGAATAATTTCAGCTGGTTTCTTGGTGTTCCCTGCATCACCAGTATAAGTGCCTTAAATATCATATATATTTTTTAAATGTTTATTATTTAGCACTGCACACACAAAACTGAAATTGCACATCCTTCTCCTCTACCATGTTTTAGGGCTTCTCTGGCCACAGTAATCCCAAATAAACATCTTAGCTATTTGGTATTCAGACATTTGGATAGCTATTTGACATTTGGATAATTTCCCATGATGTCGTATCCTCTGGAAATTATAAAAATAAAATACATCATTTAGTTCACAGGAATGAGAATTTTATGTATAGAGTTTCTGGTGGCTTCATTTATCACGAAGAAAACAAAATTTAAGCCAGACTTCACATGTGTCTGGACATCAAAGAAAAAAAATAATTATTTGTAGGATATTTTAATCTGCTGGGGTCTGGGAATACATACTGCATGCTCAAGCCACTTACAAACTTCAACAAGAAGAAGAAAAGTGAAAAATCCCTTTTGGGATTTCAGATTTGGTATCTAATGAGGCCCTTATTCTGTGGTTTTGGCCAGGCTTTTGTTGTGTGTCTAGTTGACACCACCCTGGGACAGGGTGCCCTGGGACAGAGAGGGCACTGAGGAAAGAATGAAACTTACATCAAACTTAGTGCATAAAACCAGAAACCTGTAAGGGCATACACTGTTCCACGTGCCCGGTGGCAACATGAGAACAACATAGCCCCGTCCTGCTTCCCAGGATCTTTTTATTGCGTACAAAACAGAGCATACGTGCAAGGATGCACAGCAGACAGTCATCAGCAGTCAAGGTGAAGGGTGAGAGAGGGGAGATTACTGCCCCCAGGAAGGTTGAGTAAAGGGTAAGCAAGGGCAGAGAGAGACAGTCACACAGACATTCCCCTGACTGAGCACTTTACCCTGAGCTGGAAAGGTCCAGCAGGAATTCAGCCTGTCCACCTCCCACAGGCTTTGCTGAGGGCTTAACAGGGATAGCTGCAAGGATGAGCTGAGTGGGGACCCGGGATGACTAGAATCCCTTACTCTATGTATTCTCAGGGCCTCTCCTTCTCCAGAAGCTGATTCCAGTGATATGGTCCCAAGCTGACCTAGCATCACTTTCACCTCTTGTTTAAAGCGAGTGAGAACAGCTCAGATGCAGCATGGAGGGGGGTTATACAAAGATTTGAGTGTTGGAAAGTATGTTTGCTGCAGGCCGTTTATGGAGACTAACCTACTGTATTAAACACATTCATTTAAAAGGCGTTTCTAGTACTAGTTAACCATGGATCACGAGGGCCTCCTGTAGCCGTAATCACTTTGCTGGGGCATTTCCAAAAATCTAATGAGCTGTGATGTCAGTCACAACTGTCAATCTGCTCTGACCCATCAAGTGAAGAAATTCATTTATAAGGAAATGAGAGCCTGAGTTGGATTCCTAAACATCAGCTCCTTCTTGTTAGTTGTTCTGTTTTGGTTTTGTGTGCATTAGTTTTGTTAGAGAGCAAGTTGAAGTTCATTTGCCTGAGGATACTCAGAAAATATGTGGAAATTAATTTATAGTTTAATGTGTAATAATAACTCTGAAAACTTGTATGGTGCTATGTATCTTTTTTTTTTTTTTTGAGACAGTCTCATTATGTTGCCCATGGTAGAGTGCTGTGGTGTCACAGCTCACAGCAACCTCAAACTTTTGGGGTTAAGCAATTCTCTTGCCTCAGCCTCCCAAGTAGCTGGGATTACAGGCGCCCACCACAACACCTAGCTTTTTGTTGTTGTTGTCATTGTTGTTTAGTTGGCCCAGGCTGGGTGCAAACCTGCCAGCCCTGACATATTAGGCTGGCATCCTAATACTGAGCTAAGGGTGCCAAGCTAGTGCTATATAATTTAAGTAGTATTTTAGGATACCATTTTACTTGCTTTTCATGTGAAAGTTTTGTTTGGGGGAGACAGAGTCCCACTCTACCACCCTGGGAAGCATGCCATGGCACCACTGTAACTCACAGCAACCTCAAACTTTGGGGCTCAAGCGATCCTCCTGCCTCATCCTCCTCAGCAGCTGGGACTATAGGCACATGCCACCACACCCAGCTAATTTTTCTATTTTGAGTAGGGATGGGGTCTCACTCTTGCCCAGGCTGGTCTCAAACTCCTGAACTCAAGCAATCCTCCCACCTGGGTCTCCCAGAGTGCTAGGATTATAGGCATGAGCCACCACCCTCAGCCTTCCTGTCAAATCTTATGTCATAGATCAGGCAGATGTAATTCCACTTTTTAAGAGAGGAAACCAACTCATTAGCAACTTTTTTTTTTTTTTTTGAGACAGAGTCTTACTTTGTTGCCCTCAGTAGACTGCTGTGGCATCACAGCTCACAGCACCTCAATCTCTTGGGCTCAGGCCGATCCTCTGGCCTCAGCTTCCCAAGTAGCTGTGACTATAGGCACCCACCACAAGGCCTGGTTATTTTTTTTTTTTTTAGAGACAGGGTCTTGCTCTTGCTCAGGCTGGTCTCAAACTTTTGAGCTCAGGTAATCCTCCCACCTCGGCCTCCCAGAGTGTTAGGACCATAGGCACAAACCACTGGGCCAAGAAAAAAAATTCTTAAAGTACAGTCTTCACTGATTAATTAATGATCTATAGAAGATCAATAATATCGATTTCAAGTTAAAGGACAGGAAAAATGCATAGATGTCATCTGGTCCTCATTTCACAGAGGATGAAACAGGCTCAGAATGGTTGACTTCTTGCCCCAAATCACACAACTATTTAGTGAAACAGCCAAGGCTTCTTAACTCTGAACCCCCTGTTCTTCCAACTAGACCACACCCCACCAGGAATAGCCTCCCAAATGAAATTGTGAGCAGAATATAGATCTTCTACATGCGTAAAACTTTAACTTGCGGTTTGCCAAGAATGACAAGTAACACAAATTACATGAGAGAGCTCATTAGTGACCAAATATAGTTATGAGGAGTTGTGCAATTTACTCTTCGTATTGTAAGGGGTACATGAAAAGAAAAATCCCGTCTACAAAAAGCTAAAAGCTGACTTCAACAAAGAGCCCCACGGTAGCTCACAGCAACCCCAAACTTTTGGGCTTAAGTGATCCTCCTGCTTCATCCTCCTCAGCAGCTGGGACTTAGTGACAGAAAGGAAGGTCTAACTGTTAGATTCCAGCACGTTGGTACACGGGTTGCTCTCAGGATTCTGTTAGCAGCAAAATAAAAATTTCACATCAAACATTCTCGAGGCATTGAGTAGGGAACCTTCTTCTGGGAATGAAAAGGGCAGAGATGAGATCGCAGTTTTTCAAATTAAGTAAAATTTAAAGGTCAGTTATTCATACAGTGCCTTGACAATATCGCCCTTTCCCCAACCCCACTATGTCCCTATAGGCAGGAGGGCGTAATGCAGTGTTTGGACCTGAGTAGAAATACTGTTTTCTTTCCCTTCCCCTCCTCTTCTCCACCTTTGCCTTCTTCTTACCCTCCTTTAAAAAAAAGAATACGTTTGCAGTTGATTGACTAAAAGAATAACAAATTCAAGAACCCGGTATTACTAGTTATCAACCTGTAGTGTGTGTGAGAGAGAGAGAGACTTGAAGGGTTGACCAGATGTCTGCGTGAAGCATCGGTGACAGTACAAACTGATTTCTCCTTCTTGCCTTGGAGTATGTTTTTTTCTGGCTTTCACAATGGCTTAAATGGATCAACTTTCTTAGTCAAATCGGAAAAAGGAAAGAAAAAAATATTCATTTTCCTCTGAATATAAGGTGCTCACTTATATCTCTGCGTGGTTTTGTTTTATGTATGTCACAGTTGGAAGCACTTGGCCGGGTCCCATTATCACTCTGGAGACTCCTGTGGCTGAATTTCTTTCTCTTCATTCAGACACAGTTACTGATTTTTTGGACAGTGGTTAATATTAAAAGTTATAAATCTATATACGGTAGAACCATTTCACCATAAATCACTGAGCATGTGGAAATGTCGTGACTCTGTATAAGAAGGGACATGTTGGTTGTTCAGCAGCCAGACCCAGGCTGTGTGAAAGGTGTTACGTTGCAGTTTGGAACATGCGCTAGTGATGCAGGTATTCAAACAAGCTTTCAAAAACGTGATGCACTTTAAAAAATACCTTTGTCAGCTCTGCACCTGTGGCTCAAGTGGCTAAGACACCAGCCACATACACCTAAGGTGGTGAGTACGAACCCAGCCTGGGCCCGCCAAACAACAATGATGGTTGCAACCAACAATAATGACTGCAACCAAAAAATAGCCAGGCGTTGTGGCAGGCGCCTGTGGTCCCAGCTACTTGGGAGGCTGAGGCAGGAGACTCGCTTGAGCCCAGGAGTTAGAGGTTGCTATGAGCTGTGATGCCACAGCACTCTACCCAGGGGGATGGCTTGAGGCTCTGTCTCAAAAAAAAAAAAACTTTGTCACCAATCAAATGTCATGGTTAAGGGCAACGTCCACAGAGGGCAGCCCCACTGTGTAATGTAGCTCACAAAAAACAGAAGTGCAAAAAGAAAGAAAGAAAGAAAGAAATTTACTGTAAATTGCACATGAAGTTTATGGACACTCTGTATTTGGGCCAGACAATACATTTTTTTCCCTCAGATACCCATTCATTTGGAGGATACTTTTACAGTACCAGAAAGTTGCTAGAAAGTTCCATCTGCTTTTCCTCTTATGCCCATGCCTTCTTGTCATTTCTACTGATGTCCTTTCAGACCAAGCCACCACCTGATTTTTCTCTGGATAATAGCGATACCCTACTGGCCTCCTTACAAGTAAACTTGGCCTCCTGTCCATCCATTCTCCACACAACTGTCAGCCAATTTACATCATAGCTTCTGCATAAAACCCTGAAATGCCTCCCTCCTCCCACTTTAAAGTCAGTTTTAGGGTTTGTTCAGGGAAACAAAACAACCAGGAGTGAAATGGAATGAGGGATTTATGACAGGGATTAGGCCTTTCATCATCGTGAGAGAAGTTGGGGGAAGTAAACTGAAGATCGATTCACCAAAGATCAATGTGCCAATTTGACCATGGCATTGAACGTTGTAAAGGCATTTAGTGCCTTCAACCAGTTCTGAGACTGGGTAAGGCAAAGGGAAGAGCAGGAGAAGAGCGTGTGTCTGTGAAATAAGGATAATGTATTGCATTTACCGGCACCTCCCTCCTTCGCAGGTAAGGGTGCTGGAACCGAGAAATCTGAGTGAAACGTATATTCAACCAAGGCAGACAGAATCATCTTAAGGGTACAGGCCGGGGTAAGACAGCCTTGGGGAAAACTCAGTGAGATGAAAACAAAATCCTCCCCCTCCTCAACTATACTCCTCCACACCCAATCTTTCACAGTTAGGCAAATTTTAAAATATTCTGTAAAAGTTAATTTATGCATATAGTTTACAAATAGACAAATCCTACATAATGCCTCTGGCTTCCAGCTGTGTCATTGGACTGTTCTCCGATTCTCTTCCTTTGTCTCTATTTTTTTTTTTTAATTTTGTCTTTAAAAGCCCCAGTTCTTTTTGGATTTCAGACCCATCAGAATCAGGAGAGTTGTTTTCCCTGGCCAGGCTGTGTGGAAGTAATCACAAAGGCTGCTCATTCTCAGGCTGCTCAAACTTCACCTCGGAAGCACAGGAAAGCCTTGGGCCTATGTGTTTATAGCTCTAGCTAATCCCTTTTCCACTAGTTCTGAGCAGGTGTGGAGCGTTTCATGCATGCTGTGGAAAATACTGGAAGTCTGCTCTTTTACTGGTAGTCGCTCTTGTCTGCAAAGTTGCATACAGCTGCTTTTATCACTCATTGCTCCCCTCCTTAGTCTGTGAACCCTCATCTCTATCAAAGGCCAAAAGCCCCTTGCTTGTATGTTGACAAGAAATCAACTTCTGGGTGGAAAAGAGTTCCCATGCTACACAGAAACTGTGACTTCTAGATACATACTTTACCCCCATTCAAAGACACATTCTAGCTTAGAGCGGTGCTGGCTCCAGTTTGTTCTTTAATCGTTTCCTATGCTTTGAGCGTGGGTTACATTGTGTGTGATCACAGGACACGCCAGCTAGTTCTGCCTGAGAGCATTAGAGGAATTTCCCAGAAGGGATGACATTTCTTAAGTGATTTTTTTTTTTCACGAAGACTCACAGCTTGTGAGCTTGAAACGTACCAACATTGCTCTTTCAAATATACATCAATTAAATATGCCATTTGGTCCTTTTCTTGTAAAAGTGATAGAGTTTTATCAGTTTATCTAACTTTCTGCCTCCCTGAAACACACTTATAATGGCTGCAGCCAGAAGGAAGGAAACAGAAATTAACCCATATGGAAGATTCAATCGATTATTAACGCACTGACTGCCACACTAGGGAAAAAAGAACTTTTTTCTTTGGGGCCAAAGTGTTTTATTAGGTCAGGCATATTAACTGCCCTGTGAGTTGTATTTAATTCATGCTATTTTTGAGCCTGGAGTCTTGTGAAGTATATATAACTTACATGTCTTTGGATCTCTCTTGTCCTAATAAAACACTGGCCCCAAGGAAAAAATTTGTTTTTTTCTAGCGCGGCAGTCACTGTGTAGGAGATATGCGAGTTATATTCACATCATGAGGCCCCAGGCCCCAAACTAGCCTGAGTTAAACGCAGATCACATGGCAGTTAATGTTTAAAGGTTTTTCACCTATGGCGAGATCATTGGCAACATTTGGGAGCCCTACCTGGGACTACTGCAGTCTGAGTCACCTAGGAGGACACGCTGGACGCCCTGGGCCCGAAGTTTCCTTCTTGCTGGACGCCTCGGCCGGAAGTTCCCTTGTTGCCGCCACTGCCTCTTGCTTCCGGTTCACGAGGATCTGACTGAGAAGCTGCTCAACTGCGCCCCCTGGAGACGAGACTGTGCCAAAGCCCCTCCCTTTCCACGCCCCGCCCCCTGCCCCTGCACCTGCCGTGCTGACCAGAGTTCTTTCAGCTGAGGTGTCAGGGAGCTGGGAGCATTACCTGACCACAGCACATGGGCATGTTGTACCCCCTCCCAGCTCTGGGAGGGGGGCATCCAGCGAAGATCTTTCAGAACCAAGAAAGAAAAAGAAAGTTAACCCATATGGAAGACTGCACCTGTTATTAATGGTGCTGTGATTTCATCAACTGAGGAGATGAAGTACACATTACTTGCTCTCAGTGACAAGGAATAGGACAAGTGAGTTCCTAGACATCATCAGTGAAAAATACTGCCCTGTGTAGTGACCGGCAGCTATATAGTAATTCTTTGTTTTCACGATAGCCACTGTGTGAATCACCCAGCTGTTGGAAGTTTGGCTTGCAGAAGAACAGCATCAAATAAAAATCAACGACCATGTTAGCTACAAGTTCTCTGTCAAAAAGTCTGAATAAACCATTTTTGCCTTGTGGGCCAATATATGTCAGACACCTGAGTTCTGGTTGGATATAAACAGGCCTGTAATTCTATAACCCTCTGACCTCTGACATGGTCTCAACCCTGACTCGTGTATGTGCTGTACCCATTATAAATTTTTCCATTGTTCCCCCAAATTATCTCTCCTCTAATCAATCATGTCTTCAGCAAAATAAACAAATAAATAAAATAACCTAATGTCAATACATACTAGCTCCTAGAAATAGCACAACAAAGGTCACATTTGTTGAGTATGGGCTATGTGCCAAACACATCTAAAGGTATTTTTACCTGTGGTATCTACTTTAACTTTATTCTTAGGACAACTTGTGAAATGTTCTTTGTTATTCTAATTTATAAATGAGGAAATGGAGTCTCAGAAAGTCAGAGAAGGCCATCAAAGGGATATGGGGGGAGGCCAGAATAACCACTTCCGAATGTCTTTCTGAAGCACATTTGACAGCTTCCCAGGATGCTCTCTGCTGCTCTCTTCCTTGGTTCCTCCTTGACTTTTCCCATCATCCTCTGAACGTGTCTGCTTGGTGTCTCAATTCTGGCCTCGGCCGTGGTTTTGCCCTTGACCTTGTAGGTGTTTACCTTCAAACCCTCTCAGCAGTGCCTTTCCTTCACAAGCCACATCTCTTTATTTAGGGTGTATACTTGTCAACAAAAGTGCTAGAATTTGAGATCTTGCTGTCACTGGTAGAAATCAGTGAACACTTAATGTCTGTTACAAATGAAAGTAAAACAAGGACAATTTGCTCTTTTTAGAAATAGCAGATTTCTGTCTCAGTAAATCACAGCTGCTTTCATTATGACTAAGAATTTTCGCTTTTTAGTATTTTTGGTGTTTCTGACTGTGTGCCCTTCGGCGATCAATCATCTGTAATAGAGAGTTTTGGTTTGGGTTTTTTCTGCATGATCCTAGGTGTACTCCCCTACTTGGTTTTGTTTTGGGGGGGCAAACTTTGCTCATTCAGACAGGTCAGAGATCCTGTCTTTAGCTTCTTTATAGTTCCAATTTCCTTTATAGTCCAAGGCGCATAGTGGACCTTCCAAAGAATCATGTTCATTTGGCTGGCAAATGAACAGCAGAGTGAGCCACGTATTTCAGTGGGCTGAAAAATGGCTGGTGAAACAGTACTGATACCAGGCTGGGTTTGATGTAAGTTACTGATTTCACTTGAAGATTTTTTTTATTTTTACATGAAAAATCCATGTTGAATTATCCAAGAAAGCATAGCTTTAACTAAGAGAGAAAATTGAATGAAGGAAAGTGTGAACTGACAATGGAGAATTATTTCCAGTGGACGTAGTTGGGACTGAGTCAGGCTGAGGAAGTGATGAGGGGCGTTTAAAACTAGGCATATCCATTAGATCTGCAGTGGGGACAGGACCTGACCTTGGCTGGTGATAAGTGAGACGGTATCTCCAGTTTCATTGATTCTCTTTCTTACATGGGTAAGAATACGTTCACGGCCTCTCACTCTTCATGGACAGAATTTAGGTGAGTTACATTTTCTGATTATGCTTTTCTTTCTTTTTTTCTCCCCCCCCTCCCCCAGAAAACCCTGTTTGAAAACGTCTCCTGGTGGTACCATCAGAAATGTCTTCCTTAAGTGGGAAGGTCCAAACTGTTTTGGGCCTTGTGGAGCCAAGCCAACTGGGCCGCACCCTGACCCATGAACACCTGACCATGTCTTTCGACTGCTGCTACTATCCGCCTCCTCCGTGCCATGAAGCTATCTCCAAGGAACCAATTATGATGAAAAATTTATATTGGATTCAGAAGAACCCTTATTCCCATAAAGAGAACCTTCATTTGAATCAGGAAACGGAAGCCATAAAGGAAGAGTTGTTGTACTTTAAAGCTCAGGGTGGAGGGGCTGTGGTGGAGAACACGACTTCTGGGATTAGCCGAGACGTGCAGACGTTGAAGAGGCTTGCAGAAGAGACTGGCGTCCATATCATATCTGGAGCTGGGTTTTATGTGGGCGCAACTCACTCTGCCGAGACCAGAGCCATGTCAGTGGAGCAGGTAGAAAACCCTAAGTTCTTTGACAATACCAGTTCATAAATTCAGAATAGCCAGAATCTTGAAAATGCCATTGGCTCAGGGGTAGCTGGGCCATACTACAGAAATTTACTAGCTGGCCAGGGCACCTGCCAATGGCGACTCAAATTAGCAAACATTTTACTTCCTAAAGAAAAAATGTCAAGGAAAGAGACCTTAATGCCTTGGTCATTGAAAAACCCAGTGTGTTAATATTTAGGTTTGTGTATATCACTATCTGTACTCAGGGGTGGTGCCACCGTCTGGGTGTAAACCTCACTTTTCCATCATTAGCTTCAGTTATGCAACCTTGACATTTCCCCCACCCCCCCGGATTTTATAATAACCTTCAATAAAGATTCACCTTAGGGTAAAACTTAGCAGGCAGAGATTTGGCTCGTTTGTGAAAATGTTTCCTTCTCCTTTTACAAAACAGGAGAGGTGGAAGAAAATTCATCTCCCTGTTTTTGTTACAATACGATCTTAAGCAAGAGCGGGCAGAAGGAAGTAAATCTTTTAGGGACAAAAAGAAGGAATAAACTGCGAAGCTTGTTTGGACATCCATGTGCTGTCTTTCTAAACACATGTATCTGTTTATATGTGTTTGTACGTATATGGAGATATTCATCTGTACCCCCCAGTGCCTGTCTGATGAGCAGAGAGTGTCAGCTGCTGCCTTTGCAAAGGATGAGTTGCTCCTTAAAATACTTTGCATTTCAAAATTTTATCTGCATTGTTTTTTCCTGAAGACTTAATTTTTTTTTGAGATAGAGTGTTGCCATGTCGCCCTCAGTAGAGTGCCATGGTGTCACAACTCACAGCAGCCTCAAACTCTCGGGCTTAAGTGATTCTCCTGCCTTAGCCTCCCTAGTAGCTGGGACTACAGGCACCTGCCACAACGCCTGGCTATTTTTTGTTGCAGTTGTCGTTGTTGCTTAGCAGGCCTGGTCTGGGTTTGAACCCTCCACCCTCGGTGTATGGGGCTGACACAGTAACCACTGTGCTACAGGTGCCAAGCCATCAGGACTTAATTTTTTAAATATGTTTATATTATTTGAAGATTATGCAGATGACAGGATTATACATTCTGCTAACCACTCTTAGCAGCAAATATACATTTGAACCCCAATGTGTAACAGTAGTTTTGCATGCTGTATATTTCTATATGGTGTAAGGTAAAGGACTGAATAAATAAGAGGGAATTTTTTTTTTTTTTGAGACAGAGTCTCTGTTGCCTTGGGTAGAGTGCCATGGCATCATAGCTCATAGCAATCTCAATAAGAGAGAATTGAAGAATTACTTGAGACCATTGATGGAGTCGGTGGCAGTCTTTCTATATTCCAGATCAGTGTTTTTCCAATTTTTTAATGTTGCAGCACACTTGAACCTATAGTCAAACTTCCATGGCACACTTGAATTATGTTGATCCAAAAAAAGAGTTAAAAAAAACAGAATATACTTACTGTACATTTCTTGTTAAATAATCTAAGTAAGATATTGTTAACTCTTACATTTAGAATAACTTGTTGACTTGTGACTGGCCAGCAAAGTGCCTATCTCCCTGGCCGGTATTAATAGAATAGAATGCTGAATCCACGTTCAAAAGAATGAATGACTAGATAAATAAATCCATTCACATCCTGTGTTAGATCTCTTTGGATAAGTTCCCAACCTATCACATGTGTTTATTTTTGCTCTTCCTTAGCTTACCAGTGTCCTTATTAATGAAATTCTCCATGGAGCTGATGGAACCAGTATCAAGTGTGGTGTTATTGGAGAAATTGGTTGCTCCTGGCCTTTGACTGATAGTGAAAGAAAGGTTCTTCAGGCAACAGCTCATGCTCAAGCCCAGCTTGGTTGCCCTGTTATTATTCATCCTGGACGGAATCCAAGTTCACCATTTCAGATTATCCGAATATTGCAAGAAGCAGGTGCAGACATCTCCAAAACAGTTATGTCACACCTTGATAGGTAAGCAGGCTGACCTCCAAATTGGGGTAAACCACCATTTGATTGATGGATGATCAAATAAGAAATCAGCAATAATCAGATCAATGCAATTCTAATCACATAGAGATAACCACTAACTTCTTGGAAGATAGTATTTAGTGACATTAATAAAAGTCACTGCTGCCATCATCGTGGTGTCCCTACTCTGTGTCAGATAACATTCTAGGTATTTTCTTTTACCAGACTTCATCCTTCATAACTTTTCATATAAGGTATCACTGTCTGCTTGACTTCTTGGTCTCACGTTGTGATATCTCAGTGGCTGCCAATTCCACTTGCTCCATATTTGCCAGTAGTTGGAGTGATGAATTTATCTACAAATATAACAAGAGGGAAAGTCAATTATTACACCCTGAGAAGAAAACCACGAATGTAAATGTTCACATTTGTGTCGCCTGTTGTGGCTTGAATCGTCTGAATTTTGGAAAATGCAATTATAAAAAAATAATAAGCATATGTATTGTTAGTGTTATGCATTGGTTTCCTGGGCCTGCTGTAACAAACTCTAACAAACTGGGTAAAACTAGAGAAATTTGTTCTTTCACTGTTCTGGAGGCCTGGTGTTTGAAATCAAGGCATTGGCAGGGCCACGCTTCCTCCTCTATAGAAACTGTAGGGGAGAAACTTTGCTGCTTCTGCTTGAACGATCCAGGCATTGGTAGGCTTGCAGCTCCATAACTACAATTCCTGCCTGCCTTCACATAGCCTTCACCTCTCTGTTTCCACTCTTCTGTTTCTTTTTTCTTTTTTTTTGAGACAGAGTCTCGCTATGTCATCCTCGGTTGAGTGCTGTGGCATCACAGCTCACAGCAACCTCAAACTCTTGGGCTTAAGCGATTCTCTTGCTTCAGCCTCCCAAGTAGCTGGGACTATAGGTGCCCCCACGATGCCTGGCTATTTTTTTGTTGTAAGTTGCCATTGTTGTTTGGCGGGTATGAACCCAGCCTGAGCCCCTGTGCATATGGTTGGTGCCCTAGCCGCTGAGCTAAAGGTGCTGATCTCTGTCTTCTATTTCTTATAAGGACATTTGTCATTGGATTTAGGGTTCATCTGGATAATCCAGAACAATCCAATCTCATATCCTTTACTTAATTACATCTGTAAAGACCCTTTCCCCAAGTAAGGGCACTTTCAGAAGTTCCAAGGGTCAGAAGATGGACACATCTTTTAGGGGCCCACCAATCAATCCTTACACATTATGTTAGTGCACAGGGGCCAGCAAAATGAGTGGTTACATAAATAGATGCCAGCTGCTTTTCATTTTATGAACTAGCCCAACAGTGTTGCTAAGGCTGGTCATTTGCCTTTAGATTGAATTTATTAAAGAACTAATATTGTGTGCTTGGCATTCCTTGGGAATCCTGAAAGTGAAGATGTGTTTTCCGTTGTTTCTGAAAAACCTCAGTTCTTGTTTCTTAAAATACTGTTTCGCTGTCAGGTTTCTTACTGCTCACAGGTCAAGCTCCAATTTGACACATGTAGCCCCTTCCTGTATCCTGTATCTCTTAACATCTTTCATAGTTCTGTCCACTGAGCTGTAATTTCTTCAGTTTTGTCTTCCTATTCACTAATTCTCTTTTCAATGGAATCAATCTGGTCCTTATCCTCTTTATTTGTTTTATAGTATTAAGATCTATAGTTATTTTTTACTTATTATGGTCTACTTGTTTACTTTTCACATCTGCTTGGTTGATTTTGATGATTTATTTTCCTTTCAACGTGTTTTCAATTCAATCTTTATAAAAATATTAACCATAAAATGATAAAATTGATAAATCTAATTTATATCATCCTTTTTTTTTACTCTGATGTTATAGTTTGTGGGTTCTTTTGGCTCTCATTGGACTCAATTATTTCCTTGTGTTTTCTTTCTTTTCTTTCTTTTTTATTTTTGAGATAGTTTCACTATGTTGCCCTCTGTAGAGTGCTATGGTGTCATAGCTCACAGCAACCTCAAACCTTGGGCTTAAGTGATTCTCTTGCCTCAGCCTCCCAAGTAGCTAGGACTACAGGCGCCTGGCTACTTTTTTTTTTGGTTGCAGTTGTCACTATTGTTAAGCAGGCCCAGGCCAGGCTCGAACCTGCCACCTTTAGTTATGTGGCTGGTGCCCTACTCGCTGAGCTATGGGTACCACACCATTCTCTTGTATTTTAAAACAAAAGTTTTTTTTTATGAGCTCAGATTCCTTGGAAATTATTGTGAGTGCTGCATTATTTTGTTTTTTTTCTCCTCTCTAGTTTTTGTTTGTTTTGTTTGTTTCTGGTAGACAGTGGAGGAGGGGCACTAAAAACCTGAGAATAGTTTACACTAAATTTAAATTTTGTAATTCAATTTTTTTTTATTCTTTGGGAATCATTGAGGGTACAAAGAATTATGGTACACTGATTAATTCAATTTTTAATTGTGGTAAAATACACATAACATGTACCATCTTAAACATTCTGAAACGTACATCTCAGTAATGTTAAGTTACATTACTCCCCCAGGTTGTGGCAACCACCATTCTACTTTCTGTGTCTGAATTTGAATTTCAAGGGAATGCGTATACATGGAATCATACACAGCTTTTTTGTGATTGTTTAATCTACATTTTAGACTTAGGGGTTTAGAACCACACAGGTGCTATGAACTCTGACCCCCTCAGCTCAGAAGGCTTGTGGTTATGAATTCTCAAGGGAGATTTTTTCTAAACTTACCATTCTTTCACCAAAAGATCAGACAGAGAAAGACATATACTTATGTATACTCGACTTACAATGAGATTATGGCCCAATAAACCCACTGTAAGTTGAAAATGAATTTAACACATCTAATGGACCAAACATCACAGCTTAGCATAATCTACCTTAAATATGCCTGGAACACTCACAGTAGCCCACAGTTGGGCAAAGTTATCTAATGCAATTCCTGCTTTATAATAAAGTGTTGACTATTTCATGTCATTTACTTAATACTGTACTGAATGTGAAGAACTGAGAGGTTGTACAGGTACCGAGGTGTGGTTGTTACTGAATGTGCATCACTTTCACATCCTTGTAATGTCGAAAACTTACTGAGTCAAACCATCCTCAGTCCTAAGGGACTGTCTATAATGACCTAAAACTCTCTTTGGGCCAAGTTTTTACTTAGATCATCCACAAGGATATTGTCTTTGGGTGAAGGGATTTCTCTTGCCTCCTCTCTGATCTCCCACCTTGGTTAGGCCCAAGCTCTGTCTCCTTTGGTCTATTAAAATCCTCTAGGCCAGATCTCACCTTATTTCTCATTTTCTCAGCTTTCCAGTTTCTGGCCCCTGAGCAAGGCTTACTTTCCCACCAGCTCAATCAAGCATTTAAAAACATGGGTTTCTTTCTTTTTCCTCTTCAGTTTTATTCGGTATTTTACATGCACTCTGCTGGAAAGGCTTTCTGTGAACGTTTAGTCTGCCACACTGCTGGCAAGTGGCTCAAGATGATTCTTAAAGAAGAGTCTGCCTAGCCCTATTTACACTTAGACATGTATGTAAGTTATAAAATTATGCTTGGCATAAATAGAAAATAAGTTTTCATTGGCAAATGTGAAATAAACCTTAACTTCTAACACAATAGCATCTCCTTGCTTATAAAATCAACATATACATTTCCTAGTTAGATATATATACGTATTGAATGTACTATATTATATACATTTAAGGATACACTTATATATGGAAACACACATAGGTATTATTTTCAGGTGATGAGATACATTATATGATTTGCATTTGGCTGTGATTTCAATGTATCCCTCTAGAAGGGTTCAGAAGTGAATAGAAAGGTTGGCCTGATATCAGACAATCTCAGAGTGTCCTAGAAAAGTCTGAGACCATTGCTGAACAGACACCCCACTTTAGACCTCTGTTATGGATTTTTTCAGGGTTTCACTGCCTGGGTAAAAAAAAAAAAACATAACTGGGGAGGCAACTAAGGAAAAGGGCTTTAGAAAAACTAGTGCATTTTGAAAAACATATTGAATATAAAGTAACAGGAAAAAATAATCAGGGAGGCAGGTGTGGGCAACGTTAGCTTTTTGAAGTGACTCTTCACAGCAAGACAGTTGCCAGGCTGAAGGGGGACTAGGTCAGCCTTTCAGAGACTCTCTGAGGTCTGCTGGGCCGTGCGCATAATCTGATCTGTGCTGAAAGGGCAAGGAATTCAGTTTTCTGTAATGGGGACAAATCACAAAAGGGCATGTATTTCATGCAACAAAATGCACAGAGGACACACACAAAAAGAGCGTCTCAGAACAAGGCTTCCATGGAAAAAAGAAAGAAAGGAAGAAAGCCCCAAATAAAACTGAAAATCACTTCATTCTCCCACCATGCCTTTCAGACCGAAGGGAGAAGGTGTGCAAACCACAGGAGGTAACAAGTGAAGGGGGTGGTGTCAGGGTCCCCTCTAGAACCTCCAGCAGGACTGACCCTCAGCCCAGTTGGCCTGCAAAATTTCTATCCCTTGAGAATACGGAAATGAAATATTCCAGGATGCCCCTGATCACACAGGTAGACGAAATCTTCATTAAAATTCAATGCATTCACATGGGCACACACACAACAATGACCACAAATAGGTACAGGGCACCCAAATGGGGCGCTGGGGCCCTGGGAGGGAAGAGTTAATGAACGGCCATCACCTTATGAGACCTCTGAACCACACTGTTGTCATGTGACTCTTTGTGACCCGCTTAAGGTCATTTACCAGGAGATAACAGCTTGACAAGATAAATCTGCTTCTGTGTCTAGGCCCTCCCCTAACCATCTGTTCCCTTTAAGAAACATGGGCCTGTCCAAGGGCCTGTTGGCCGCTGTGAATTTAGCCCTAGAGGACATCCTAGGGGGCTGCCCTTGACAGCGATAGGCACCCAAAGTCAACATTTACTGGAACACAGCATCAGTGCTTAAGTGTTCTTGCTTGTTCTTTTAATCTAAAAAGGATTTCTGCCTTTTAATCATTTATTATGATTTTACTACTGGTTAGAACATTGCCCATTTTTCTAGGTGGCTTGTTGAGCACCCCCCCCAGTCTAATACAGGCCGTATGCGATTGAAAAAAGCACCCCACAGATACATTTTTTGCCATTCACGTCCAAGGAGATTTCATCCTTAACGTACTGTTAGAACAGCTGTAGGTGTTTTTACAACAAAATTCTTTCATTACCAATGAAAACAGGGTCAAACAACATGGCTGGCAGGTATTGGGGTACTATTTTCTAACTAAATTTTTGAGCATCCCTCCCCCACCCCTAACAGGTGCTATGAGGCTGAATCTCTTCTCTACTTGGTTATCTATTTAACGAGCCAAAGGGCTTTGATAGAAATCCAGGGCCTAGAGTTTAATTAAGGGCACAGTGATGATTAAGTATAGGAATATAGCACATCACTGTTTTTGAAAATTCTTAGCCATGGAAGGTAGAGGAATCTGACCCGAGAGTTTCTGGAAAACCAGAGTGCAGAACTCAAGGGATGGACCAAGAGCATATTTTTCTTCTCTTTGTTCTGATCTTTCATGCCAAATTGGGCCAACTCTTGGAAATATATAATTTGATGTATTTTAATGCTCTTAATTAGATGAAGGAAGAGTGGAATATCACTTCATTCATTCATTCCACAAATATTTGAGGGCCTAATTATCACACACCAGACCCTGGGCTGCAGCCCAGCGAACAACCTCTCTCTGCCTTCAAAATGATTATTCAATTATAATTATGGTGACTTTTAACCTTCAGGTTCTCTTTGAAAAGCCACCAGAAAATAATTATGTGGTATCCTTGGAACTGTAGGCATTTAATCTCTAAGAATACTAGTGAATTAATGCGAAGTCATTCAAAAACAGTTCCAGGCAAAAGTTTGGCAAACTGAAATTGAGCAAAACATCTTTGTAGCGTTAAATAGTACAGTGGCATTCCTTTTTAAAAGAAAAGTTGGAATGTTTTGCACCTGCAGTTATTTACAACATCTAGAATCCCATGAATGTGGCACTGTATTGCTTAACGGTTTGTTGCTGGGATCACCTATTAAGCATGCACTACGTCCATAGTGTTTAGAAAGCATTGAAAAGAACAAGCGTGCAGTAACAGTGTACACCGTGTGGGAATGTGTGTAATAAAATCAACGTGGTTAGTCCTTTTGGCTCAGATGCAGCCACTGAAATTAAGAAAATCAGTTCAAACAGCAAAGGAGAGGCCCGCTATGCAAGGGAGAATTTTGGATAGAAAAATGTTTACTAACACCTATTCAGTGACTAATGTCCATGGATATTTCCTCTGTTTTCAGTATGATGGAAAACAAAATTATAAGAAAAGCTAGATACTCTTAACCCATAATCATGTCCCCCCGTTTGTAAATACCTGGGCACGACTGTGGAGAAGTTTGATGTGATTATGAACACTGTGTTGTGAAGAGTTATTCACTGACATAGAAACAAACCCCTGGAATGCATTGTAGGTTGCAGGTGTGTGATGACAGCCGATGACAGCACATGCTCTTTCATTAATGCAATGTGGATTTTATGTCCTCATGGGGGACATTGGAAAAATAGTGGAATCCAGGGCCCAGATTGCCTGGCTCCAGCCTCTGATACCAGCATTAACTTGTCTGTGACCTTCAGCAAGTTACTTGGGCCTCCAAGCTTGTTTGCTCGGACGAGGGTTAAGAAAATATACTTTACGGCTCGGCGCCTGTGGCTCAAGTGGCTAAGGTGCCAGCCACATACACCTAAGGTGGCGGGTCTGAATCCAGCCCTGGCCTGCCAAAACAACAATGACAGCTGCAACCAAAAAAAAATAGCTGGGCGTTGTGGCAGGCGCCTGTGGTCCCAGCTACTTGGGAGGCTGAAGCAGGAGACTTGCTTGAGCCCAGGAGTTGAAGGTTGCTGTGAGCTGTGATGCCACAGCACTCTACCCAGGGGGACAGCTTTAGGCTCTGTCTCAAAAAAAAAATGCTTTAATATACTTTGAACCCTGAAGTGGTTGACAAATCCCTTTCTCTGCTAATGCTTGGTGTGGACTTCCTTTCAGTGTTATAGGACCTATTTTAAAAATAAAAAGAAGAGGAAAGAAAGAGTGAGGAAGGAAGGACAGGGAGAGAGAAAAAAGAAGGAAGAGGGGAAGGGAGTGGGGGAGGGAAAGAGAAGGGAGAGAGGAAAGGAAGAAGGAGAAAGAAGAAAGAGAGAGAGAGAGTCCAGGCAAACTTTGGACAACCTGAAATGTACCACAAATCTTCATATACATATAGTGATAAATGAAATGCATAAATAATTAATGCATAATAAATAATATTTATATGCATTTATATGCATAATAATTAATGCATAATAAATAATATTTATGTATAATAGTAAATGCATAAATAATTAATGTTATTTAATGGCACCAACAATAAAGTTATCGTGGTAATTGGTCATTACCACCAATTAATTCTCAAGCATCCCAAACGGCACTCTTTAACAGAGACTTTTGGGCAATTTGCCTGACGTCAGGGTAAAAGAAGACACCAGTCATGTGTCCTATCTGCTACATTCTACCCACCAAATCCTTCCACTAATAATTTTATTCCAAAGCAATTTTTCACGGCTCTGACACCATTCCCATGAAATGTGACATTTTAACAAATAGGATTGCCATGTCTCTGAGATTTATCTTCACTCCCCTCAATACCATCGTTCCTGGAACCGCGTCTCGCCTTACATGAAAAACACAACCTCTCTCGTGTTAATGTGGTGGCTGGAAAGTTCATATGGTAAAATGCTCTTCCTCGGATGTATAAACTGTGAAATGCATTTTAAAATAAAGTTTTAATTACACTTTGCAACTCAGAGCCAATTTCTGGTTTGAGTCTAATTTAAACAAGGGTTTTTCTCTCACGCAGCCATCTGTTCCTCTTGCTTAAGCCTACACTGAAGTCATAATATTGAAAGGGTGACGTCATCCCTTCCGATGATGTCATTAAACATCTCGGAGCCTTCCCAGAGAACTGAAGAAAAGTGAGAAGAGGTGCTTGTTACAGTATAAGTAGTGGCAGTCTGCAGTGTTTTCCTATTATTTCTCTGTCCCAGATAATCCACAAATCAAAAATCCTTCCTGTTCAATAAAGGTAATGCCTTCATGCAAAAAGAATCCTATTAAAAAAAGATAAATGAATTTTTAAACTACCTACATATGGGGGGATAAACTAGTATATTTCTCAAAGAAAAAAAGAATATACATGATGCATGACTAGTGTTTTAAAGTTAGATTAATATCAGATGTACTGGATTATAGTAAATTTAGTTGTCATCATTAGGTTATAGCAACATCTATTAATTTCTTTTAAATATTGCACTATAAGTATTTTAGAATTCATTTTAGGTATTAGATGAAGAATTCTAGTTGAGTTTGATAATTCTTTTAAGTACTTTTAAAAAACCTTTCGTGTAATACTCAAGAATCTCACATAGCTCAATCTGTACAAAGATCCATTGGTTATAAATTGAGAAATTCACGACAAAGATGTTTTCTGAAATTACTTTCTTGGTTAATGATTTTTATAATAATTAGTCAGTGAAGTTCAACAACTTTTTTTTTTTTTTGAGACAGAGTCTTACTTTGTCACACTCAGTAGAGTGCTATGGCCTCGTAGCTCACAGCAACATCAAACTCTTGGGCTCAAGCAATTCTCTTGCCTCAGCCTCCCAAGAGCTGGGACTACAGGCACCCACCACAACACCCAGCTACTTTTTAGAGAAGGGATCTTGCTATTACTCAGACTTGTCTCAAACTCCCGAGCTCAGGCAATCCACCTGCCTTGGCCTCCCAGAGTGCTAAGATTATAGGTGTGAACCACCATGCCAGGCCAGCAACGTTTTAAATAAATCATTTGTGTATACATATCACTTGCTATTGTGATTATATGCCTACTTTTAAAAAGTCCTCAAGTCTTTTTAATGTGCTCAGCAGGGAATGTGCTCTGGGCTTCTGTATCTATCAGTCCTTGAACTTGTCCCCAGAGCAACACAGAGCAGCCCACAGGCACCCAGGTCTGGGCCCAGGAGTTCCTAAAGTGGAATGGCTGGTGACTTACGACGAAGTCACAGCATGGCAAAATGGAAAGAGCGCAGGACTAGGAGTTAGAATTCCTTAGCTATTGATCGTTTAAAAGACTTGTCCTTGAGTTTCTCTATTAGTGCAATGACATTAATATGTGACATAATTATTTCACCAGTTTATCATGAGTTTCAAAACCTACTCCTTCCATATTCCTGTTATTTAATGGCACCAACATCTAATCAGCTGCCTAGGACAGACCTGTGAGTCCCGTCCCTTGCCACTGTCACTGTGGGGACAATGTCCCATCTTTCCCTCCTCCCATTGCTTCCCTATTCCAGCTAAAGACAGCACCATTCACCCAGCAGCACCGTTCACCCAGCTGTTGGCCTAAATTCTTGCCTCCTCTATCTGCCTCATAAGGTTTCCAAACACAGCCCCTTCTACTGACTCCTCTGCTGTTGCCTGGACTTAAGCTTCTTCCCTTAGCCTTGCTTCTAAATCTGGCCTCTGCAATCCACCGGATCAATCTTTCCAAATGCAAATCTGGGTGTATTCCTGCCCCCTGATTTAATACTTTTCAGTGGGTCCCCTTTGCCTTCAGCACAAAATCCAAAGTCTTGATCTTTTGGTGCCCCCCCCCACTTCCCCACCTCATCTCCTGTCATTCACAGTAGGACCAAAAACTCCTGGACTGAAGCCACCCTGACCATGTCCTCAGGACTCTGGCCCGATGGGTCTCATATGCTGCTCACCTGTGTTCAACACTCTGTGATCTATTGGGCAGAATCTTTCTTCCAATTGCAATTCACTGGGGGGGGGGGGGTTCCATCTCTATAAAGCTTTTCCAGAACCACCCAAGCAATGTTTGATGTCATCTTCTCTCTTTGTCATCCTAGTCCCTAGTAGCGCTCTTGCTGTGACGTTTGGTAAACTCTATATAGCAATTATTAGGTGTCACTGCTAGACACTGTACTTCTTGAAGGATGAGACTGTATTTGTCTTTGTTTGCTGAGCTCATGACTCATAGTAAGTAGGGGATCAACAATGTATTATTAAATGGATGGACGGATAGATGGATGGATGGATAATTCTCCCATCATGCACTTTAGCGCTAATAAACTACAGGCTTATATTCAGGAAAAGCAAGTTTACTCTTTCCCTCTCAACAGGTGTTTCTCTGGTTGTTCATCCCTTGCCTGACATTGAACCCCACCAACATTTATCCGTATCAGGCATCCTCAAACTACAGCCCGCGGGCCACATGCAGCCCACCTAGGACATTTATCCGGCCTGCCAGGTGTTTTTGCCACTGCTGCCTGTCCTGCTTAGCAGCCAACTTGTCCCAGGGCCCACAGTCTGGCTCTCCAACAGTCTGAGGGACAGTGAACTGGCCCCCTGTTTAAAAAGTTTGAGGACCCCTGATCTAAATAGTATGCTTTAAGATTCAACTCAAATGAATCACATGAAAAAAAAAATAATAATTCAAATGAATCATTTCATTCATTTTCTTTCCTCATTACTTTGTATTTATTTGTACTATAAAATCTTTTCACATATTTCATTATAATCATTACCTTAAACATCCATCTTCTTCTGCAGACTTTAAGTTCCTTGAGACAGCAGCTTAAATTTCTTATTCATAGTTGTATTCCCAACACAGGGGATGGCATGCGATGGGCGATAGTAGGTGTTTACTGAATTAATTCACGAAGGCATGAAATGAAAATAATGTATTAGAGAGTTATTTCAAACTGTAAAGCCCAAGACAAATGGTGGCTATTGTTATCACCTTGATCAAGCCTGTGGATCATATCTTTTTTTCGTGGTCCTTTCTACCTAGAGAGCCTTGTCTAAATTATCACTTCACGCAGATTTCTTTTCTCCCACGCAGAGTACATTTTGACCTTAAACTAAACCCCTGAACACGTGGATAAGATCTAGCATATAAAGCGGATTGAAAAACAGAATCAACTGTCTTGGTTCCAGCCTCACTACACCGGGTAAATGAGAAGCATATTCTGAACATGAAGACAGCCAAATGATTTCAGATCACCATCTTCTTAGCTGATGTGTTTTCTTCCCCTAATTAATGCCTGTTTCTTATGCACAGAGAATTTACCTATCAGTTGAGCAACAAAGCTACGAAGTATACAGCAGAAAAAGTGTTACCCTATGAATGATACGAACAAGTACTTAATCCAAAAATCTCATCTTCCTCCTGGGAAATCCAAAGATCATAAATGACATGGATGTTAGTTCATTCTCCTTGAAGAAGGGACATTTCTTCAGTGGGAAATGCAGTAGCTTTCTCTCTCTCCTTATTTATTTATTTATTTATTTTTGGGACAGTCTCACTCTGTCACCCTGAGTAGAATGCTGTGGGGTCATCATAGCTCGCAGCAACCTCAAACTCTTGGGCTCAAGAGATCCTCTTGCCTCAGCCTCTCAAGTACCTGGGACTACAGGCATATACCACTACACCAGTTTTTCTTTTCTTTTCTATTATTATTATTTTATTTATTTATTTATTTATTTTTGGTTACTAGAGATGGGATCTTTCTATTGCTCAGGCTGGTCTCAAATTCCTGAGCTTAAGTAATCCACCTGCCTCGGCCTGTTGTAGGTCAAGGAGCAAAAAATACCTATCTTAAAAGCTAGGGAGATTGAAATAAAAGACAATAGAATTATTCTTGTATATAGAATCTGGAATGAGAAGTGGCTGAGGTTTTCACCTCCACCATATAAGCTGGGCTATGAGATCACTGATGATGGAGAGGGCAGGATCTTGGTGTCACCCTCATCTGAAGGACATCAGGCAGAGTCCATTTCCCATGGTGTCCTGCTGACATTCGGGGTCAATCCTTTCTCCAAGTAAATAAGAAAGTCGTTTGCATAAATGCAGCTTCAGTGGCACACTGGCAGTCCTTGGACACCATCCAACTGAGTGTCATTTTCAGGGGAGGAAGTCACCTTGTCAGCATGCAAGGTGCACAGTGCTTGCTCCTGGACACCACTGGAGCGAGGTGCCCTGAAGGAGGAATAGAGGTACCATGGGGTGCAGGGTGGGTACTTGCACCATGAAGGGGCCACTCCATCTAGGAACACGGCTTCCAAACACAAAAGCAGTCTGGATGTCTCCATCGCTCCTCAGGTGGGAAGCTTGAGTCATCAACCTGTTCTGAGACTCCGTTTCTCTGTCTGGACAATGAGATGTCCCACCTTCGTGATTTCCTTCTTGTGAGGATTATGTGAGTGAGGGCTGCGTTAAATGCCTGGCAACTGTGCGGTGCTGACTTCCTGGTGTCCCCTGTGTCACCCACCCTGTCCTTCATTGCCACCTACTACCATGCTCTGCTTTTTTGCAGGACTTTGTTTGAAAAATAGGTGTGATCACTGACACCGTTTCTCCCCATGGATTTTGCACTCTGTCTCCTTCTTCAATAGGGAAAATGTAAATAAATTCACTTCTTAATTCTTCACACCAGTGCTTAGTTATCCAGAGACAGACATATCATGAAATATCAGTTAAAAAGATAATAATATATATGTGTATGCGTTATACATATATGAGTGTGTGTATATAAATATACACACACACACATAAACTTTTTAACAACAGCAAATTTGTCTGCCCTCTTTTTTTGGGGGGGGGTTGAGACAGAATCTCACTCTGTCACCCTGGCTAGAGTGCTGTGGTGTCATAGCTCACAGCAACCTCAAACTCTTGGGCTCAAGAGATCCTTTTGCCTCAGCCTCCCAAGTAGGAGCAAAGCTATAAAGTATACGGCAGAAAAAATGTTACATATGAATGATATGAACAAGTACTTAATCCAAAAATCTCATCTTCCTCCTGGGAAATCCAAAGATAGTTCATAAATAACATGCACCTAGAGTCACCTGCCACCATGTTTGGCTAGTTTTACTATTTTTAGTGGAGACTGGGTCTCACTTGTGCTTAGGCTGGTCTTGAACTCCTGAGCTCAAGCAATCCTCCTGCCTTGGCCTCCCAAAGTGCTAGGATTATAGGTGTGGGCCACCATGCCCAGCCTCCCTTTAATATTTGAAAGGAATATAGAGCAATGTAAGACTCATTGTAAGAAAGTATGAGATTGTCATAATATAGTTTCTGCTGCTCAACCATGTTATTCAG
Source organism: Otolemur garnettii (assembly GCF_000181295.1). Lineage (NCBI taxonomy): Eukaryota > Metazoa > Chordata > Mammalia > Primates > Galagidae > Otolemur > Otolemur garnettii. The sequence continues at coordinate 16,501,803 of NW_003852414.1, read as the reverse complement.
ATTTTCCAAAATAACTGTTAGGTACCATCATTCTTATTGTAGGAAGCTACCCTCTGACTTAGCATTTTAAAATCTCCTTAAGCAACTTTCATCTTTCCTTCCATGCTATCCTTTCACGGAAAGTTCCTCATTTTTCACGTGTTAATTTGAGGGTTCTATGGGAAAGAAACAAAGTTAAAAATAAAAATATACCCTCTACGCATTCAGGTAATGTAATTCTGGAAAATGTTCTTTGAGTTAAAAAAAAAAAAATTGGCAATTGAAAAGCCATATAGGACAATGGTCAAGAGAGGGTCTAGGCTTGGAATGAATTAGAATTCTAGCACATTTTTTTTTCTTTTGAGACAGAGTCTCACCCTTGGTAGAGTGCTGTGGCGTGATAGCTCACAGCAATCTCATACTCTTGGGCTCAAGTGATTCTCTTGCCTCAGCCTCCCGAGTAGCTGGGACTACAGGTGCCCACCACAACACCCGGCTATTTTTAGAGACCAGTTCTTGCTGTGGTTCAGGCTGGTCTTGAACCTGTGAGCTCAGGCAACCCACCCACCTCAGCCTCTCAGAGTGCTGGGATTATAGGTGTGAGCCACCACACCTGACCTTCTAGTGCATTCCTTGAGTGAGTATCTACGTATAATCTCTCAAGCCTCAGTTTCTTCACCTGTCAAATTGAGACCTGTTGGAATTATGGAGAGTGTTAAATGAGAAAATAGATGCAAAGCACAATGCCAGGCACGTAGTAAATTCTTGTAATTTTCAGCTATGATGATTACGATAGGCAACTTTCTTTTTTTCTTTTCTTTTTTTTAATCAAGATAGGGTTTTGCTCTGTTGCCCAGACCCCAGCCCAAAGTGCACTGGTGTGGTCATAGCTCACTGCAACCTCAAATTCCTGGCCTCAGGTAGTCCTCCTGCCTCAGCCTCCCCAGTACCAGTAGCTGGGACTACAGGTGCCCACCATCACTCCTGGATAATTTTTCTATTTTTAGTATAGATGGGGTCTCATTCTAATTCAGGCTGATCTTGAACTCCTGGCCTTACGTGATTCTCTTGCCTCAGCCTCCCCAGTAGCTGGGACTACAAGTGCCCACCACCACTCCTGGCTAATTTTTCTATTTTTAGTAGAGAGAGGGTCTTACTCTAATTCAGGCTGGTCTTGAACTCCTAGACTCAAGTGATCTTCCTGCCTCAGCCTCCAACCTCCCAGAATGCTAAGATTATAGACATGAGCTGCTGTGCCCAGTGCACTTTTTATTTTCAATTGTAACTAAGATGGAAGATTTTTCTGTGGCTGTACTTTAACCATAAACTTTTCACTTGATAGATCACTTAAAATTTAGAAAACTTAAGTCTCAAGGCATTAGGTCAAAAGAAGGAAAAATTTATCAGGAACAAAAATGAGAGCCTGATTCGACCTCTGGGGGTGACCCGATTCCCCTCCTGACTCCCCCATACCCAATACTTTATGTTGAGTAATTAAGAAATTGAATTTAACTGACTCGAAAGGAAAATATACTAAACTTATCTCTTCCTTTTACGTTATTTTGATTTTATCTATTTTGTTTTGAAGCCTGTTTCTTTCGGGAAAAAACAGAATATGTTTACTCTAGAAAAACACATATTCTTTCAGCCGAGTAATTTTGGAAGCAAAAGATGGTCTCCATGGTAAGAAGATGGAAAAGGAGTTGTATTAATAGAAGAAAGCACAGAACTAATGTACAGTTTATAGCATGAAAGAAAGATTTTTTAGCCTCCCTGTCTAAAACAACATTGTGAACTGTAAGTTATGCTAAATTGGTGAATAGAATTAAAAGGAGCCAGTCACAATATGAGAGCTCAGAACGAAAGTCGATCGTCAACTCCCAGGAAGCTTCCTGGGAAAGCAGGGGCCTCCCCACTACCCACTCGTGACACAGGGAAGCTGAATTGGTCTTAGTGTGGTTTGGAAGACAGGCTCTGAAAATAAGTCTGACCTCTTAGGCGTATAATAATCCTTCTTTAATCCTTGCAGCCTGGAGTTACCAAAGAAATACAATCTCAGCGTAGATACTAAGACAACGATTGTTTGCCATTCTCAACATTTCTGCAGGCCCATCCTGCACCCCAATCACTTCCTTGCTCTAGATCCTTAATTCCCTTCCTGCAGTGTCTAATGGGGTGTATTTCTCGCTCTCACTCTTTCCAGATTATCTCCTGCTGGGATATTTTAATTCTGTCCCAGTTCCCTATGTGATCGAATCTCTACCGCGGCACCTTGGAGTTACCGTAATGCCTCTCTTTTTACTTGTTAGAATCTAAATTCCCTGAGATAATCTACTCATGGGTCATACTCCGCTCACCTGGCTGTAGTCTGTACTTACCCTCCCTTTCTCTCCTCGCGCATTCAGTGACACAGTCTTACATCCTAAAAGAATGATATTCGAAACAGGGTATCAATTGCAATGAGAAGACACCCACAAAACTTGCCATAAAATAATAAATTATATTTAAACAACATGCACTCCAGAATATGGTGTCACTTACCATGACCCTCCTTCTACCAGGCTTTGAAAACAATTTTATTTTTATTTATTTATTCATTTATTTGCAGGGGGTTTTTTTGTTGTTTTTTTTTGTGGCCAGGGCCAGGTTTGAACCCACCACCTCCAGTATATGGGGCCAGTGCCCTACTCCTTTGAGCCACAGGCGCTGCCCTTGAAAACAATTTTCCAACCACGTTACGATCTTCACTAGAGAATCACCCTGCTACCTTACAGCAAGGCTTCTTGTTTTAACCAGATAGGTATTAGTCACTTAATTCACTAGACCTTTATGGCCAGATTTCCTTTGATCGTTTTCACAGTTCACAGCAGTTTTTAGGACATGAAAATTTGCCCCACTAAGGGATTTCATAAGAGGGCAGGGCCTATCCTTAAAACAATTCTGAAGGCGAATTCAAGCTTGTTTTGGAGGAATGGTCGCTAGATTAAAATAAGCGTACAGTTCCCGAGTACTTTAGAAAGGAAAACTCCTTTTTGGATGGGTAAGGTCTCCTTTTTCTGGCAACAAAATTGAACTGACTGTTTTATAATCACATCGTAAGAGGCAACTCAAAAGTTCTATTACCTGACTTAAACTGTGTCCTAGTACATGGCATGCTAAAAACTTTTAATCTGTGGAAAACAACGCTCTTAAAAATAACAATATGTCTTCTTTGATTATCTGTAGGTCTCTCCCCAGTAAGCAGGAGCTACTGGAATTTGCTCAACTTGGCAGTTACTTGGAATATGATCTCTTTGGCACTGAACTCCTTAATTACCAACTCGACCCGGATACTGACATGCCAGATGATAACAAAAGAATTAGACGGTAAATATGATGAAATCTCTCAGTGTTTCCTTTCACGAGCCCTTTTTGATTATCCTATCTGGGTGAGTATTGGCCAAGACTCAGAAAACAGTGAGCAGGTTGAACCACAGACTTGCAGAGAAAAATATATCTATGCTGTTTTCAGGGAGAAAATCTCTACATATTATTTCAAGGAGAAAATGAGTCATTCTAAGTAGGCTAAAGCTTAGCAGAGCCTTACAAGTTCAGCGCAGATGGGCAGCTAACAGGAAACACAGCTGATACCCAGCCCCTGCCATAACAATCAGAGAACAAAAGGTGTTTCCCTTCTTTTACCCCTAATAAAACAGGCTGCTTCTTTTCCCATCTTGATCATACTTTCACAATTAATATTTGAAATACTATATTAAAGGTATTCATTAGAGGAGTGATTACAACTTAAATGTTAGAAAGATTAGGTCTGAAGATCGAATATCATATAACATGCATCTTCCAAAAATTGCCCAAAGCTGATGATTATTGGAGTCATTTTTTGCAATCAGGTGGAAATGTGAGGAGTCAAGCTAGTTATTTGTTGGGTTTGGTGTTGAGCAAATGATAATATGAAAATTGAATAAACCAAGTTAGGAAATCTGAGCTGAGGGCCAGGTGGCTCATGCCCTTTAATTCTAGCATTTTGGGAGGCTGAGCCAGGAGGATCACTTGAGGCCAGGAGTTGAGACTAGCCTGGACAACACAGCAAGACCCTGTCTCTACAAAAAGTTAAAAACAAATTAGCTGGGCATAGTGGTATACACCTCTATTTCTGGCTACTTGGGAGGTGTGCTTGAGCCTAGGTGTTCAAAGCTGTAGTGACTGCACTACTGCACTCTAGCCTGGGTGACAGAGTAAGACCTTGTCTTGTAAAAAGAAAAGAAAAAGAATATCTGGGAGGAGAAATAGATTTGGAACTGACAAGGAAGACTTCAGTTTGAGAGGATGTACGCATTGCTATTCACTGGGACCCTAAGATAAGGATGCGAAGCTCAGGATAGAGATTAGGGCTGAGATATAAATCTAGACATCGTCCATTTGTATGTGATAGCTTGAACTGTGGGACTGAATGAGATCACTCAGAAGAGGAGGAGGACAGAGACCTGGGGACAGAGACATTTAAAAAATGGAATCACAACTGTCTCTCAAAGACAGGTCCAAAAGAAATTTTCAAAGTGATAATATCAGGGAAATATGTTGTTATTTGAAGTCAGTGGAGGGGAATCATCACAGCAGAAGGGCTTGGACACTTGTAATAGGTGGCAAATATCAAGCAAGACAAGGTTGGAAAGCAGCCATCAGATCCCACAATTTGGAAGCTCGCATTTTATAATAAGCTCAGTCTTAGTAGAAAAGGCTTGAAAAATGCACAGGCAGTGAGGAAGAGGAGGAAGGAAGAGGAGAAAGTGGAGGTGACTCTTTTAAGAATTGTGGTGGTCGAGGGAGGCAGAGGGGTGAGTCTGAAGCTGGAAGACAACACAGGATCCGGGGAGGCTTCTGCAAGAGTTCAGCAATATTTCCATAGCTAAGAGCAAAAGCAGACACAGCTAGAATGAATCCAGGGAGGGAGAGCCCATTCCTGGGCTTGCTATAGAATTTATACAAACAAAGTATGCCTGGTTTTTAGCTGAGTCCCTGGCGCAGAATATGGGAGTGTTCGATGAATGGTGACTTAAAAAAAATCTGGACAGATAAGAAACTTAGAGCAAGACTCCTAAGGAAACAGAGGGCATCAGGGGAGCAAATAGAAAGTCGGCTGAAATAAAAGAGCACAAAACAAGCAATGGTATGAATTCAAATCAATGTCTCAGCAAAGGGAACAGGAGACTGAGAATATGTGGCCGGGCGCTCGCTAGTACCCCTGTGAGATGGGCCTGGCTGTCTCCTGAGAAACAAGGAACGGATTTAGGACAGGACAGGTGGAGTAGAATGGGAATGGGAATGGCAGCCAGGGGAACGGGAGATACACAGACTAGAACGTGTTATGTGTAAGACCCAGTTGAGGCTGGAAATCACGATTGGCCGCAAACCATGTGTTGTGGTGATGATTTTCCAAAATGATAGCTTGTGTTTGGTAGTAGATCCAGAGAAACTTAGTGGGTAGAAGCAGAAATGAGAGCAGTTGAAGGGATTGAGGGTTGAGACCCTATCTGAACGGTGAAGTTTATAGCCAGGGGAACAAAGGAGGGGGGTGAGGGTCTGGGGTCCAAGCAGGAGGGAAGAAACTGTAGAGGGGATACAGGCAGATTTGTATGAATAATGTAGCAGGGAGGGCAACTGGAGGCTTTAAGGAAGTGGGTGGCTATATATGAATGGTAGAAGAGGTAACAGGATCAGAATCGCAAACTGGAGATTCGAGGTTTCAGAATGAGAGCGTTTCTCCATGATGACAAGGACCAGAATATGGCTATGTGTGCAGAAAACACATGGGAAATTGTGGACGGAAGTAGCAAAGCTGGCATTAAGAAGTGATGTCTGGAAATTGTGAGGCTCAAGGATTGGTAGCTGAGCACACACACACATTGGAGTTGGGGGGAAGATCTTGAGCCCGTGGTCCTACTTGCAACATCCATGGATCTTTCCCCAGGGAAGTTAACCTTTATGTCTGAGTAGCTCCTGCTGCCTCCGTGGACTGGCATTCCTCCCTGAGGACCTCATTAGCAGCTAATTATGCTTTAAGTTTAGTAGCAGCAGAGAGCTAGTTTGTCCAGTGAGGTGAAGGCTATGTTAACCAGTTTGATGGAAGCATTTGTCAGTGTTATGCTAGTCACCTCAGGGGGTGGCACTCAGCTCTCTGTGAGCAGATTGCTTCCATCACCTTGGCTAGTGAAGCTAAGTTTGTTTTGTTTTTTGTTTTGGGGGAGTGCTACTCAAATCAGTTCTTTGACAAACAGATTGATTCTTGCTTTCTGATTTTAATTTACTTGCTCAAGAACACCATCTAATACAGGTGAACAGGTTTCTCTAGGGCCTGGGTAGTTTGTGCCACACTCAGGGGTGGATGTCCTTTGCCTAAAGGCATCTGGGAGTGAAAATGGTGTGGCGGGTGGGTCATTCTCATCTTTCACGATCTCACAAACATGATTTCCTGATGAATGGCCTCAACACGAGTCTTACGATTTATTTTGGAGATGGGAAGTTTGCACTCAAAATCTGCTTCCTTTTCCTGAGCTTTTTCATGCTGGTCTGAACTCTTTATACCTTCCACGAGGCTCCTAGACCTTCTTCTGGAAGCAATCTGTAAAGAGGAATCTATGAAGGAGATGTGAAGGGTGGCCACTGCCTCCTCCAAGCATTTCTTCTTAGCTTCTTGGGGTATTTAGTTATCTTTTACTGTGCCAAAAGTAAAACATTCTGAATGTATGGAAATACATTAAAAATATGTGTATATATATAACATATTTTATATATAAATGTGTGTATATACATGATGTATGCATACTATTCCGTACATATGTATAAGCGTGTATATGTATGCTTCATCTTCCTTAAATTAAAACTACGGGTTAGGTCACGTGACCCAAGGACAGCTCCCGTTAAGAACCAGCTGACCTCTTGGGTCGCGTGTGCTCCAGGGCTGCACGGTCCCCCACCTCTTGTGCACTTCACCATCCGTCTGCAGTCCTTTTCTGAGCCATCTTAAAGCTCCGAAGAGCAAGAACCGAGAAGCACGCTTCTGCCTACCTCTGGTTTCAGCACCAACAATTCTGCGTCTAACACCTGTTTTCAATCTTCTGCTCCATTTCTCAAATCTTATTATATCTCTGCCTTTTCACACTTTGGAGTCTCTCTCTAATATTTGTTTGCAAAACACTAACTCATTTGTATTTCTATAATTACTGTGATTTTTTGTCTTCTCATCTGTAGCGGTGCCTCCCTGCTGGCAGCATCTCTGTAACTCCGGTTCTTCCACACAGTGGCATAACACAAGAGATGATCTCTTAGTTTTAGCATGACCAGGCAGGGTTCCTTGAGAGCCAGAACATAATTGGAGCCTCAGCTTTCCATTTTTCATGAGATAACTAGTCTCCAGAATCGTCATGCGTTCTACGGATTCCCATTTTCAAACAAGAGTATCTTGTTTGCTATATTCTTTCTTTACTACGTCACAATTTGAAACACAAGTTTCAAGCTACGACATGAGACATCTTACAGGAACTGGCTCATCCATCCGATCAGCCTTCGTAGCATGAGATTGCGTATTTCTCAGATGAGGAAAAGAGGCCAAAACTGTGGGGAAAATGCCCAGAAAATACCAGTGACAAAGTGTCCCCTACAAGGTCTTGTACTCCCTTTTGCCATCGGGAATCAAGATTTCTCAGACTAAGGTTTAGCACTGTGTATGCATTCTGCCAAATCTTCCTCCATTTTAAATAAGTAATAATATAATTCTCTCAGATAATTCCCTTAAATCAAGTGTGTTCCAAAAGGAACCCTTGCCCCTTGGAGCCCTGGCGCCTGAGACATCTGAGGGAGTTTTGACATAGATCAGAACTTTAGGACATAACACAAATGTCAACCAGGCAATAAACCTTAGTGGCACAAATGGCATTACATACACTTAAGGACAGGCGCAGGGAGCATGTGACATGGACACTGATTTCTAGACAAAGAGCCCAGGTTGGCTCTTCTGCTGTGACGCCCACATTCCTCTGATCTGCAGGTAAAGGTCTAATCTTCAATTATAAGTTATATTAAAAGGTATGTTCTCAGAGGGCAGGACTTGGAGGGTTTTGGGGGGGGCAGGGAGCTTACCTTTTGCTTACTGTCAATATTATTAAATATGACTCTTGCACTCAAATCCCAAGAAATGCTATGGAAACAGAAAGGATATCTTTCAAATAATCCACCTCTGGAGGAAGGCACTGTCCATCCACCTGGATCCACTTTAGAATCCAGACACACACAAGACTGTACAGAGAATCTCAGACAGGAGCCTTGCCTACAAATTGCATCTCCTGCCATCAGAGACCCCAGGAAGTCATGGCAGGCACTGCCCAGAGTCCAGACACTTACAGATGGTGGCTGTCAGGAGGTGACTCACACTACAGATTAGAGCACTTAACAAAGCAAAGAGGATTGCATTTTTAGATCATAGTCGGGAAGCTGTTCTTAAGTCAACTGACTATAAATTTAAAGGAAAAGCTTATTATTTTTAGAATTCTTGTTGACGTAGAAGGAAGACAGAATACATTTTTATTGGTCAAGGTAATCCAAAGCTCAGAGACTACAACCATGTCAAAATTCCTTTAGACTTCCAAGGGGCAAGTGCTCCAAAGACTGGAGTACCTTCGTCAACCCTGCCTTTTTTTTCAATGAGTGTGTAGCTTACCATATGCTTGTCACTCACAAACCAACTGATTTTACTTACAGAGTGTCTTACAGGAGGATTCCTTTTGTTTCCCTATTTAATCACAGACGCTCATGGATTTTATTTGCTAGGAGAGAACAGAGAACAGAGGTGAACTCTGAGAAATGGGCCCATTAAGAGAGGGATTTTAGAAAGGAGAATAGACATGCCAGATGCAAACCCAGAACAAAGTTATTTAGTGAAATGCCAAAGTGTTCATTCATTCAAACTGGCGTGTCCTATGAGGAGCTATCTTTAACACAGTATGGCGGAGCCTTGTCATACATACCACAGGTTGGACATTTCTGTATGCACGGAATAAGGATCGTGTCCCTGCTGGGGGCAGCGGTGTCTTTATCATCACCACACAATATTTATTAAAGGTTTCTCGGTACACGTGCCACAGTGGAAGGCAAATATCTTTATGACAAGCATAGTAGGTCGCTGAGTGAACAGTAGAAAGCACCCCAAAAAGCAAAAATGGGAGACAAAAGACGCCTGACGGGTTAACATTTTTCACAGGGTGCGTCTTCTGGTAGATGAAGGCTATGAAGATCGAATTCTGATGGCCCATGACATACATACGAAACACCGGCTGAGGAAATACGGAGGTCACGGCTATTCCCATATACTCAGCAACATTGTCCCTAAAATGTTACTTAGAGGAATAACTGAGGGCACGCTGGATAAGATTCTGGTAGAGAACCCTAAGCGATGGCTAACTTTCAAATAGGACGGTTGCCTTACGGTATTCACACCCTCGAGTATAAAAGTTGCAGAGAACGCTCAATGATTTCAAACCCACGGTGAGATATTAACCAGTTACTTCGTCACTGGTCATTTCCATCTGATGCGAATGAGAAGCCTTTGTCGTCCCCCAAACCAGCTGACTGTTATTACATCTGCACCTCCGGGGAGGGACTAAGCCTAATTGACCTCTTATAAATTTTGCCTTAACAAAATAAACACAGAAGTACCTATTTCTAAACAACGATTTTAAAGTTTATAACCCGTAAGTGGCATTGATTTGGGGTGTTTTTTAGTCTATTAGCTGCACTGCGTGAAAAAATTTAAAGTGTTTCTAGTTGAATTATTCCCTTCTCGAGCAACCTAATGTTCTTGTAATATTGATGATCCTACTAATTATTCCACTGTTCTTTAATTAATGCTTAATGAATAATATGGCACTTTCAAAGAGCTTCTGCAGCAAGGGAAGTTAAATTTTAAGACTTTTTCCCCCAATGGATTACTGTAATACACATCAATTCACAATGATAAAAATATTTTGAAAGGTTAATGTTTTGCTGTCCACCTGTCTCTCTAGCCTTATAATAAATCAGTTTCGATGCCTTTGGCGTTGTGGTCTCCATGCTTGCCACAAATTTGGTTTTGCGAAGTTTGTACGAGAACATAGAACAGTACTGAATTATAAAAATTCAATCATAAAAGTCAAAATATATTACATAATATTGTTTAATGAATCATCACATTTATAATAACAAAGGCCACAAGTTAATTAATTGGTAAGATATGATGCAAAAAAAGAGAAATGTTTGCCTTGTATATATATTCCCTTTATTTCCTTTACCTCTTGCTTTTCCTTGGGCCTAAAAAGAGAAAAATAATGCTTCTTTATCTGAAGAAAAGGTCAGATCTCTTGGAAATGACAGCCTGCTTTTAGGACCTACTCTTTAAAAGATATCCAGCCCAGATATTTTGTGTAAATAAAGCCTTTCTAAAAACTCCCAGTTAAAACACTTAGTTGATGTACGCTACTGTTTCTAGATTAATCTTTTGCTTGAATCCTCACTACATTTTTTGGTACTTTAAAAACATTCTCCAAACCCTTGCTGCCAATTCCTCTTTGATAAATATATATTGTTAAACTGAAATAAAATCCACCGCAATTCATTTATGAGTTATCTTACATATTAGAAAGGCCAGTTAGAATTAGTCCTTATTCTTGATGAATGGGCTGTATTTAATCCTATAAATCAGGGCAGTTACTCAGACTAAAACATTTAAATGGAGGAAAGAACACCTTCACCTGGGAACACCCTGCATCACTCTTGGGAAAGTCAAGCTTTGCTAAAGAAAAGATATTTCTGTTGATCAAAGATAATCAAGCTTTCCGAGTATTAGAACAGAAAGTACCAAAGAGGAATGAGCCCGGAGAACAAACTAATTCCTTTAAATGAAAAAATGCAAATGTCCTTCACCAGGAAAACAAGTAGATTTTTCCATCTCTGCTTTTGAAATCCACTTGTCAAAGAGTTTTCAAAGGCAACGGAAAGGAGAACAGCTTTTTCATTGTAACAGTGGAAGCTGGGCGAGAGTTAGAAGATATCAACATGCATTTTTAATCTTCCTTGAAGAGATGGCTTTTGGCAGTGGGTTTTAACCAGAGAAAGGATTTGTATGACTCCCCAAATCTACTATACTGTCACCTTTGCTCCACCCAAGAAAAAAGAAAACATCGGTAACTCAAATGCATGTAATTCGTAAATACTGCAAAGGAGACCCACTTGGTTTTTGCAGTCCTGGAGCTAACAGTCTGCCATAGAGTGCAGTTAAGGTCATTGGCGTATGTTGATAAAGCAATCATATCCTAAACTTATAGACAGGTGAGGTGCAGGGCTTTTCATACCTAAGAAAATTGAATTTTCTGGATAACTCTTAAAGAGAAGTCATTCATTATTTCGCGAGGCCCTATATTTTTGTTTGTGAAAATATATTGCAATCCAAAATAAGTAAGCTAATTTATGCAAGTGTGTGTATATGCATACGCTTTTTAAAATTAAAATTTTGAGGGGATAGAGCCACTGGGCCTTATGGAACTAAAGCCGTATATATATATTTTTTACACATATAAAACATTTCATCTAATATATGTGTGTGTGTATGTAGCAGATATTTGTATAAAATATAAACACTTTGTTGTCATATTGGTTATATGTGAAATTGGTAATTTTGACATAACCTCAGGCCCGAGACTTGCAGTGACTATTTAAAGGCCTTACCTAGTGTCCCCTTGGCGACACGTGCAGTAGCTCAAATTAAACCTTTGTGCATTGGGTTATGAATAATCTTTCGTGCCAGAGAAGGAAAAAAAGCCTCAGTTTGATTTAATAACTAAAGAATCAATTTCTCGATTTCCAAGTAAATCTGAATGTATTCAGTGGACAAAATGGACGCACAAGGGATTTCCTAAATTCCATACGTAATTACACATTTTTCACAGTTAGAGGGTAATCCTATGATACAATGTCAATCTCTATTTTCAAAGACTATCACTAGAAAAAGAGAGGAAAGAAAAATACCTAAGAAAAAAGAAATGAGATAGTGACCACAGACTTGGGAATTCCCTCAAATCCAGAAAATTCCAGGTTAAGGCTTGAAGTTGAATCCTTCCCAGGTCTAGCTCTAAAGAGTCCAAGGCAAACAATTTCTTTGGGGACAAGCAGCATTATTTCAATTAGACTTTCTCCTGCAGGGCAAAAAAAAAAATCAAATCTTCCCCACACTATGACTGGACTCCAAGTACCCTAAGTAGCAGGTAAACTCACAAGAACCAAAGCTGACATATGGATAAAAGCAGCAAGATCACAGTACACCAAAGTATTATATATAGAGAAGAAATAATTCAGTGTCTTAGATTTTTCTATAAAAATCTGTGATCTATATAGAACTTCATTCACATGGACACTACGAACAAGGAGTATTTGCTTTGGCGGTAGAGGATCACACATCTGTTTATCTTGCTTTTCTATTTTTTACATAATGTTTCTGAGTGGTACAGATGTGAGTCAGGTAGCATATGATTTCCCCACATATACACAACTGAGGTGCCCTGCCATCGGCATCCCCCGGGATCCTTGATTCACTGACGTTAGCCACACGAATCCAGTGTTCAGACTCGGAACGGGAAGCTCGGTTTCTGCAGTCTCAGTCAGCATAAATGATAAATCCAGAAAACGTGCTGTATTTGTTGTTGTTTCCTCCGTGGGCTTTCCCGCCATCTAATTTGATATAGACTTCGTCTCCGGGCTCCAGATGGAGAACCACACTGTTACTGGCGTAGTCGTAATTCTGATCAGCATCTTGGGCAATTGCACTAGCACGCACCTACGGGAAACAGACAAGAATTAGAACGCACAGAAGAGAATTCTCAACTTTTCTTTGTCATTCACGCAGCATCCCAAGTGGACTTTCTGCCATAGCCTGGGAAGTCCACCTTGACCTTACAGCTTGAGAAGGTTATCTCTGGAACAGTTTCAAGGATATTAGTGAGAAGGCGTGACAGCAGTCCATTCTAACCATACACTGGAAGCAAAGCATACAATCTATTCTCTTCCCACCTCATTCATTTTTCTCATTCCTTGAATCCCTATGCTTTTTTATTTTGAAGTTAAAGTTTTTTTTTTGCATTTTAAATAAATTAGCTACAGTCTAACCAGCAGTTTACGAATGCAAAAATTCAAGTCCAATTTCAGTTGGTCACTACACTTATTAGAAAATTGAGATCTAAATAATAGACTAAAAACCCAGGCAAATAGCAACTTTTCTACTATATAAAAAGAAAGAAAGAAAAAGGAAGAAGGCCCTTTGACTTAAGGCTGTAAAAATCTAATTGCAGTAAAGCCCCTTTTCTCAACTACTTCAAAAGTTGAACTCATTAAACATCCTTGGTTCTATCACCCAAGTCTTCAGAACCCAGTTTCCATGTGGACCTTTTAATCACCTAATTATGACATGCACATTTAAAGCAACAATTTAATCTCACCATATGTAAAAGTTATAGAAGCAGCTAAATGTCCATGATTTGAGATCTCTCCAATTTCAAGAATTTTCGGTGATCTCACTGAATGTCCTTTTCTATCCACTCCATTCTAAACATGTGGTCTGTTTGGAGGAGGGAGGTGGCTTATAATCTGCTCAAGTCGAGCCTGTGATCTCATTAGTGAGTTGATGGACATTTGTGAACAAATTGTTTATCATCTCGGGTTACGTGGACATTCTGTCAGATTTTTGGCTCAAATTAAGCTTCGTATTCATTTAGATATATTTTTATTCTCCCTTGGAAAAATCTTTCAATAAGCAGACTTGCATTTGACTTATGTCAGGGAAACATCTCCTACTTTGTGGCTTGTGTCTATTCCACTACAATGATATTCCTCCGAATCACAGTGCCATGTGATTGAGTGAGTTTGTAAGCTGTACTATGTAATAATGCGTAACTTGGGGCACAATATGCTGGATTTTATCACTTGGCAAAACGAGAGAAATGAGACATAAGTCAAGAATCTCCATGCATTTCTTTCAAAATTTAAATGCTAGGTTTTCAAATTAAATTTTCATGGGATACATTCTCACATTAATGCTGAAATGTTAAAAAAAAATGAGAAGACTCTTGACACTGCTGAACTTTAATGTCATTTGAGTAGTATTTTAAAGATTTTCTTTCTGAGTATCATATAGCCAAAGGAGAAAAAAGAATTGCTTAACGCTGGGCTAACTGGCATAATATAATGAAAGCAATGTACCATGTAACTATGCTTAGAAGCATTGACACCAATGTATACACCGATTTAGTGAAGTGACTCATTTTGCCCATTAAATAACAACACAATTTAATTTCATAATATTTCCTAGGATGCTTTGATTCATTAATTTCACCTAGTCATTAATTACCGGGGGGGGAAATAAGTATAAAGAGAATGTTGCATTATGACTTTTTTAATGTATGGCTTTTTAATGCGTAAGGATATTAAAATACGAAATCTTAATTAGCTATATTGGTAATACATCACCTGATCCTATATATTAATTGATTATCAAGCCACAGTCTACTTCTCAGCTACTACTAATAACCAGACACGTTTGCGTCAATGCTTTGGGTATTTATTGCATGTTCTATGGGGGTTGGGTTTTAACATTGCTTTCTACGTGAAAGCATTTAGGAACCAAGACACATTAAAATCACTTGATGCAGAGATATAATCTTTAAAAATACATAATGAAGTTATTATCCTCCAGGGTATAGCCACAAATGCAAGTGAACATCAGTTACCATTTTTATTCAGTCGGTGTAACCGCAAAAACCTGGGAATGCATTAGAGTGATTCCACAGACTAAAAGGTTAGCCTTTCGGTTTTGCCAGCATGGATGCTTTTCAATGAAAGTAATTCTCTAAGATTTTAGCCTATACAGCACCATAAGACTTTCTCAATTAAATAACTGCCATACTTCATTGCACTTTACACGATTTTTAGTATGCCTATTTGCCTGATTATACTCTAAAAGTATATTAGGACTTGAAATTTCAAGCTCCTGTATCCAGCTCTGTGACTTCAGCAATTCTTTCAAGCCATCAAACTATTGCAGAAGGTAATGTGTTCACCCTGAAGGCTATTTTCAGCTTCCTAAATGTACACCCATTTCAGCATTTTGTCTGGGAATATGATGCATCCTTTCCTTGGCCCAAGATCCCTATTTCCACCTAAATTTATTCGAATATTGCTTCTTGTTATATGTTAACTATGAAGATTCTGATTTAACTTTAGTTCACTACTCCTAAAAATATAATTTACTTGACATATCATTAATCTCTCTAATATATCAATATCAGCCCACAAACGATTCATTCTTGTTAGTATATTTTATCTTCATTGATGCCATAACTAATACATTCTTAAGAGTAAAATTTGGTCTTTAATTACTTTATAGTTTTAATCATGAGCCAGGTTTGGTTTTTATTAAAGAGCCTTATTATAGTGATTGCACTCAAATAGCAATTTTTTTTTAGGTTTCCTACTATAAGTATACAAATATTAAAAATATTTCCTGCATCTCATGTAAAGCTTTTTGAGTTCAGCTCTTACCTTTAATATGCACTGTCATGGGCTCTCAACAAATGGTGAGATTAAATTTAGGCGGATGGGTTCCCGGGGAATATGAGAACTGCGGTCCTTTTAGTGATGTGTTTTTGAGACTATAATTGGTTGTACAGCTTTAACATTATCTTATTAGTGAGAGTTTATCATTAGAGACGCTATGGATGGTAACATTTGCTAATTTAATTAATTGCTTCTAATGTTCTCCTAATTTCATTTTCATTGTACTTCTGTGGAATCATAAACAAAAGGTTAAGTGTGGCACATCACGTTAATTTGCTGGTCTTTGATGTTTCCATCTGTGATCTTAGGTTCCACACAAAGCATAAATAAAACGGCTCTCCTATGGTTACGGTACAGAGGTATTGCTCTTTCCTACAGTGAAATGCTTTTTTAGTTTAATTTTTATGCTTCTCAAAATCCACTTAATCCATAGAACATTACACTGACATGAATCTCTGGGTTTGTTTTATGAAAACAAATTAGGTCAGCTCAGAGGGGGAAACTGTCACGCTAAGAAGTGATCAGATAGGAGTGTAATTGGAAATCAAGGATAAAGTATTTATTTAAAATTAATAAAAAGAGATTTTAGGAGATTTCTCTTTTGTAACTGCCTGCAGATCAGACTTTACAAAGTAGTGCTAGAGATGAAATTCCTTGATAGTGAGAGTGTAATAACCATTTTCTAAAATAGTCTATGCTGAACTCAAAAATATGTTGTTCCTCACTAGGTATTTATTCTTCTCAAATACCTGTTGCACACTTCTGCAGAAGTAGCAGCTTCATATTGTCAGTGGAAAACACGAGAAATTATAAAGTCAGCTGCTGTAACTAATAATTTTTCCTGAGCCTCATGAAACGTGTAGGTTAGGGTGACACAAAGGAGCATTTTATGCCCCAAATAATGAAATAATCTTTAAAACAAAATGCACATAGAAACCCCCTATGGAATGATTTTCTTGGAATCAGTGTTAAATGCATGAGCTTAACAGCTCATAGACATCAACATTTCCATGAATTTGAATGGATTAATCCCTGGTTTTTCATGCAGTTGAGATTTTGAGGTATTTAAAGACCTGAGCATTTTTATGTATTTGCTGATAAAACTGGGATCTTATTTCCTATTACGTGATGCCTCTAAAAATAATCCCTTTAGCCTGATGGTATTTTCCAGACCTAACCTTTGAGAAAAAAGAGAGCCAATTTGTAAATAAGGGGGTGCGTGGCAGCTGCCTGCTGTGGGGGCCATCCACGAACCATTCTGTTAGGGTGATACAATGGCTCTATTCTGGTACAATGAGTCATACCGGGTTTAGCCATTTGCCTAAACTACCCCACTGCTTTGTGAATAATTTGTATTTATCTTAATATTATTTTCGTGCATAACGACTATAATAAACAACTCTGCCAGTGCCTCCTGGTGGCCATTTTTCCTCGTTTTGTTCTGCACGTCCTGAGGGTCCCTTAAGCTATTTGTGGGAAAGGATGGAGCCCGACTCTCTGGCACACACATTTAGGACAATAGTGTTTCATTTTGAAAGAATTCTGACACTGAATTAGGTCTTTGGCGCAAATTCTGCTCTAATGGTGCTAAATAGAAACTTTGATTATATCTAAGAAGGTCTGAATTTTCAGGGAACGAGTTACCTGAATCCCCATAGCCCTTGTTAAGGCAAAGTGGTTACAGGAGAGGAGGCCTGTGATGGGGGTGGTGGGGTCACGCGTGCCATATTCTTTGCCACTCGGTAAGCAAAGTTAAAGCCCAGAAACTTGGCTCACAGCACAGGCTGCAAGGCCTCGCCCCAGCAGCTGCTAATTCTGCGTGTACAGAAGGGCCGATTGATTACACTTTTAGTTAATTACAAGTTATCGTTTTCCTCCTCTAAGATCAAACAAGCTTCCTTGGCTTTTGCAATGACTGCGAATTTCTCCCCGGTAAAGTGGCCCCCCGCACAACACCCCGGTGGCCCTCCTGGCAGCGCCGACCAGCTCAGAGGAGCAAGTCCTCCTGGCCAGCTGCTTAGCCGGGAAGCCCACACCTCCGACGCCGGGATGCTGGGCTCAGAAGGTCATCATCCCCCACCCGGGGTCAACCTCCCGTGCGCCTTCCTACTCCACCGACTCTTGGAGTTTGGCGGTGCGTTTGGCTGCGTGCTGTGTTCCACAGCTGTAGACCCCGACTCTCAACTTTCCCTTTTGTTATCAGCATTCCTTGTCTCTCCCTTTCTCCTCCAGCCGAAAACTAAACTAGAGTTTGCGTTTTGAAACTGACTATATGCGAGTTTCACCGCCCGGGACTAAGCCAGGGCTCTAAGACCGCTGGCCCCACGGTCCCAGCTCCTGCAAGGATGCGACCCGCTTGGATTCACTTCTCGGGGCCCTTCTTTCTCCCTCGGGCCCTCGTTCCTCTCCCCAGAGTTGGTCGCCCAGGCACGCCCATTACCGGCTTCCCTAACCCTCTCGGTCCCGGGGAAAGCCTGTAAGCGACCCTACGTTGCTGGGGACACTACGGCCAGGAGTTGCTTTCTGCTCCAGGACTCCCTCAGTGCACAAGCCGTCCCTGGGGACCAAGGAACAGAGCTCCCAGCGTCCAGCCCCTAGAGGGTCGCGCTCACACCCTCGCAAACCTGGAGAGGGTCCTGGACTCCCGCGCCGCCCTCTCCAGGCCGAGGAGCGCCCTCCGCCCGTACGACCCCCGCCTCTCCAGGGTGGAACAGCGTCCCCCCTCGCCCGCGGTCGTTCCAGGGGACCTGGCAGCCGCGCCCTTCCTCCGCAGACTCCCACCCCCATTTCCGGGGTCTCCTCCCTCTCGCTCGCACCTTCCAGAGCTCCCTCCCGGTCCCCCCCTCGCCTGCCCGCACTCACCTGGTTGTTTTTGCAGAGATCGGCCCACATGCTGGTGCCGTCCCCTCCGCGCATCAGGACGTGGTAGGTGAAGAAGTAGATGCCCGGAATGGAGCAGGTGAACTTGCCGGTGGTCGGGTCGTAGTGGTTCCCGAGGTTGGTAACCACGTCGTCGAACTTGAGCACCTCGTAGCCTTCGTGCTGCCGCTTGAGGCCGGCGTAGAAGGCGATCTTGGGCACCGTGCTGTAGGTGGCGGCGCTGATGGCCCCGGCCGCGTTCAGGCCGGGAGCCCCGGGCGGGCCCGGCAGGCCTTGGCGGCCCGGCTCGCCCTTCTCGCCCGGGGGCCCCACGGGGCCCGGCGGCCCAGGCTCACCCGGGGGCCCGCGCGGACCCGCCTTCCCCGGCCGGCCGGCCTCGCCTTTGGGGCCCTGGATGAAGGTTGGCAGGGACTGCATGAGGCCGCGGTCCGGCGTGGCGGCCGTGCTGGGCGCCCTGGTGCCCCCGTAGGGGTCGCAGACCATGCGGCAGGTGCCCAGCATCTCGTAGTGCGCCGACGTGCCGGCCGAGCTCACCAGCACCGGGATGAGGATGACCAGCAGCAGCACCATCACCACCCCCAGCGCCCCGGCGGCGATCAGGCGCCTCCTGCTGCCCACCAGCCGGCTCAGCGCGGGGCGATCCTCTTGTCTGCTTTTGGACAAAATTTTGAAGGTTGGGCGGGGACCTCCTCAGAGCCGAAAACAACCCCCTGCGAACCCCAAGTCCCCTGGGCGGGCGCGCGCCGGCCGCTCCTGCCCGCTCTGGCTCCCCCCGCTGCGGTGCGGCTGGGGAGGGAGGTCGAGCGCCAAGTGACTTGAGCTGAAGTCCCGAGCCGGGGGTGGGGGCGGGGGAGGGTGCGCAGGGCGCCCTGTCGCCTCCCGCGGGCCCCTTCGCACCTGTGGCTGTCACCGGCGCGGCCACCCGGAGGGCAGAGCCAGCCGCCTCTGCCGCCGCAGCTCGCGCTCGCCGGGGCCGCTCACACTTTTATGCCGCGGCCGCCCGCGATCGACTTTTCCGTTTTTGCAGACTGCGCCAGTTCGCACCAACTTTCCGTCTGAAGTTGCCTTTTTCTGCCTCCTCCTCTTCTTTCGCTCGCTCACTTCGCCCGTCCGTGCCGGTGGTGTGTGCGCGCGCCTGGGTGTGTGTTTTTTTCTTCCTCCTTCGCAACCACCACAACTCTAATACAGGCGCACCCCAAAGCCCCAGAGCCCGGGGCGGGCGGCCCCCGGGAGCGCCGGGGCGGTGGCGGCGGCGGCGGGCACGGTCGGCTCGGCGAGGTTCGGGGCTGGAGCCGAGGAGCTGGCGAGCCGCGGAGAGCGCCTCACGGCTGGGAGCGAGCGGAGCGACAGAGAGACTGAGCGCAGAATTCTGCCTGGGTACCACCTGCCAGGAGGAGAGGAGGCTGACAAACGCGCGCCGGAGCAATTTATAGGCACCCAAGGCACAGAGGAAGGGGAGCCGCTTGGCATCTCACCGCAGCATCTGCTCTGCGCATCCCACTCACAGAGTTTGGCATTACTCTGACAATGTGGGATTTTTTTTTTTTTTTTTTTTGCCTCTCTTTTTTCCCCCTCTCTGCACATGGATGAACAGTGAGGTTCTGAATACTCCCTTGCTGAACCAGGCTATGGCAGCGCTCTTTCTGGACATACCTGGGGGAGGGAGACAGCCGTGCGACAGTCTTCAGGACTCGAGGGTCACACCCGAGTCCCTTAGGGCCCCACTGCCAGCAACCTCAGTTGTAGGGGTGGGGTGAAGGTTGAAAGGAGAGCGGCTTGCTGGACAATATTTCTTTGCTGGCTCGCCCATAATCGGTGCTTCAGGTGTTTTTCAAAGTGCCACATTTAACAGCATAAGGAGGGCCCTTTAGAATTTTCCAGACGGTACATGTTATTTTTTTTTAACCTTATGGTTTTCCTTCCCGGCCTTCTAAATGAAATAAGATATTAACCTGAGAACAGTAAGGTGTGTTGGAAGACCTAAGGACGTTTCTCAATGATTTTCAATGGGCATGCCCACATAATGGCGGGAGGGGTGGTTCTTTGTAGGAAGGCTGCACCATGGTGAATGCATACGTGTGCACTCTACTTACAGGCTTGCAATTCCAGCAACCTTTCAGGAGATAGAGCCATGGGACCTGAAGTTGCATTTACTTAAAGGTGCAACAGATGAGAAATAAATCATTTGCCAAAGTGCCATCAAAAGTCTTAAGATCAAGCAAGCGGTGTTTACACCAGGTCTCTTCCTAATATATGGAAAGAATTCTATAAGCTCCATAGCAGATTTCCCAAATGTTCCTGGGGCGGCGGTTAGGAAAACTATGAGAAAGAAGAGGCCCCCATCCCCAGTAGGTCAGCGGGAGAAGGAACAGCCTGGGTTGAGAATCGTAATGGGACAACACCCCCTCCCCAGGTAGATACTGGCTAAGCTATCCCACCAACAAATACAGAAGACACACAAGAACAGCTGTAAATAAATAAGTGGAATTGATTTCTAAATCATATTTCTGCATGCAGGAGCAATGGATGTCAATCAAACATGGGTGACATTTGCTTGTCAATACAGGGATGATGGCTGGGAAGACGGTGACTTATTACAGCAGGGCGAGCATCTGAAATGAGAGGCAGGAGCAAATAAGACTATACCCAGCAAACAATAACATCCTCCGGGCTGGTGAGCAGCCTGTGATCTTGTCTGCAGGCTCCATGGCACGGACACCCCCTCCCCCACTCCGCCAGTTCAGTTCTTTCCCTCTCTGTTTCCAAATGGAATAAGGTCAAATGAGAAGACAGAAGGAAACAAAGATTCATTGATTCTTTTTAAGAGAAATGTCAGGAACTCCTTTAGTTCTTGACCTAGAGATTCAACAAGCCCTGTGCTGTGTGGCTCAGCCAGGTGGGGTCTCCACATCCTCTCCATCCACCTGGCTGCTGACACAGCCGCAGCCCCTGGTACTTGAAAACAGTCTTCCCACTTCCCAAACCTTTAACTTTTACTTTAAGGTAGTGGTTTCTGGTAATGTGCCTCTATTTCTTGGGCATAATCACACATGAACTTCTGTAGTATTTTTGTTCACACGCACTGCCTTATTTTCATCTTTTAAAGCAGCGAACACATAGTTAACGTCTCTCCTGATTCTATCTGCTTCCTCCCCAACATTCCTTCTCAAAAGTCTCCTTTCCTACCATAAAGTGGTAAGGTCTGTTGGTGGTATGTTAATGAAATAAACTGTTCTCTGATAGACCAAATTATCGAAATTCAGAAAGCCTCTTTATTGCTAAGGAGAGTGCAGTAACGGATACAAAGGGATATTTTTAAAAAGTAGAGATGTATAAATAAATTCTCAACAAAACATCAAGCTACGGGAAGTTTTCCCACTGGAGAATGCTCGTCTCACAGAGGAACACATCGGGGACAGCATGAAACATTAGAGTTGACAGGGACCCCAGAAAGCTGGTGTCTCCCCTGCTCATGTCTGTGGTGAAGCTGAGGTGCAGGTCTTTGAGGGGAATCAGAGCCATCCAACGAGCTTCCTGCTACACTTCCCTCTGGGCAATATTGGCACCTCCTGTCCAAGCCCAAGACTGACCATCCTGGTCCTCAGAGTTGAGGTTTTCTTTTGTTTCACTCTCTGATGCCAAAGCAAATTTGATTTTGCAAGTGAGTGCTCTCACATTGCAAAGCTCTGCTGAGATTTAGGAAGGGCTCAGTAGTCATCCCTCATGATCAAGGCATCTTCTCCCAGGCCACGTGCTCACGCTAGACTTTCTATCAAGTGCACAATTTGGCTTTTCAGTGAAGTAAGATTAAATGATTGCTTTCCATCCCCTCCTGTAGAAATGCCCCACCATGCAATGTGGGGGAAACTTTTTGTCCCCTCCCACCCATCCCGCCCCCAAGATTTTCAGGGATGACTTGGTGGCAGATGAACTTGTGGCTGATTACTGCCGCTTTTCACTGCTTGAATTTCCCAGAAGGTTCTCTGGAAAGTTACTCACGCTTCAGCTCTTGTTCTGACAGTTTGAATCAACCATCTGATATGGCATATTACTCATCACCCTTATATGTATATAATAATAGAAAATGTGTCAATTTAAAAAATATTTGATGTTCTTCAGTGCTCATCAGAGAACCAAGTTTGCTTTCATATTTGATATTAATCTTGGAAGCAGGGCTGAAATCTCATTTCCACAGCGTCTCCTAACCATATCTCAAATAAGAAAACACACACATACACACATGAAAGAAACATCAGAGTCTGTATTCCTATTTCTTCTGCATCTGGGCCCTTGGGACCCCTTCGGATGACAAAGTCCAGTCCTTTAGAAACCCAGGAATAGGGCTGGGTGGTGACAATGATAGTCACATGTTTCCAGCCTCCCCACACCGTTTCTGTCCCTTTCAGAGAGCTGAGCGGATCCTGAGCATGCGACTCCCACACAGCCGTGCATGGCTATCCATTAATCTTTATCGAGTACCCACTGAAAGCTTAGCCCTACGTGAGGCTCTCACTAGGCAAACAAATATTTAGTCATGAGAATGATTTCCAAATCCAGCAGCACTTAAACAGAAATAGCATTTCTTATGAAAAAACACACACACACAAACCAACAAACCCAAGAGCTATTTAAAAGAAGCAGACATTAAAACATTGATCTTGCAATTCCATTACTAGGTATCTACCCAGAAGAACAAGAACCATTTCACAACAAACACATGTGCACCAGGATGTTTGCTGAAGCCCAATTCATAATTGCCAGATCATGGAAGAAGCTCAAATGCCCATCAACCCATGAATGGATTAACAAACTATAGTATATGTAGACCAGGGAATACTATTCAGCCATAAAAGAAGATAGAGACTTTCCATCATTTATGTTTACCTGGATGGCAATGAAATACATCCTTCTTAGTAAAGTATCTCAAGGATGGGGGTTTTATCCAATGTGCTCAATATTATTATGAAAACACACTCTCTTATGAATGATAAAACACAAACACAGTTTAATGGGGGGAAGGAGGGGAGGGGGAGGGGAAGTGAGCAGGTGTTTGGTGGGGGGAGGGAGGGCATTTGAAGGGATCTCGACTAATATGTGCAACGCAAGGGAACATTTCTAAATGACTACGAGTAAACTAAATGCCTCACCACAAAAAATAAGTCAGTGAGCTGATGGTTATATCAATCAATTTGATTTAAGCATTCGATATCGTATATAAAATCATCACATTGTATCCTGTAAATGTATACAGTTATGATTTGATTTAAAAAAATTCAAAAATATAAAAAATGGGACCAGATCAGTTATTTACCTTTAATTTGGGGGGGGGTCTCCAAATTGTATTGTATTTCAGAACATATACTCCGTTGAATGAAGAATTGTAGATTTCTAACCACAAAGGGTCTGTCTGGAGTTATATCAGGAAGCTGTTTGTCTTTATGGGTTTGGAGCAGATGGGTCATTAGTTTGAGTCCTACCCTCCTTATTTAGTAATGGTGAAAGTTACTTAATCTCCTAGAGGCCCAGTTGTTGTTTTTTTTTTCTGTAAAATTGAAATAACAATAATACCTAAATCATAGGTTTGTTGTGAAAATTAAGTGTCTTAATATATATAATTATTTTCTTTTGGAGACAGAGTTTCACTATGTTGCCCTCTATAGAGTGCTGTGATGTCACAGCTCACAGCAACCTCAAACTCTTGGGCGTGAGTAATTCTCTTGCCTCAGCCTCCCAAGTAGCTGGGACTACCGGTGCCTGCCACAACACCCGGCTATTTTTCTGTTGCAGTTGTCATGGTTGCTTAGCTGACCCAGGTTGGGTTTGAAGCCACCAGCCTTGGTGTATATGGCCAGTGCCATAACTACTGTGCTACAGGTGCTGAGCCATATATATATATATTTATATATTTTTTGAGACAGAGTCTTACTCTAGCACCTTGAGTAGAGTGCCTTGGCATCATAGCTCACAGCAATATCAAGCTCTTGGGCTCAAGTAATCATCTTCCCTCAATTTTTCTATTTTTAGTAAGGAAGAGGTCTCACTATTGCTTAGGCTAGTCTCTGAACCCCTGAGCATAAGCAATCCACCTGCCTTGGCCTCCCAGAGTGCTAAGATTATAAGTGTGAGCTATTGTGCCCAGCCTAATATATGTAATTACAATGGTAACTGATTCATAATAAGAACCCAATGAAGGCCAACTTTTGTCTGAGTATATTGTAGGACTAATGAGTATTCTATCCATCTATGAATTGGATGCCAGAACACAAGGCTTAATAAAGAAGCTAAGGGCAAAGGGCCAGTCTGCAGAATATGGCCTAAAATGGACTTAGACAAAACTAGAAAAAACACAAAAGTTCTCCAGGAGCGCTGGCTCTGTGTATTCTTCCAGAATATAAAATGAGGCAAGATAAAACCCAAAACCAGGGTCACTTTATCCTCCTCCAAAGTAAGAAAAAGTTTTAGGTCAAGGTCATTTGAATTCATTGTAGTGAGGTCAGATTCTCAGACTTAGGACCTAGTAGGATGCATTAAAATGAAGTCTTTGTCCTCTAGAAAGTCCCCCAAGCCAACAAGCTACAAAAGTATTTAAACATGATTGAGTAGTTATTTAAGACCTGTATAAAAACACCGAGAGGACTGCTTTGCGCATTGGCAGGACAACCAGTGTGGAGGAGACATAAGACAATTCCCACCACACAAGTAGGGAATTGTCAACCTAAGACTCTCCACAGAAGACACATGGAGAGCCAGCGTGGCCGGCCTGTTGTCAGACATCATGGATTCCAGCCACTGGAAATGGTAACCAGCACCCCGCAGAAGACTCAGTTACAATGTTTGACATCCGGTTGGTCTAAAATTCTGAGTGTATCAATTGACAGAGAGATAAAATCTCAAGGATGGATATAATTTTTTTTATATAATGTTTTATACCTGTCACAGGTAGAAAATTCAATCCTTGTGACCTTACTTAATGTAGAATTAAAGGGAACATTAACCAAGAATGAGACCCCAGAGCTCTGCGAGTCCTAAACTGAGGCCATGATAACCCTACTAGAAGGAAGATGGGTGAATCTGAAAAGCTGAAAACAGCTGAACTTTCAAGGAGAAGAGAAATCTATGACAGGAACTCTTTTGAGAACTGTCAACTGGGCAACCAGCGGTGGGAATCATGATAGTCTTATGGTATAGTTTTCTTTTAAAAACCTACAGCATCAAGCATTTT
>NW_003852414.1:16468663-16475980 GCF_000181295.1 Otolemur garnettii | reverse complement strand
ATTCTCTTGCCTCAGCCTCCCAAGTAGCTGGGACTACAGGCACCCACTACAACACCCAGCTATTTTGTTGTTGTTGTAGTTGTCATTGTTTGGCAGGCCCAGGCTAGGTTCTCAGGCCCAGGCAGGGTTCGAATCCACCAATCCTGGTGTATGTTGCTGGTACCCAAACCACTGAGCTACAGGCACCGGGCCTAGCACAAAGCATTTTGAAAGGAGAGTTTGCAGAAAGCTTCTAACATAGCCAGACCTTGCCAAAGAGCAGCTGATAATCTAGAATGTGGCTAATTAGGTGGAGGAGGCTTGAACGTCAAGTGCAAGTGTACTCAGTCCTACTCCTATGTGAGTGTAACCCCAGTGAAACTTGCCTTCAAATATGAACAGCACGTCCAGTGAACTAATGCCTTGCCCCTTGGGTGCCTGAATGCAAACAGACATATTTTCTTTTCCCTAATGCAGGCAATCTCGGGGCCAGTACTAAACTCCGGGAAAGTAGATATAATTCGAAACCGTAATCCTAAGAATAGGATCAATGTAAAGGTATTTTAGGTTTGTAGTAACCTGCAGGGGTCAGGGTTGGGAGATGATAAAAGTCACTCATTGTAAGTAGCTATATAATACATTGTACACCTCATTTCTTTTACTTTTACTGTTAAGGATTTGTTTTTGTGAGTGGATAGAAGGTCCCAAGGACCAGATGATGAGAACCAGGTACTGGCTACTGGTTTCCTCTGTTGAGAGCCCCAGAATACAATTCTGCCACACCCAGTATAAATGATCATTTCTGCTGCCACAAGAAACAACTGTGATTGGTCCTCTGCCCACATCGTCCAGGGCTGAGGGTGGTGCCCGCCCTCAGTGGGTCTTTTTCAAAAAGGTCCCTGAATAGAAAAGAGGAAGAAAAAAATAAGAACCTATAAAAAGGAATTTTAGGAGGAGTGTGGTTCTCAGAAAAAATCACGCCCTAGGTCTAAACATCATCTACTTTTCCTTCCAGAATGTCCCAACAAGCTGAGAAGGGCCTCATCTCGTGTTTTATCTTGTGTCTGACTGCGCCGATTAGAATGAATTCTCTGGATAAATCAGTTCTATTATCGTCTCATTAGTGTGTTCTATTTCATTCGATTTAATTTAATTTAAACCATGCAGGAAGAGCACTGGACTTTGCTGTCCACGTCCCCTCCTCCAGTCTGGCTCATCTCCAGACCGTCTCACACCAGGCCTGTGCAGTCAGCTCCCTTCAGCAGCTGCTCAGGGCTGTGCCCACTCTGCTCACAGATGCCCTTCCTCATTGCCCACGTGCTCAGATGTCCAGCGGCTGGAGCACAGATTGCCAGGCCCTCCACGATGGGTACAAAGCCTCTTTACATTCCCAGCTTTGATTTTTCACAGCTGGCCCTCTCGTCCCAGTTATCAGTTAATCACGCCTGAAATGGCCTTGTCATTTCCCATCTTGCTCTAGCCTTTCCCTCCACTCTTTCAACCCACCTCCTCCTGGTCCTGTCCCTCTTTCAAGATCCTACTTTAAAAGCTACCTCCTTGGCTGGTCACTATGGCTCACGCCTATAATCCCAGCACTTTGGAAGGCAAAGGCGGGTGGATCGCTTCAGCTCAGGAGTTGGAAAGCAGCCTGAGCAAGAGTGAGACCCTTGTCTCTACTAAAACTAGAAAAATTAGCCAGGCATTGTGGTGGGCACCTGTCATCCCAGCTACTCGGGAGGCTGAGGCAGGAGGATCACTTGGACCCAGAAATTTGAGGTTGCTGTGAGATACGCTGATACATGGCACTATAGCCTGGGCAACTGAGTGAGACTCTGTTATAAATAAATAAATAAATAAAATAAAGCCACCTCCTTCTTCTGTCTCCCCTCCCCACATCCAGTAAGTTCTTTCTTCTCTGCACTCCCAGTGACGTTGTGTTTCTCCTTTTACACCACTTACCTCATTCCACCTTGTTACAGGCCCTTCTTGTCTTTTCCCTTGTGATTGAAAGAAACACCAGCTCTTTTTAGGGGCTTAATACATGTTTGTTGATTTGCTTGGCTGATTTGGGAATAAATAACACAGTTCTCAAAAGAACTCTCTAAAGACTTTACACATCTGCATGTAGTAAACAAGCCTGGACCGGACATTAGACATTTCTAAGATCCAACGTCCCCAAAAGACTGGAAATTCTTTCAACTCTGCCCCAAGAAAGCTTAGATTAAGAATCAGAGTAGTATCCATTCATATCTAAGAAGTAAAAGATAAGAATGGAGAGAGAACCTGGACAAGAGTTGGAGTTAGAAATGTCAGACCGACAGGTATTGGGAGTGGATGCTTGCAGCCTCATTGGCATTTAGGACTAAGAGTTTAAAAATATGATCCAATTTGTTTAACCATTGGGTTTTCAAAATGTCTTATACCATGTGTATGGTCAGAGCAAAAATTCCACTGTAGTCACTGAAGGGGAACATTCTCAGGGATTTCTGCCTGAGAGGTGGCCACATGAACTATCTAAACTACACGAGATCCCCAGTGATTCTCCTATGGGGTTCTTTATCTCATTTCTTTAAGATTTGTGGAAGGGTATTTTGTCTTGTTTTTTTAACAGATAAGATCTCTCTCTTGCTCAGGGTGGTCTCTAACTCCTGAGCTCAAACAATCCTTCTACCTCCCAGAGTGCTGGGATTACAGGTGTGAGCCACTGCACCCATCCAGTATTTTTACCTATATCCTATTTGTTGTAGAGAAATGAGACAATATGTCTCTTCTACAATATAGAATGATCATCTGGATTCTATCACCTCCTTTCAAAAAGTATTTGAAGTTTCTAGCAAGAAAATAAAAAGGCACATTATATAAAATAGTTATTCTAAAATAAAAATAAGAGAACTACAGTGAAACAGCCAAAAAGAAGGAGCAGGGAGAAGGGAGAAAGAGTTGCACCAGGAATGCCATGTCAAGGATGATGACAGCTGCTATGTACAAAATAAAAATATTTCTGAGTTCCCCAATAGCCAAGGCAAAAAGGGAAATATCACAAGTTACCTTTACCTCATGATTTATTAAAAGAAACAGTTGAGTTTTTCAGGAGAAAGTTTTTTTTTTCCCTACCCCCAAATTCTAATATGAATTTTCCAAGTGAGGGCTATGAAATAAGCATGAGTAATCGTCAGAGTTAGTTTTACGGGTACTGAAGAAAAGCATTGCAATGAGGAACTGAAGCAGCCCCAGCCTTATTCAACTCCTCACTTCCTACTGTATCTTGCGATTCATTCAGAGAAAGCTGGCATGCTGAATAACAGACAAATATTACCCACCCCAAGCACAATTAGCAAGAACAGAAAGGGTGGGGTAGAGGAAAGAACAGAAGAGTGAAGTTTCAACCAGAAGGGGTGACAACTCATTTTTAAATAAAAAGCTAAAGTGCAATAAATGCTATCACTGGAGTGATGAAGCTCGGCTCGAACAAATGCAAACAAACGCCACATTTGTTTCTTTTCAGTTTGTAATTTGAAAAGATCAGTCAAATGTGACTAGCTACAGAAAAGGAAAAAAAAAAAAGTTAAACCATGTGGCAGATTTGTTCCCGAGTCATGACTACAATATTTTGACCCGTGAAATACTACAGATACAAAAGTGTTACTACGTGTATTATAAACACACAACCTGGAGCACGGAGGAAGTTAAGTAACTCAACCCGATCGCTCTGATTCTGAAAGGAGAAAATGATTGTGTCGCTATTTGATAACGATATTCAGAACCACTGGGAACTGCGCATATATAAAAAATGAACCACTGTATGTACCCCTTTGAATTTGAAAGCACTGATCTACTTACTGCAAATAGAAAAGTCACTTTCCCCCTCACATTTAATTTGTCACTTATCATTACAGTATTTATTTCAATGCCCATAGTAAGTCATTGCCTAATTGCTCAAAATGTCCAAAATATAGACGAGTATATGCAAGGAATAGGCGTCACGGTACTCCTGAGAAAGCCACGGAATTTTCAGAAGATTTTTGAGGATGTGGTTTTGTAGGAATTTTAATGATTTTCAGCGGCTCTTAGATCCACACACAAATCTAGAAATATGTATTGTGTGATGCAAATGAACTGGAAATGGATTCTGCGGATGACAAAGTCATCCCCACATCGGTTGCATCAATTCCCAGGACTAGGAACCACTCAAAGGTAACACGCTGCCACTAGCAAAAAATAGTCGGCAACTGCTCTTACAACAGAGATAAACAGAGGGAGGGAATCCCTTTAGGTAACACAAAAGAATGGAGCAGGGGAGATAAAATGCAAAAATAAGTATAGTTGGTTTAAAGGAGTGAAGGAGAATCTGAAAGAGAACAGAAAAAAAATGCTCCTTTCTCTTTCCTGGGGGACTTCACCTCTCAGCTTTCTCAGAGTTAACTCACCTTTCAAATATGGCGGCACAATGGAGTCCCGGCTTTAAATCTCATCATGGTCATAGGTTTTGAAGTGCTGGTGATACCGGAAAAGTGGCACCCCAGCCAGCTCAGCGGAGCGGGGCTTGGGGACCTGCCACCTCTGTCTTGGTGGCAGCAGCCGGCAGAGGAAGGGGCAGGTTGGAGCAAGCGGATAGGAGCTTCCCTCCCTCACCAAAGGCTCCAGTAGCCAAAAGAACCGAACACGGGCCCTGCTGTCTCCTCACGTGGACTTCTGGCGATTCCTCCAGTGCATCCCTGATTGGTCCGTTTTCAAAACCTACTCACGATTAGTCTATTTTCAAGACTCAAAAGCTCATTGGACAACTGCCCCTATATAAGCCAGAGACCCTGAGCACAGACTCGGGCAGATCTCAGGAGAAGAGCAAAGAGGGTTGGCTCTGTAACACTTCTATCCTGCTCTATGAGATTTGCCCCTTTGTAGGAGCTGTAAACACAAGGGGGTTCGCCCCTTTGTAGGAGCTGTAAACACTCACAAGGGGGTTCGCCCCTTTGTAAGAGCTGTAAACACTTGCAAGGAAGTTTGCTCCTTTCTAAGAGCTGTAACACTCGTATTATAAAACTTACCTTACCGATAATTCTACTCTACAAGGTTTGGCTTGTTATAAGAGCTGTAACACTTATACCTGTTGAATAAAACCTATCTTGTGGTCTGTCGCTTCATTCTTCAAACCGCCGAGACCAAGAGCCTGGAAATTCAGTATCAAAAATCCGGTAACACTGGGAGCTTATCTCAAGAATTGGAATCTCTTGGAAATGACGGATTATTATCAGTGCCTTTACACATAACCCCTAAGGAGGAATGAGAGGAACGGGGAAGATTGGCCTGTTCTGTGACCACCTCAGAATCTGCTGTTATTCTGATTTCAGGTCCTGGTGGCCTGAACTTGGTCTTTTGCAGCTATCAGAAAGTTGATGGAAATGCATTAGGAGCGGACGCTGGGAGTGGGCAAATGCAAATTAAAACCTGCACTGTTTTGTCGGCCAGGAGATTCATTTTTGCTGTTATCCTTTTTATATGCCCCTCCCTTTGTTTCCTGATAATGTATTTTAGAATTGTTAGTGATTTAATTTTTTAACCATAAATGCGATCATTTCAATTATTCACTTTTTAAATTTAAAGTAGGAGGGAGTTTAATCTAGACCAAGTTCTCCAAAATGAAGTGGCCTCTTTGTGGCAGAGAACATATTTTAAAGGGATCTGGAGTCTTGGTGAGGAATTCCACTGCAATCCTAGAGCCGGGGTTAGGGTGTGATCGAGGTGTACATACATGGACTTAAATAAAATGTACAAGATGGAGGTTGAAAAAAATCTTTTTGGATGAACTATTCATGAAAGTGGAAAACGGCAGGATTTCTCTTGATAATGTAAAATTTGGGGCTGTGGGAAGATGTGGCCAGAGCTGATCCTGGCAATAGAATCTCATTAAAGTAAATGGGATCACTGGAAGGGAAGACCTTAGGTTTGAGGGCTATTTGTTTTTAGTTTTTCATAATGATGAAGCAGCAAAGTGACAAAAGTATTTATGAAGGTTATTAAAGTAAAAGTGAAGAATCCAGTGATGTCAGCTTCCTGGCCGTTCTCAAATTGTTCGGCGTTGGATACAGCAAGTTTGTATTAAGGGGTTAGATATATTTGTAACAAAATGTATCTTACTCCCTTTTACAGCTCCCAGAGCATCTATACCAGCACCTGCAGGCCAAGTCAGTCTTCAATAATTGCTTTCCAAAGGAGTGAAGAGAAACATCATGTTTGTGGCTAGAAGTAAAGATAGCATATGCAACTCTCAGGGCCCAGTGAAAGGTTCTCTATCAGCTCTAAAGAGGTACCTTTATCCAGAACTCTGCACCCCTACCGAGTGGTGGCCCTTTCCTCAGGGACTCTTGATCTCTAAGATTACTGGAAAGAAAAAAGGATGGGCAGCCACCAGCCATTTAATCCTTGAGGACCCCATGCCACCTTTTTACCTACTCATTTGGCTGAGTAGACTCTACAGAGGCTGATCGGATTCTCTCTCCTGTCTGGGAACAAAAAGTCGTGGAAAGGCAGCTGCAGATAGGATGGGTCACAAAGGCCTTCTGCTGAAGTCCTTGGAGCTGCCCGGGGTTCTTTTAACTGTCCCTTTGAACTTGTGGGGTAGTATGTACCTCTCAGTAAGGCCCAATACTACCTTCCTACAGCACCTTTTTTTTTTTTTTTTTAATATTTTACTTTGAGTGGGTTTATGTCATTTACAACTGAGAGAACCTTAATAGAGACAGCCAGGAGGTTAGGACTTTAAGGAGGGGGGATTTGACTTTCTTCTGTACCAGCACAGTCCCTTAGAACTTCCCATGATGTTGGAAATCTTCTACATATGTGCTGACCAGGAAGGTGGCCCCTCGTCAGAGACAGCAATCGAGCACTTAAAAGTGTAGCTAGTGCAATAGAGAATTCCAATTTTCAATTTTATTTCATTTAAGTAGAATTTAAATGGCCATAAGTGACCAGTGGCTCTGTATTAGACGACGGAGCATGATGTGACAGGAATTCTTTTTCTCTGCTGAAGGACAGAACAAGAGAAAATGGATTTAAATTGAAGCAACGAGGCCGTGCATTGTCTGTGACTCAGAAAAAGAAGATCAAGAAAGGTTCCTGGAAAGCCCCCTGGCATGCTCACAGGTGGTCATCAGAAGAGAATAGTTTAGGTATATACCAAGAAGACCATAAATCATGCTATAATACAGATATCTGTACCAGAATGTTCATTGCAGCCCAATTCACAATCGCTAGGTCATGGAAGAAGCCCAAGTGCCCATCGACCCATGAATGGATCAATAAATTGTGGTATATGTACACCATGGAATACTATACAGCCAC
>NW_003852414.1:16426272-16467719 GCF_000181295.1 Otolemur garnettii | reverse complement strand
CTGTCTCAAAAAAAAAAAAAAAAAAAAGGACACCTATGTACCTAATTTCAGTTTCATTACTGCATAAACACTGTAAAACACCAGACAGGAAAAGAAAGGAAGCTTATAGGATTTTGATCGACTCAATGGAGCACTATTTTACACAGCATGATTAGAGAAGACTTTTCTAAGGAAGTAAAATGTGAATAAAACTTTTCTTTTGAATCAGTGCCTTCAGATCCGGGGCCCTTGAAGTCATTCCAGGTGGGGCAACATAAACAAAGCTGTGCCCTTGGAAAATGGCTGTGGGCAGCATAGGGGTAGATCTGGAGGACTCAGAGGAGGTTTTCTTTTTTTAGTAGCAATAGAAATTAAAAACACATGGAAGGTTTAGTTAGGAGACGAGATATAATTAGTGGCAAGTTAGGAATTTGGGGGTTGTCTTGAGACAGCGGGGCAGAGAGTCCACTTTCAAGTTTTCCGGAAATGGGAGTAACAAGGAACATGGTCTCTTGGGAAGAAGAATCTAAACTTGGTATGTGGAATGAAGAAGTGGGATAAACTAGAGGCCAGGAGACTATGCAAGAAGCTATTAGGAGGGCCCAGGTATGTGGTCGTAAACATCTGCGTTAGATAGCAAATGGAGGAGGAAAAATACAGAACTGGACATGATTTCAAAGGAAGGGTTGACTGAGTCAAGGTTGGCATTCAAATCTCTTAGTTACATGAGCTAAGTCACACTCATTAAACTCCCTGGAAATGGTAACCTGGAGTCAAGCTATTCTGTTATCTGCCCTTCTGCGGCTGCTGTAATTAAAATGCGTGAGAGGCAGCCAGCGTTGGATTGGAAACGCCAAGCAGACCTCCAGTCTCAGGGGACAGCAAGTCCCTGGCCACCCTAGGGATTGGAATTTCCACCATTCCTTTGTCTCTTAGGCATTTCCGCTCCTAAAACTATTTGTTATTGGCTGAATGGCGTCCCCTTTTCTCCCAAAACTCATATGATGAAACACTAAACACCAGTTACCTCTGAATGCAACTGTTTCTGGAGACAGGGCTTTTGAAGAGGTCATTCAGGGTAAATTCTAATCCGGCATGACTGAGGCTCTTATAAGAAGAGATTAGTTCACAGACACGTGCAGGGAAGGACAGTGTGAAGACCTGGGAAGAAGACGGCCACCTACATGCCGAGAAAAGAGGCCCAGAACAGCTCCTTCCTTCACGGCTCTCAGGAGAACACACCCCCATCGACACCTTGAACTTGGACTTCCAGTCTCTGGGTCTGTCAGAAAACTCATTTCTGTTGTTTAAACCACCTAATCCATGGACTTGGCTATGGTAGCCCTGAGCAAAAGAGTACAGCTGTGTCTGCCACTGACTTTTGTGTCTATTTCCCCTTATAAGAAAGTAATCTTCCTGAGGGCAGAAACACAGTTTTGTTGCCTGCTGTATCTCCAAGTTGGGAGCAGTGCTTAGCACGCAATGGCTGTGCATTTGAAACACCATCGGTCTGCCTGGCTCCACTCCTCTCTGCAGAATTCTGGGGTTTGGTAAAGAAAGCTCACGTCTGCAAAAAAAGAAATCGACATTCCCCAACTGAGCCCATGTTGGGAGCAGAGGAAGCGTGGGCCTCTGTGCTGTATCTAACTTCTAAATGGGTTTAGAACTTGGGCAAAGAGAAAGCATGCTAGGTTTTCGTATTCTTGCTCCTCAACACCCTGGGGTATCTTGCACATGGTAGGTACCCAGTGCAAGTTTTATTAAATAAGGTCCCATTTACATGTTTCCTGATAATTTCATACATGCATAATCTCGTTCCCCACTAGAGTCATAGCTTCTTAGGGGGAGGGATTGATCCTAAGGCCTGAAATTCCACCCTCTTTAAGTCAAGGCTCAGGAATCTTTAACAAATGAATGACCCATTCATCCAGTCTTTAGAATCCTTGGGGAATATGCATACACCTCCCAACAAACCCCCTTCCCTGAGGATCATCCTACACACCCACCCCTTCATCTCTCCTCCACAATGTAGAAAGGGGTAGAAGTAGGGCGTCAGCACCCTGAGTCTCTGCCCTCCCTCCTTGTGGCCATACAGACTGGACCACAGATGGACTCTGTCCTGTGAAGATGACATGTTCTAGGAACTTGGATTGAGACCAAGAGACTCAGGACAGTCTCTTCTGGCTGGAAGCCTCGTATTTGGTATATTCAGGCAATCGAGGGAGGGCAGGAGGAAGGAAGACAGCCCACAGAGGAGGGGACTCTTTAGCCAGGCAGAGAGAAGCAGGCCAAGGCCCCCGAGGGCTCTCCAGCAGCTTCCCAAGTCCACGTCCACTGCTGCCTTTCCTTTCCACTTGACATTCCTGAGTCCTGCCATCAATTCCGCTCCCTTAAATCGGTCAGTTTGTTTCTGTTTGCAAAAACAAACAAACAAAAACCAAAACAAAGCCATGAACTCACTCACCCCTGTGATAATTTTTTTGAGGAATCAGAGTGATTTCCTTCAGAAAATGAGGCACAGAAGCCCTACCCTCCTTCTCTGCCTCTCCAATCACCTATTAAAGCCCATTTACTTTGAGGTAATGTCGGAGCTGTTCCCATGAATCAGCTAATGCACAGCGCTGGGCGGCATTTCTCTGCAATTCTTTCCAAATAGAAGATAGTACACCTGTGCTCCAAAATCTACCAGGAACACTCAGTGTTTTTAAATCTATCTCTTTCTAAATTGCCTCATAAATTCTCACTGTTCTCCGGATCACCTTTCCCAACTAGACCAGCTGAGATCAACTCAGGTGGTCACACTCACAGTTCCAAGATGTTAAATGGGAAATGCTAAACAAAGATCTTTATGGGGAGAAGGGTACTCTTTTTTATCCTTTTGTGTTTACAGGAACACTGTTCAGGAGGAAAAAAAAAATCCAAATTGCACTGAAAGGGCGAGATTGTTGGACTGGTCTTCAAGGGCACCCACCCGTCTTCATCAGCATCTTATTGATAACCAGTTAGGAGATGGCGGCTCAGACCAGGGAGGTCTCAGCGGAGACAGTGATGTGCACACAGTCAGGGAGGGGCCCCATGAGGACCAGAACGGGAGACTGAAAAGGAAGACACAGAGATGGAAATAATAGAGATGGAAATAAAACGGGCAATGAGAAAGTCTACGAAGGAAATCAAAAGTGGGAAACTGGCTCGTTACCCTCTCTGAAAACTGATAGGGAGACTGGAAAGTCTGAGGAAAAGACAAAGATTCCAGAGGGTGGAGGGAACAACTCACAGTGAGGTCCTCCCATCTCCAACAAGCCTGAGGGCTCTAGAAGCAGAGGTCAGGTCTGTGCTGCTGGCACAGAGCAAAGCCAAGGGGAGCTGGGGTCACAGATGAGGGAAGGGGACAGCTCACCAAGGTCCTTGGAGGCTCTGGTGCAGCCAGTAAAGGGGTCCTTCTGTCTATATACTATTTATCCTTTTTTTTTTTTTTAATGAGAAAGGGTCTCTATTACCCTGACTAGGCTGCAATGACGTTATCATAGCTCACAGCAATCGCCAACTGGTGGGTTCCAGTGATTCCCCTGCCTCAGCCTCCCAAGTAGCTGGAACAACAGTCACATGCCACCGTGACTGGCTGATTTTTCAGCTTTTTTTCCCCAGAGACAGGGGTCTCATTCTTGCTCAGGGTGGTCTCAAACTCCTAACCTCAAGTGACCCATCTCAGCCTCCCAGAGTGCTGAGATTTCAGGTGAGAGGCCATTGCACCTGGCCCAAGTTACCCTTTAAACAAAATTAATAAACTATTTTTAAGAGAAGTTTTAGCCTTACAGACAAATGGAGCAGGAAGTCCAGAGTTCCCATGCTCTTCCTCCCACTCCCCACAGTTTTCCCTGTTACTATCCTTTCCACCTTAATGGGGACATGTGTTACAGTTGGGGACGCAACACTGAGCTGTTAATAACAGGCCCAAGTCTATAGTTCACACAATGGTTCACTGCCGCTGTCACCCAGGTCTTAGAGATGGGGATGAGCCTGACATGGTCTGATTTACAATTTTTGGAGACCCAGGTTCACAAAGCTGTTGGTCAATTATGTTATACTATCCTACCCCTCAAATTTATATACTGAAGTCCTAACCCCAGTATCTCAGAATATAGGTGACTTCATTTGGAAATACAGTCATTGCAGATGGCATTAGGTAAGATGAGGTCATATTGGAGAGGGATGGGTCCCCAACCCCGTATGACTCATGTCCCTATATAAAGGGAAAACTTGAACGCAGGTAGGCCCATACATTGGCCACACCAGGTGACTATAAAGATGGCCATTCACAAGCCAAGGAGAACAGATCCCTCCTCGTCCTCAGAAGAAACCTGCCCTGTCAGATCACTGGACAGACCTATGCCCAGGCTGTCCAGAACTCTTCATGGGGCTTCACACATTGTGTCCAGGGGCTGTGGGGCTCACTGGGCCATGTGCATATCACCGGTCCCGTCAGTATCCGCCTTTGCAGAAGGGATAACAGAAGTGTCTGTGATCATCGTAGGCACCTGGGAGGCCTTGCTTTCCCATTCTGCTCACCTGAATCTGTTACCATCCAAGTTCTGATTTAAAGCCAATCAGGCCTGAAATGGC
The DNA here is from genome assembly GCF_000181295.1 of Otolemur garnettii. Taxonomy (NCBI): domain Eukaryota; kingdom Metazoa; phylum Chordata; class Mammalia; order Primates; family Galagidae; genus Otolemur; species Otolemur garnettii. The sequence continues at coordinate 16,463,120 of NW_003852414.1, read as the reverse complement.
ATCAGGGCTGGACACATATTTAACACTGATGGCTTCTTTATTGATCGATTTCATATCTACTAACTTTGCAAATTATATTTCATATGCAAAACTCAATCATGTTTGAAGCCTTCAACTATTCAAATAATTTCGTATCTTAGAACTCCAAATATGTGAAGGCAACATCCTGATAGTAATTTTTAAACCTGTATCGTAACTTACAAATAAAAACTTGGTAGAAAATCGAAAATGTAGCAATGAACACATGGTTAAAACATGGTGAAGAAAACCATCTTTTAAGAAACTGGCAGTAAAAACCAACATCCCTATTTCCCTTGCCACATAAATGAAGGCCCTGTATTGGCTGAAAATATTGGAGAAAAATGGAAAGTTTTCAGGGACAATAAGCATAACGCTCCGCCCCTCCCCGCCCTGTCCACTGAAGGACACTCTGTCATTACACCTCAGACAAATGCCCTCATCCCAGTCGCCTGGCTTCGTTTGAAGGTGGGCAAGGAGGAAACAGCTTGTTTTCTAATAAATAAATGTAGCAGGTTCCAAAGGTCGTCTTAAAGGATCTCATTCATTTTCCAGCAATGTCTCCTAAACTCAAGGGCTATATGGATCACAGTAAAAAAGATCCTGTACAAACCAAAGCACGGGGATGAAAACTAGTATACAAAAATGCAGTCATTAAAAACATGCAGATCGTCCTTTAGAGGGATATATAAATATTTCTACATAGAAAATCTTCTTGGTGATTGGAAGGAAGTGCCAAACTTGGGAAATGGCAGCTTCTACCAAGCGTGTGAACGAGGAGCAAAGCTGGTTAGCGTCTCACTGCCTTCGTGAGGCCTGTTTTTACTAGAAAAAGGCTGTCCTGCTTCTCTTTTCACTATACACTTAGCAGCTCCGCAGCCAGATTTCTTTCAGAGGAATGAGGCAGATTGGTGAGAAGCAGAGGATGGGTTTTCCAGCCATTTGGTTGGCACTCTGCTTGTTAAATGGTTTCTATCATTTCATATTTCCCAGGAACTCCAAATCATCTATGTGAAAAGGAAAAAAAAAAAGGCAGAAGCGCTGGTTTCCTTCAAAAGGATAACAATAGCAAGGAGTTATTTTAGATTTTAACGTGGTCTGTCATAGTCAGATCTTAGGTGTCTTGTATTTTATAAAAAAAAAAAAAAAACACTTGATGTAAATTTGAAGTCATGATGTTGCCTCATTTCTTTCCTGTTCAGCCTGGATCCCGTTGGCAAGCCTTGTTCTATTTCCCTTGGCTCGTGCGACAACATATGCCAGCTATGGCGTTTCCTCTATATTTCCTGGTTGTCAGAGGCTATGTTGGTCGACTGCATCTTTAAGCATCAGGGCTGTGTTCAGGGAAGGAGTTGGCAAAGAGTAAGCTCCCTGTGCCAGGTGAGGGTTCCCCCTGCAGAAAGGAATGGCTGACTATCCACCTGCCCAGCCACCAAAGGCTTCCTCACGACGGAGACGAAGATGGTCTATGAACCCGAGACCCGGGAGAACCTGACCTCCCCGCCGGAGTAGATCCCTCTGAGGGCCCTCCATGAAGTTTTACACACAAAACCTGGGACTCTGGTCAGAGCTAAATTATAAGATTTATCACTCTGAAAGAGACAGATGGCAGCCCTACCCTGAAATAGCTTTCTGGAAGACTAACACATGGTAAATTGCATTAATTGTAATAATTGCTTTTTATGCCTTGATAAAAACTGGCAAAGACCTTCAAAGATCTTCTAATCACGGCAAATTAGCACAGTTCCCCTTAGCGGTGACAGAGCTACAATTCCATGACTTTAGCTTCTGCTTAGAGAGGCTGAAGGATTAAAAGAGCACAGGAAACCACACACTTAGACTGAGATGGGCAGGTGAGGCTGTGGAGGTAACACAAGCTGGAGGACTATCTAGCTCATTTGGTGCCAGGTTGTGGGTACTTCTTGTGGGCACCTATTTAGTTAGTCCAATAATCCTGGTACATGAGGATGTAGGGAGGTTCCCTCCTTAACATGCACTGCAGGTGAGGATTCTGTTGGGGTCCTGGCTTGCTTGCTTTCAAACTCAATGGAGTAGTAGGGAGTGTTTCTGTTAAGTTTCCTGTTATCTAATTATGCAACTCAAGGAGAATTTCTATTATCTAACAAAGCTTTCCAGTTTTTCCTTTTCTCTCTCTTCAATGAAGACTTTTACATCTCAGCTTTATTGTGCCTCCTTTCATAATGTTGATGTTAAGTCAGACTTACGCTTCCTGCATGGAATCAGTCTGTGACTTTGGATATTTTCCATTATTTTAATCTTCCAGGAATATTTATGTCTTTTTCTCTTTATTCACTCTACCAGAAAGTGTAAGAAATCTTTATGGAAAAGGCACTAGATTTCAGGTACTCTCTACTAGTGCTGGGATATTTTAGTGGCATGTAAAATAAAAAAAGATTACTGTTAGGGTGAGGACTCACCAGGACTTCACAGTGCAGGTAGAGAAAGATTTCTCAGGCAAAGATTACAATAGTTTTAAAGGAAAGAAAAGTTTATTTTGCTTTTTCAGAAAGAGCGAGAAGGGAATGAGCCAGGGCACAAAGAAGAAAGAGAGGGATGTGCTGGGCCTGAGTACAGGAGGCTGGGAGTTTTTATAGGACAGAAGGGAAAAGAAACAGTTAATGTTATAAGCTAATAATAGGAGATAGCTGAAGCAGCTATGTCTGTTTTTTTTTTTTTGTTTGTTTGTTTGTTTCTGTGATTCTGGCTCATCAGAGTCCTTGGAAATATGATTCTGGCATATCTGAGACAGCTTGCACCCTTGTTGTCTATTTAGAATTCTTTAAGGCTGTGAAAATGAACTCTTAGAGATGCTGCAGATGGTTAATCTTAAAGATAACAAGTTGAGTCTCAGGTGTTTAATCAAACAAAACAAAGAGCAGTTGTACTATGAGTTTTCCCTTCAAAGGGGCAATTATGTGCTGGGACTTTCTGTGACTGTCTGATAGTTTATCTTTCTCTGTTAACTAGTTTATTAACAAGGCTGTCCTTTCAGTTACTTACTGCCACCTTTTTTTCTTTTTCCACACAGTATTCAAAATACTTTTGCAATATCTCATTTGCCAGGGCAGCAAATTTTTGCAATTATTATTATCCCTATTTTGCAAATGAGAACCTGTGGGCCAGACAGATCAAATAGATTTTCCAAGATCACACAGCTCACAAGTGGCAGAGCTAAGACTTGAAACTAGGTAGTCTACCTCCAGAGTCTTTGTTCCCCACGGTCTGCACCCTGAATGACTAACACTATCACTACATGGCTGGGCAAGCTGGTAGATAAGCAATTTCCATCTAAAACAACAAGGACTCTACTACACGCGTGCAAATGTTTTAGGGAAGGGGCTAGCAAATCTTCACTATAAGTACCAGGTGATTAATATTTAGGTTTTGTGAGTCAAACTGTCCCTGCTGCAATTACTCTAAATTATAGCAAGAAAGTAACCACAGACAATGTGTGAATAATGACATGGCTGTGTTTCAATAAAACTTGATTTACAAAAACAAGTGATAGGCTGGATTTGACCCATTGGACTGTAGTTGTTACCCTCTGTGTTAAAGGATTACAAGGAACAGAGAACCAATTCTGCCTAAAGAGGGGAAAGAGATATCTGAATTAATCCTTAGCTATTTGGCAACAAAGAAGGAGAAAAATCGTCCCAAGCAGACAGAAACCTGTTTAGGAATTGGGTAAGTCTGACTAGAAAATGGATATTTGGTAGAGATGTGAAATTCGGAGGGACAGGCAATGTATAAGACAATGACAGAATATAACTTTGGAAAGGAGAATTTGTGCTTAGGTTAACAAGTAGAGTATTATACAATAATTGTTGTATAAGTGCAGTTTCTATTTTTTTTTTTTTGAGACAGAGTCTCACTATGTTGCCCTTGGTAGAGTGCCGTGGTGTCACAGCTCACAGAAACCTCCAGCTCTTGGGCTTAAGCTATTCTCTTGCCTCAGCCTCCCAAGTAGCTGGGACTACAGGCACTGCCACAATTCCCAGTTTTTTTTGGTTGTATTTGTAGTTGTTTGGCAGGCCTGGCCTGGGCTGGAACCCGCCACCTTCCGTGTATGTGGCTGGTGCCCTCGCCGCTGAGCTACGGGCGCTGAGCCCACTTTCTATGTTTTGGTGGGCTTTTGGTTTTCCTTCTTGAACAACTTGCCTCTCCTCCCCTGATACAACTTACATGTTTTCCTCTTAATTTGTAACATAGAAAATTCCTTCATATGAAATTTTGTCAGCAAGAGTCTACCATTTACACGTAGGTAAACATTGTCAAAGAAACGTGGTATTTCAAAGACAGTGGACTGAAATATTCTAGGAGATAGCCTGAATAGAAGGGAAGGACGAATTTTTGCCTTTTGTAAAATCCTGTGGGGGAAATTTTTCCATTAGTCAAGATGGATGTTTCAATGTTGACACATGAGAAATCTCTGAAACGCCAAGACACAGCAAGAATGCTGTAGGGAAAACGAAGTTGATTCCTTTCTTTTTTCTTGGGCTGTAAGTCAACTAAAGTTGCTTCTGACAGCTTGCTCATGAAACATGATTTATAATGTTCACGGACACTTATCTGAGTTACTAAGTTTATTAAAATCGCTGAATAGGTATGAAAGCCATGGACTGTGGTGCTGGGTTCTAGACTCTACAGCAGTGATTTTCAACTGGTGTGCCGTGAAAATTTTTAAAGATCACTAATTAAATTACCTTCCAAAGAAGTTCAAAGCACAGTAAGTATATTCTTTCTTTTTACTCATTTTTTTTTATCAACAAAATTTAAGTGTGCTGGAGAAGTTTAACTATAGGTTCAAGTGTGCCATGAGATAAAAGAAGATTAAAAAACAGTGCTCTGATATCCCTGGGGGTACACCTAGGACAGCTTCTCCATGGAAGAAAATAGTGGGGGCCAGAAGATCTATCAGTCTCCCTCAAACCATGGGTATATCCTTTCTAGGCAATCAGGAGATTCCCCTAATTTTAAGATTCCCCATATGAGAAAAGAAAGTTTTATATTTCAGCTGAAGCACTGAGATAAAATAGATGATATTCCTCAGACAAGTGCTAAGCCAAGCTTTTAAGTTTTCAAAAGAAAAAACCAAGAAGTGTTACAAGATTCTTAAGCCCCAATCCACCTTTAAGGAAAAAAAGGGGGTACAGGAGAGCTCTTAGGGTGCTTGGAATCCCATTCCACCATACTCACCCCAGCAGCAGCTGGACAGGCTCTGCCTTGCACTCGGAGTCCAGGAGACTGTGTTGGGACCCCAGAGTCAGAATGACAATATGGGACTGACCCAGTGGCCTAAAGTCTGACTCCTTCTAAGAGTGGAAGAGAGGTTGGTGAGCTGAAGAAATGATGGCTGAGCTGGGGACCTCTTACTTCTCAGGAGTTTGTCAGAACAAAGGATGCACCAGGGTCTCTTGAAGACTTGAAATGGGTTGTGTGGGAGGGAGCTGAGCGGCTGGTCGTAATCCCATCTAAGAGGACTACACCCAAGGTGAAGGATGCTTACTAGCACAGAGGCCGAGAGTGAAGTCCAGATACAAAGAGTCTGAGAAAGGGGCCAACAAGAAGAGAGGTCACCAACAAGACCAACTGTTGGTGAGAAAGACCAACAAGAAGAGAGATTCTTCCTCCTTCACTAAGAGAACTGCAGCGAGGAGATCTCCAGCTCTGAAAACGTCCCCAAAAAACCCATAGACATGTCCTCAAGAGAGAGGAAGCATTACACATCTGCTAGGCCCAGAAAGCAAGACGCTAACCTCCCATAGCACCAGTCAAATAAGAATTCTCCTGGCCCACCTCGACCCACATCCCTCTCCCTGCTCCAATGGTCCAGGTGTTAGACGTTTCACTTATGCAACCTGGTGAGCAATCAAAGAGCACAGTGGCAAGTGATCATACCCACTGCCCTGACAGCACCTTCCTGATGCCACCAGGCCTGAGTTAGGAAACGGAGCAGACACATCAACTTTGATCTACTTTAGAGCATTGACTCTTGACACACAATTGGATGAGCTAGTTCAGAATGGACACACCTAAGAGTAGCAGAGACGGAATAAGACCTGCAAACACTGTCATCCAAAGTAAAGGGAAAAAAGGGAAAAAAAGGAAAAAAGTAGCCCAATGGTAGCCTTAGGCAGACAGAGCAGGAGGACAATTCGATGCAATGTAACTCACAATTAGAAGCCAGGAAGCGACGTGCATGATGGAGGGTCAGAGGAGCCACCTTCTCATGTGCAAGTTTTATTTGATACTGGCTGCCTACCTGGTGTAGCTAAAGAGGGTCTAACACTGCTACACAAACCAGCCCTGCCATTACTCTCACTGGGCCATGATGAACGTCTGGTCACAAGCCAACAGGCAATGCAGAGCGTTTACCACTCTGACTTTTTTTTTTTTTTTTAATGAGATAGAGTCTCACTATATCACCCTGGGTAGAGAGCCATGGCACCACAGCTCACAGCAACCTCTAACTCTTGGGCTTAAGCAATTCTCTTGACTCAGCCTCTCAAGTAGCTAGGACCTGCTACTTGGTGCCTGCCACGATGCCTGGCCATTTTTTTTTTTTTGGTTGCAGTTGTCATTGTTGTTTAGCTGGCCCGGGTTGGGTTTGAACCTGCCACCCTTGGTGTATGTGGCTGGCGCCATAACCACTGTACTACGGGGGCTGAGCCCCCTCTGACTTTTGATGTGGAGCTCATGATGATGCTGCAGACAGAAAAAACAAAGGTGGATCCACACATGAGCCAACTGATTCCACAGAATGTTGACTCTTGATGAATTCCTCTATCTATGGCCGCCCTTAAAGCTGTGAATGACGAATGAGCATAGTTCTGACATGAATGTCGGTTGATATTTTCATTCACTATCATGAGTAAACCTGGAAAGTGAAACAACAAAGAAAACATACGCTGGAATTTCACTCATTTGTCAGTGACATGAGTGGCTTCTCTGCTGAATTGGGTCATCATTTTGAATACAGAATATTGCCTTAGTGCCATTCACAATGTAGTAGCTGCACACAAACACACACAATACTTTGTTTTTTTTTTTTTTTGTTTTTTTTTTAGAGACAGAGTCTCACTTTATCGCCCTAGGTAGAGTGCTGTTGTGTCACAGCTCACAGCAACCTTCAACTCCTGGGCTTAAGTGATTCTCTTGCTTCAGCTTCCTGAGTAGCTGGGACTACAGGTGCCCACCACAATGCCCAGTTACTTTTTTGTTGCAATTTGGCCGGGGCTGGGCTCAAATCCGCCATCCTCAGTAGATGAGGTCGGCACCCCACCCACTGAGCCACAGGCACCATCCCACACAATACATTTTTAAGTTTAATCTGCCAGGTTTTCTCCATCACTTTCTTTCTTTCTTTTTTTTAATTGTTGGAGATTCATTGAGGGTACAAGATACCAGGTTACACTGGTTGCATTTGTTAAGTAAAGTCCCTCTTATAATTCTGTCTTGCCCCTCGAGAATCAGCAAGCAATAAACCAAGCTCTGATTTGTCATACCTGCCCATTTCTGTGGTCTAAGTCGTAGTATGTAACCCCCAGGTGTTAATCACTAAGCTGGAAGCCTGATGTCGGGAGGACAGAGCCTTGTGTGTGTGTGCGCAGGACTGTATCCTGGGAGTTCATACACTCACAGCACACAGGAGATGCTCAGTGGGAAGTTACTGAAACAGTGAATGGGTCCTGTCTGCCTTCTGTATCCCAAAATAAAGAGAAAAGAGAAGCTCCTCACCTTTGGGAGTTATTTATGAGAATAAGTGCTAGGCTGGGTTTGAACCATCAGACCACAGTTGGTTAACCTCTGTGTTAGGGGATTACAGGGAAGAGAGAACCAATTTGGCCTAAAGATGGGAAACAGACTTTTGAATTAATCCTTATTAAATTTCCTTGGTTTAGACAATTCCTTGCTATTCTTTGTTCCTAATCTCTGGCTGAGATCTAGCTGTCCCCACAGAGTCTTAAGGGAGCCCTTCTCTGTCAAGGACACAGAGGGTTGAAGGAAAGAAGTGAACTTGAAAATCCAAATTGGGGGCGGTGCCTGTGGCTCAGTGAGTAGGGTGCCGGCCCCATATACTGGTGGGTTTGAACCCGGCCCCACCAAACTGCGACAACTAATAGCCAGGCATTGTGGTGGTGGTACCTGGAGTCCCAGCTACTCAGGAGGCTGAGGCAAGAGAATTGCCTAAGTCCAGGAGTTGGAGGTTGCTGTGAGCTGTGATGCCATTGCACTCTACAGAGGGTGACAAAGTGAGACTCTCTCAAAAAGAAAAAGAAAAAAGAAAATCCAAATTAATGCTACTTAGCTTGGTATAAATTTGTCTCTGAACGTGGACTCCTGTCATGAGGAGCTGAGTAATCCACTGTCGATTTGCTTTCTCCCTCCCCTTCTTTATATCATTTACAGTTTGTCTTCACGCCTTGCCATCTTCATTTGGCCATTAGTGAATTACTGCCACCTTCAGGTATCTTCTTAAATGTCACACTGCAGGTAAGTACTTCCCCAGCCACCATATACACACAGTGTGTCCATCAATTCACGTGCAATCTAAAATAGGGTGCAATTTAAAACTGCACATGAACTTCATGGCCACCCCACGTAAACAGTCCCCATCTCATATCAGCCCAATCCCTACATTTTTCTTTAGTCTTCTCTAGAACACTCTACATACTATATAATTGTATAAATTATATAGATACATACATATCTCCAAAACATACTACATATAATATACGTTTATTTGTTCATTTTATAACTCTCTTTACTGGAAGGTAATCTCCCTGTGGGTCAGGATTTGTTGTTGCTGTTGTCTAGTTTATCGTTATACCTCCAGTTCCTCAAACAATAAATGTCTGTTAAACAAATGAGAAAACGTACTGAGCACCTAGTTTGAGCCAGACTGTGCTAGGAGAGAGCGGTGAACAAGACGGATGCAACTCTCACTCTTAAAACTGATAGCGTCTAGAAAGGCCATGAAACAAAAAAATAAATCACACAATCATTAGTGAATTACAATTTTATGTAATGTGAAGGTTAAAGAAAGGTTGCTACCCTAATCTTAATGCCCTCTATCCGGGGAAGGGAGTCAGGGAGGGTGGAAGAAAGAAATGTACAAGAGGGCAGGAGGGAACTTTTGGCCGTGAAGAATGTGCTCACTCTGGAAAGTGGTGATGGTTTCACAGTCATGGACGAGAGCGAAGCTCGTCAAATTCTGCATTTGGAATATGTCCAGTTTATTGTAGGCCGAGTCTAACTCCATAAAGCTGTCATTAAACTGAATGAGTCTGTTCATTAGTAGCCTGTGTTTTTACTAACTTTAGAGGGATTTTCTAGGACATAGTGTTGCTTACGGTAAAGAAACGTCTACTCTTCTTTCAGATTTCCTTCAGTTTCTTTTCATTTTTATAAATTCAAAGAAATGTAAAACCTTTAATGAACACAAAATACCATTTATAACATAACCCCATTCTAGTAGAGTTTTAACCATCTGTCCTATGTACCTTTCATGTAGAAATATGCATGAAATATTTATGTTTTATGGGTGTAAATATACTATGTAATATATCTCACGTGGATATATAAAAATGTATACTAAATGAGATTGTAGAACTAAAAGATCACTAAATTAATTAATTAATTAATTGAGATACAGTCTCACTCTGATGCCTTAGGTTGGGTGCTGCGCTTTCATAGCTCAGGGCAACCTCAAACTCGTAGGCTCAAGTCATCCTCCTGCCTCAGTCTCCCAAGTAGCTGGGACTATAGGTATCCCCCACAACACCCAGCTCATTTTTCTATTTTTAGTAGAGATGGTGTCTTGCTCTTGCTCAGGCTGGTCTCGAACTCCTGAGCTCAAGCAGTGCACCTGCCTTGGCCTCCCAGAGTGCCCAGCCACGATCACGACTTTCAAAATCTACTGAGGTGACTGGTGTTTTAATGTCTTCTAACAGGAAAATAATCATTTCTAGCAAACGTAATCTGAAAGAAAAACAATCCAGTACATTTCAGTGTCTCCCCAGAAATGTAAGTCTTTTCAGCCCTCCTGGGGGCCTGTTTACAGCCAGCATTTTCGCCCTGGCTGGCATCTGTGCTTCGGAAGTGGATTCTAGTGTTTCCTTTTGGTGCTATCACCACTGGAAGATTTCATAGACACAAAAAGACAGGAAAATGTATATTTGCCTGCACAACAAGAAAACCAGGTTTTGATTAGTTATAAAGGAAGAGTTTCTCATTTAAGGCAGAGAGAGGAGGAGGAGGAGGAAGAAGAGGAAGAAAGAAAGAAAGAATTGCACAACTAAACACAGCTAAACGGAGTGTTTAGAAAACAACAAAAAGAAAGGAAAGAACAAAGGGAGGGAGAGTGGGAAAAGAAAAGAAAAGAAACAAACTTAAGTGAAAGAGACAACAGCAGCAGACCTGGGCTAATCCCCTCAGGCCCCAGCCTTGCTGTAATTATTTAGCTCGGTGGGTTTAGGTACCAAGAGACACCCCCCAAGGGCTTGGATTAGACCCACCGCTGTGACCAATTAGTTTCATGGCATCTCCTGCTCTGCCTCAGCCAGTTTTCATCACCTCAGGTCATGGACTCCAGTTTTTCACACCTCGGCTTATTTGACTATAGACTGGGAGCACTATTATTTTTTCCAGCTGGTGGGACTGCTTAAAACATTTGCGTAATTTACTTGAAGGGAGCCGTGATGTCAACAGCGAGAACCGAGTTCTCCAGGCGGAGCTAATAATGTTCTTGCTTTTTTCAGTTTGTCAGTAAAGAGTCGCTAAGGCTGTGCTGCTGTGTTCCCAAAACTCTGTTCCAAGTTCAAAGTCGGGGAGGAGACCAAGAAGTGGGTATTAAAAAGAGTCTCTGCTCAGAAAAATGCACAACTTCTGGTCTTCAAAATGAGGCGGCTAAGAAAATTAGGAGGGAAGCCATGGATTGAGGGAAATATTTGCAATCCTTGTATCTGACAAAGGACTATATGTAGCAAATATGAACAGCCCTTACAACTCAATAGTGCGATACAAACAGATACTTCACAAAAGAGAGCAGATACGTGTGGCCAGTAAGCAGTTGAAAGGCCGTTCAACTCCACTGTCACCACCCACCGTCAGACACCAGTACACGCTCCGGAGGATGACCAGAAGTTAAGAAGACTGATGATACTGAGTTGTGACAAATATAGGGGACAGTTAGAACCTTCATACACTGCTGGTGGGGATTTAAACCCCTTTGGTAAACAGTTGGATAGTTTCTTACAAAATTAAATATATAGTTACCAAATGCCCTTCCATGCCATTCTTAGGTATTTACCAAAGAGACATAAAAACATGTTCTCAATAAAGACTTATTTATGAATGTAGAAAGTAGCTTCATGTATGACAGCCCCAAACTGGAAATAAACCAAATCCCCCCTCAATTGAATGGATACACCTATTATTCTATATTCATAGTATAGAAAAGTAACATGCCAGAAAAGGGAAGAAAAGGAATGAACTTCCAACACGTGAAATAACGTGGATGAATCTCCAACGCATTATGCTGAGTGAGAGAAAGCAGACTCAGAATGCTATGCTTGTAAGATACGATTTATAGAAAACTCTAGAAAGGACAGATCCAATCCCAAGTGACAGAACATAGCTTAGCAGCTGCCTAGAGCTAAAGAGGAGGGGAAGCTGAGCTGGAAGGGTGGAAAGGGAAATTTGGGGGTGATAAGAGTGTTCTATACCTAGACTGTGGTGTGGTTTACATGCCTGTATAAATTTGCCGAAACTTAGTGAAATGTATATTTAAAACGGGTCCATTTTATTGTATATGAAGAAGACCTCGATGAAACCGATTTAACAATAACAACAAAGAATCCTTATATCAAGAGTTCTAAGACCTCGAAGATGCATCTTAGCCTTAGGGTACTTTGTTCCATATTATATCAATTTGAGGAGGGGGAGGAATTTGCAGGAGGGGATCCTAAAGCCTATTCTAATATTAACATACTTTCTATATTAATGTCACCATCCATCATCTCTCAATCTACAAAGTGACAGAGATGTTAAGTAAATCAAGTCGCATACCGAGTCCCGCTGCTGACATCTTGACTATCCTTTATAATGTCATCTGCCTTCACACGAATCAAATTTTGTCCTACGAGGAACTATTCATAATATTTGGGCCACCCGTTTTACATTTACTGTGAGCACAGGCTAATAGGATTTTTTTTTTTAAGTGCAAGAGACTCAAGTGACATTTGAAAAATATCTGAGATGAAAAATACAGTAGATGAATAATTTCCTTAATCAGTCTAATCACCTAGAAATTGATTATCATACTTTATAATGGGTTCGTGGGAATATTTTTTAAAGTCTTGGGCTGCTGTCAAAATAAATGCCTTACAAATGATCATTTATGTTGTAAAAAAGAAGAGAATTTAGTAATAAAAAGCTTCTTTTTCATAGCCCTTCTACCCAAATTCCTTCCAATTACTGTCACTCACTCTGTTGTGGAATTTCTCGCTATCATCTTTTCCTGACACTCTGGGCTCTGCTGTAGCCGCATGAACAAAATACCATAGACTTCGCTTGCTCAAGAACGACAGGTTCCCTCGATGCCTTACCTCTTGCAAAGTGTTCCGTGTCTGGTCCCTCTGAAAGGTGTAAGGATTATAACCCTGCCAACCAAGCCCTAGTGGAAAAGTCCCCTTCTGTCCCCAGATTCATTTGGTGGCAGTGCAGGTATCTTGGCAGTTATTAGGGAAACTGATTGAGGATGAGTGGGAAGTCTTCCTGAGTCAACCAATGCCAAGTCCCTGCCTGATGTGGAAAATAGGATTTGGGGTCTGGCAGTGACCTCTGGCATCTCATTTTGGATCCTATTTAGAAATAGGCTTCAATTTTTCTTGAGTTACAACCATGACACCCTTAGAGGAAATCAGTCACAAGTGTCTGTTGTATGCTAGGCGCCGTAGGAAGAGTTCTAATTTAACCCTCCAAACCACCCTACAAGGTAGTATTTATAGTTATTTCCGTTTTGCAGAAAAGAACACTAAGACTCAGAGGATTTATGGAATTTCCCCAAAGACACACAGCCACTAATTTAAAAAAGAGATTAGAGTTAGATGTAATCTAACTCCAAAGTTACCCAGTTATGCTACTTTTCTTACTGAGGACCTTGATGCCTGCCTATTCAGAACTCAAGGACAGTCCGACTGTGCTCAGTGGGAGACAGGTTTTGCATGGAGAATAAGAATAGACTCAATCCAAACATAAATGTCAATGCAGGCTATAATTTTTTTTCTTCATTTCCAGAATGAGTCCTAGATCTGGGCTCTGACATAATAATACAATTCCTATAAAGCAGTGGCTCTCAACCTTCCTAATGCTGCAATTTATTTTCATTGTTACAAAGGGGTTGCGACCCACAGGTTGAGAACCACTGCTATAAAGACAGACATCTAGGACTCACTTCATCTTCTTTTACTTTGTCTTTTCTTTTATTATTATTATTATTATTTATTGTTTGGAAGGTACAGAGATTAGGTTACACTAACGCACTGCATGATTGCATTTGTTAGATAAAGTTCCTCTTATAATTGTGTCCTGCCCCCGAAAGGTGTGCCATATACCATGACACCCCACCCTCCTCCTTCCGCCCCTCTCCCCACTTACAATGTGGGATATAATTTTAACCTTATAATAAACTGCAACGAAATTAAAATAAGAGCAGTAGTTACCTATGGAATCTTCTATTACAATTCTACCAATTTTCAATGAGTTTTACCCGAATAAATTCCATTTCTGAAAGCTAATCAGAAAATATCTTGAAGGGCGGACTGGCAGCAGCTAACACTGCACCCATTTTTGACCCAGAATTTCCACTTTTCAGATCAACCTGCAAGAGAACTGAACTATGTACATATACATCCATTTTTGACCCAGAATTTCCACTTTTACAGTTAACCTGCAAGAGAACTGAACTATGTACATATACACAAAGATTCTTTGCAAAAATGATTGTAGGAGCAAAAATGGAAACTACTCAGCAAGCTATAATTGGGGATTGGTTCAAAAAAAGTTTGCTACATTTATTCAACAGCATTACAATGTAGGTTTGAAAGAAAGGAATAGATTTATACATGATGTAGGAAGTGATCCAAAATACGGTATGTGGGAACGTATGATGCATAACAATGTGTGTGCTATTTTTATAAAAATAAAAAGATACCTATTTGTACATGCATAGAAAAACCAAGAAGGATACAAGCTAATTATTAAAAGGGCTTATCTCTGCGGGGAAATATTAATGGGATGAATACTATTTTCTTTGTCTCCTTACATTCTCTTTAAGTGTCTGTAAGGATGATGTGTGTATTGTACAGAAAGTATTTGAATTTATGATCTACCTGTAAGTTCTTTGCTTTTTATGATAGATTCAGGTACATACACTCATTTTCAAAAACGGAACGAACAGATCAAAATGTTCACAGCAGTTATCTCCAGATCGCAGGGCGAAGATTTTTTACTTATGTGCTGTACATATTTTTATATCAAAAATTTTCTCTGCCCAGCTTCTCTAGGGTTAAAAAAATCACAAAATAAAATATTTCCTTGCTGAATATGGATTAATCTGATAATCATAACAAAGTACGTAAGTCTCCAGGGAAATCTCCTCCTCTCTGGAATTTGGCTCTGTCCGCTATCCCAAATGGGCGAGACTGGAAGAGTAAGATGTTCCTTTATCTTGTTAGGCAAAACAGCATTTTACAACTTAAAATATTTGGCTCCACCAAACAAAACAGAGTGTCTTGGATTTCTGAACATACATAGGCATGTTCTTATGTCTCAGACGGCTTGGGGATATTTGTTTGGGAACATGATCACCTAGTCGGTCCACAAGGACCACTTAGGCAGTTGTTCGGCTCAGTGGGGTTGGTAAAGACAAGCTGGTCCTCACGGTCAAGGTGAAGGGCAAGAGCTAACAGGGCACAGAAATACACACACGAGGAACATCCGCAGATATCCAAGACAAGACGTAGTAAGGTTTAAAGTGCACGGCACAAATTAACAAGATTAAAGATTAAGGAACGGAGGTCAGAGGAATGAAGGGTTCCAGAGTGTGCACAGTACCACGTTCTCCTCACCTTGTCCAACCCACCAAGGTAGCTCAGCCTGGAGAGCTCCACTGAAGCCACTCAGCAGAGTTTGGATTGGCACTGAGGTCACTTCATTCCTGTTTCTTGTACCTATTCAACCAGGCTAGATCCCCCCCTCCTTTTTTTTTTGAGACAGAGCCTTACTCTGTTGCCCTGGGTAGAGTGCTGTGGCATCATCATAGCTCACAGCAACCTCAAACTCCTGCGCTTAAGCCATCCTCTTGCCTCAGCCTCCAGAGTAGCTGGGACTACCAGTGCCTGCCACCACACATGGCTAGTTTTTTTATTTTAAATAGAGTCAGGGTCTCACTCTTGCTCAGGCGGGTCTTGAATTCCTGAGCTCAAGCAATCCACCTGTCTCAGCCTCCCAGGGTGCTAGGATTACAGGTGTGAGCCATCACGCCCAGCCAGACTAGGTTTTCCTTAATCTCAGTGCTACAGACATTCTGGGCCCGATCATTCTTGGTTGCTAGAGACTGTCCTGTACATTACAGAATGTTTAGCAGCACCCTGGGGTCCTCCCCCAGCTGTAATTATTGAAAATGCCATTACAAAGATCTCCTGGGGACAAAATCACCCCCATTGAGAACACCATAGTAGACCAGGCTGAATTTCAATAGGTTAAGAGCAAAGAGAGAGCAATTAAGACAGGGGTGACAAGGTACGATGAGCTCTTCATTTGGGGGTAATGGGCAGGAAGTCATCCAGTCTGAGGAAACTTTCATATATTGGTGAATAGTGGAAAATATGGTTATGTAGGCAAAATAGGATATGCTTGGAAGTACAAATGTACTTTATTATAAAAGGAAATAGGTCACCATGAAGTTTGAATAGGACAATGCCCTGATGGAAGGAATGACAGGTGAGGAAGAGGGGTTTGCCTGCACTCCCATGATTACATAGGGGGATGGACTGGATTCATGGAAGCCAGTTGGGAAGATGTAACAGCATCCTTAGCAGCTAAGGGATAGAACTGGGGTGGTGGTGGTAACGGAACTAGAAAGGATTGGCAATCATCTAGACATACCTTATAGGAACATGAACTAAAGTTGGCAGATATCAAACGTGAAATAGGGAATAAAAGATAACAAAGGTTTTGATCCTAGGTGGCCACAAAGATGAGGTTAAAAGTGACAGGATTTAGGAAGTCAGAGAAGGAAGCCAGTCTGATCACAAGTTCCTTCACAAACATACTGAATCTGAAGTCACAAAGAGGCAAGTGAGAAGAAATGGCCACAAGGCACCTAGAGACAAAGGCCAACACTTTGAGATAATCATTTCCCATTTCTCAGTCCCAAGTTCAGAGACACAACCTCAAAGCAGCGAGACCAATTTTGTGGATGACTCATGACTCTCTTCTCTTCAACTACAGCTTGTCCCAAGAACAAAGGCCTTGAACTCACAGACTTAGAAAAAAAAGAAAACCCATGTGGTTCAGACCACAGGTACAAAATGTTTCCAATCCTATTAATTTCTCATTTAGCTATTGCCTCCTGAAAAGGATGTAGGATATGGGCTGAGAAGGGAAGATTATTTCTCTGCAGAGTTCATTTTATGTTTTCAGATACCATCATCATCCAGAGGGATTTATTTATTGCCAAATTAAACTCGAGCTGTACCAGGAACTGTGCAGAGATAAAAGCACAGATGTGGTCCCTGGCTTCCAGACTCTTACTTATACAAATAGGTAAAGTATTTACAGACAGAATAAAAAATTCTAAACAATGCACAAATAGGAAATATGTGTATCAGGTACAGGTTGAAAATATGGGGGAGAAGAATTTGGAGAGAGAATGATGGAGAGGATTTCACGATAATGCAAAATGGCCCAAAAGGCAGTGTAGTATAAAAATGAGGTGGTCAGGAGGCCCCCTTCATGTCATTGAATCACTGCATCACCACATGATCTTCGGCAAATCACTTCAATTCGTAAGTTTTCACCTCCCACCTGTTAAATACCACTCATGTCTGAGGATAAATTCACCTATTTGCTTATTCAACAAACACCGATTGAATTTTACTTTCCTGCTTTAATAGCTCCTGTGGGTAGATCTAGAAATGTCAAAACGGAAGCAATGTATCCCTTCCCTTCAGAGGAAGCTGATGAAAAAATATTTAATAGGAGGGAAATGTATCAGTTAGTATGCTCTTGACTGCAAGGAAAAAAATTTATTCCCATGAAGTCTGATTTAAACAACAAAGATACTGTTATCTCACTTTTAAAAAGTATCAAAATAGAGGGTTCTAAAGTTGATTAATTAAGTATCCCTGTGTCATCATGAGGTATCCAGTTCTTTTCCCCTGTCAATTAACGCTGAGGTGCTCAAGTATGTTGGGTTCTGTCTTCAGGCTTGTCCTACTTGTGGATAAAAATGGCTGCCAGAGTTCCAGCCATCGGCTCCCGATGCAACCGGAGATTGGAACCACGAGGATTAATGCCTAGGTAAAGCACGGATTCTGGCACACAGAAATTACTCAATGGGTGTTAGTGTTCATTATTTTTTGCTGTTAAGTGCTATTATCATTCTCCAAAGGAACCACCTGTATTGGTTTGTTAAAGTATCACAGACTGAGTGGCTTAAACAACAGGAATTTAGTATCTGACAGTTCTGGAAGCTGTAAGTCTGAAATCAAGATGATGGCAAGTTTGATTTCTTCTGAGGACTGAGAAAGAAGGATCCAACCTCTGTCCCTGGCTGGCGTCTCTCCCTGGGTCCCTTCACATTATCTTCCCTCCTGTGTGTCTCTTTCTCCAGTCATAGTGGATCACAGTATGACCTCATGTTAACAAAATACACCTGCAGTGACTCTATTTCCAAATAAGGTCCCATTACGGTGGTTAGGACTTTGACACGAATATGCTCATTGGCGTGCTTTAGTTCAGATATCTTATTTAATAATACTAATTTTTTTCAAAGGGGCCTTTCCAGAAAGAGAAAATAAGTGAGGAAGTAATAACTTGGCTAAACGTTCAGTCTCTTCGGTCTCCCTCCAGGTAGCAGACTCTCCTTTCTCTGACCATGGGTGAATGAATTTATGAGCCACTGGGAGGTGAGAACCACTGTGGGGATGTTGCATATACCAAGCTCTTTCTAGAAATAATTATGTTGTCATCCCCTGGTTTTGTTTCTGTTACTCTTTTCCCTTCCAACTTCATTTCACTTATGTCTTTGCTCTTTTTAAGAAAAAGAAAAAAAAAATCCTAATGTATGCATCTGCATTTCTTCCCACCATGGGGGAGAATGCCAACGGCCAGGAGCTGGTGCGTGTGGCTTGCCATCCTCCTTTTCTTTTCCGAGAGACTGTGGCTGGAAGTTGGCCATGGTTTATGTAGTCCACTGAGCAAAACAAAGCAGAACACCATTTACCGACGTCTAAGCTCTTCTGGATGCAGCAAGGCTTTGGGAGTTATTAAAAGGGGGAGCAAGAGCTGTCAGCTGCTTGGGGGGGTCTTGTAGATACTGTGTCCCTCTCTCACCTAAGGCCACAGTCACTCACGGAAGCTGGTGGAAGAGAGCCTTGGGTTTTGTTTCTGAGAAGAGATGGAGGGTGAGAGGAGGACTAGCACCGACTCCTTCTCCGGCGTTGTCAGCCGGATTGCAGGCTGGGTTACGGCAAGCTGAGAAGCTGTCTGGGCTCAGCTCCTGGCTACTTCCCTCTCCCTTTGTCTTTCCCATCTACCAGATCTCTTACTGTTTGAGGACGGAGCCTTTTAATTTTGTAAATCGGAGCCCTCCAACCCAGAGACACGTCTCCCAGCGCACACTGGCACAATCTCTACGCCCACTCGGTGGGAAGGAGAACTTGGCACCTGCCCTCCCATTTGATAAAAATGATCAGGTTTTTTATTCAATAGATGCTTTATTCACAGTGATAGGAACAATTTTTAATTTCCACCTGAACTGTAGGGAAACCAAATTAAATACTTGTACTTTCTTTTTTAATGCTCACCATTAATATTTTTTTAAGGAGAAAATGAAAAAAAAAAAGTTTTAGCATCTCCAACAGTGTGCTCCATGAGTTTCCTGGTGGGAGGTGATAAAGGCATTTTTTTTAACTGACTAAAAATGGTTAGCCACAACACCATGAAAATATCTCAGAATGTTTTAAAATGAAAAAAAAAAAAATAAAAAACCCTCAGTGACATGGAAATAGCAATTTAGAGGGGGGTCCAGGGGTGGTTGCCAGCTTTGAACGGCTGATTTTGTTCTTCTCCGGACCTCCCTCACGTTGCCCACACTGATTTCCATCGACTTCAAAGGAACAAGCCGCCTGGGGGTATAGAGGGAGAAAAGGATGGGACCATTTGTTATTTTGGACACAGATGATTCCAACCGAGGGAGGACATTAAAATGTTTCAAGAAACACAGCCTTTGAAATACAGCAATAGACTCACATCTATAACAGACTCTTCCGTAATAAACACCCCCTCCATGGAGGGCAGAACCCTTTTGTGACTCTGCAAGCCTCAGAGCACCCTCCCTAGGCACCTTTTAAGTCCTGGAATTTAGCTGGGTCCTGTATGGATGCTAACCAGCCACTTGCACCATGCACAGATCCCAGCATAAAATTATGGTAGACAACATCATGCTAAAAGCGTCTACCATTTTTAACTTTTCTGTCAAAAAGAGGGTGGAAGTCCACTGCTTGGCTAGATATTCCTGGAGGGAAGAGAATTAACACCCTGAAGAGCAGGATTTCAGTGGAAAAGAAAATACTTTCACCTCATTTGCATGTCCCAAATGGAAGTTATGAGGAAGGAGGCTTAATTATTATTTTACTATCACTTCAAGTAATACTGAACAAAAAAGGTGAATCCCATCGTCCCACTTGTGAATGGCCCAGATTCCTTTACTGACACACAGATTTTTCACAGCAATCTCTCTGCTACCCTTGGTTTCCTCCTCCATGTTATTCTCCTAGTTCTTGGTTTTTGATAACCACAAACCAGCCTACTCAAGGGCTTCCCCTGGACAACTTTCTGGGCACTTATTTATTCTGGTCACTCCTCATTTTTTATTGATTCAAGCTCCCTCTTACTTAGGGAGAGCTGCTTGAGGCTTGTCACCTTGCCTTGGACGAGACCAGAGGTTCCAAGGGCTGGGAGAGAAAGGGAAGAAAAGGTATCAGGTGCATTTCACCCCAACTGGGGTGAAGGTAAAAGGTGCATTTCAGGCCATCTGGGGTGAAGGAAGACAAGCAGTGAATGAAGGTATGTCACTAAACCGCCAGTTTAGTGCTGCGGTATTGTGCTGGGATTATTCAAATCTACCGAAAACAACACACAAAAGAGACAGGCACACGTTAGGGGCCAGGTAATGAAATCCACAGTACATAGTTGTCTTCCTTCCTTCGTGTTAGCTTGGGAAGAAAATGTAGTCCCAGATGAACAGTGTGGCCTACAAGAGACCTTCAGTGTCTCTGTTAAGTTGGTTTAGATGGATTTTAACTCAAATGCACTTAGTTCTCTGTTACGGGCAATCTTCAAAACGTGTATGAATCCACCAGTTTCATAGCCCTTGGTTTTATTTGATCGTTCTCAAGGTTTTTTGAACAGAAAATGCTCATCACTTTTGCAGGAGTTTTTGTCCATCTTTCTCAGATAACTATAGAAGGGGAGTTGTTTTTGCTTTATCTGCGGGGGGTGGGGGGCGGGGGAGAGGGAGATATCACCCCTCCCCTCTAGATCTCCGAGATTATCCAAACAAACATCTTGTTGGATCGCACTCCAGCTGTCAAGGTTTTTGTCACGGGTACTGTGAGTCACCTTGAGTGGATCCTGGTGTTTTGTCTCCCAATCCGGAGGTGGCAAAACAACCATTGTGCCATGTTAAGCTATAGACACTACGCCTTTGGTAACTCTATGCATTTCCAAATATCTGATCTCCTAAATCACTCAGTTCCTCATGAAAGAGACAAATGCTACAGACCAAAGCTATTCCCACTGTGAGGTCCACATAGGCATGAAGATTTATGTGCTCTGAGGACAGAACACATCAGCATACATTGTATTGTTCTGTTTCGATCCTTTGGCGTTAGTATTTTATTTAGATGAGCCCTCGAATAGGTCTGGATATCAAGATTCTTGTACTGATTTTGCCACTGATTTGCGGCAAGGATCTTGAATTTCTGGGATCATTCATGTTGCCTCGGGCTCCTATTCTCTCTCATCTGCCAAATGAAGGGGTTGGACGAGATGGTCTCTGGAAGCCTTGTGTGACCAAGGTCCTCTGCCATCTGGTTTTGAGACTACGATCCTTGTTTAAGAGGAGTGGAAATGTGGATAGGAGGATGACAGTATTTTTCTTTCTTTCCTAACGCTTTGATGAAATGAAATTGGCTGAGTAGGGAACTTATATCTATCTGCTCTTGTCTCCATATAGTATGTCATAAGTTGCTAACTATATGCAAGGAAGCATTTCTTAGGAAAATGTGAAAAATGCAAATGTGGTAGAGAATTCTTTTATGATGCATCCATGTGATCTCTATAAAGTTGGTGATCTCTGTTCTCGTACAGTCAGAAATCATAAAGGAAAAAAAACAGCGAGCTGCTAAGAGGGCTGTTTGAGTGGCCTTGAAGAGGAGAATGACAAAATAGTATACAAGTTCCTTATAATAGAAATGTCACCAAATGATCCAGTGTGACAATTTGGTGCCTCGTCTCACTTTGGTATCAGCATATAGCCAGGATTTTACGACAGTTTACTGAAGGTACTGGCAAACGTAATTTGTGCTAATTATTGTTCAAGGTGAAATGAAGTTCATTCATTTTTTTTTTTTTTTTTTAGTGGTCAAAACAAGCCACCAGATTAAAAGCCAGCCCCTGAGTTCTTGGTTTGGACTTCCTCAGTGTGGACGCGGCCTTGCTGTGGGACAGGACGGCTGGCATTTTGCTGTCTGAAGCCAGGAAACTAAACATGGGTATCGTTCACGCCGGTGTCCACGAAGCAACACCCCCTGCTTCAGATCCTTCGGTGAATTCCCTCTGGGTTTGTAAGAAAATCTGAACTCCGTAAAATGGCTGGAAAAGCCCTGCATTTGTTCACTGATGTGTCTCTAGTATTGGGAATAGAAGAAAGAAGAAAGCATGGTGTAGGCATCTGATGAACATCTGTGGAATGAATGAAAATCCAGCATCCTTTGGTCCCTGCTCGCCTCTGAGCAGCCCACTCTGCTGCGGCCACACTGCTTCTCCATCCCTTTCCCTCTTCTTGCCTGGTCAGCCCCCATAATCCCTTCAGATGAAACATCAGTCCCTCAGGTTTTCAGTGGTCTCTCTTATTATTCTTTCTTAAAGTACCAAATTCTTCTCCTTCAGAGGATCAGCATGTTACAAATTTTCTAATTTTTGTGTGAATATTAGTTAATAGATGGTTTCTTCCATTACTATTTAGACTCATGAGGGCAGGATTGTCTGCTTTTTTAAAAACTGTATGCTTAGGCAGTGTCTGTGGCTCAGTGGGTAGGGTGGTAGCCCTATATACTGAGGGTGCAGCTTCAAATCCAGTCCTGGCCAGCTAAAACAGCAGTGGCATCTGCGACAAAAATAGCTGGGTGTTGTGACGGGTGCCTGTAGTCCCAGCTACTGGCTAAGGCAAGAGAATTGCTTAAGCCCAAGAGGCGGAGGTTGCTGTGAGCTGTGATGCCATGGCACTCTACCAAGGGCAACAAAGTGAGACTGTCTCAAAACAACAACAACAAAAAACTGTATGTTCTAGGCTGAGCCCTGTGGCTCACACCTATAATCCTAGCACTCTGGGAGGCCGAGGTGGGTGGATCACTTGAGTTCAGGAGTTCAAAACCAATTCTTGAGCAAGAGTGAGACCCCATCTCTAAAAAGAGCTGGGCATTGTGGTGGGTGCGTGTAGCCCCAGCTACTTGGAAGGGTGAGGCAAGAGGATCACTTGAGTCCAACAGTTTGAGGTTGCTGTGATCTGTGATGCCATGGTATTTTGCCCAGGGTGACAGAGAGACTCTGTCTCAAAAAAACTCCCACAACAAAGAAACCCTGTTTGCTGTATAATTAGTATAGTGTAGGCAGGTACAAAGTGCTCAGTATTTTAAAAATTATATTCGAGAAACCACTGGTCTGCTAAAAAATAAAATTTTATTTAAGTATTTTATATATTAATAGATGATTTTTAAAAAAAGTATCTCCAGCAAGGCAATCACTTAAATCCAATAGTTTGAGGTTGCTGTGAGCTGTGACACCACAGCATTCTACCTAGGGCAATATAGTGAGACTCTGTCTCAAAAACAAAACAAAACATTTAGCTAGCTCATTAAAAAACAAACAAACAAACAAAAAAACCCAAACATTTTCATATTGATCTTTTTGTCTTTCTTGCTAGCTTTGGATCAGAAAATAAATGTGACAATAGAATGTCATCAGACATGTATAAAGGATAGTTCTTTAACCAGGTAACCCAAAAGTTTTTCTTTCCCCCCAAAAGAGAGTTCCATTTAAGACTTTTCTGTAGCCACAGAAACTACCTACTGACATCAGAATCATTTATGTTCTTCGTTGGGAATTGGATGCCCCAGGCAGGAACAGGATAGTCAGGCAAGTCCCTTAAGCACTGCTGAGGACTCACTGTCCAGCTGATACGCAGGACCCAAGGACGTCTGTCACACACGGGCCTGGGGCTGCTAGCGATGGACTGCAAACTGAGACAACCTCCTGTGCTCCGGGCTCTCCTGTCTGATCACAGGGGCTGTGACTGGAGGCAGCAGATTGCGTTACATCATCTGCTCTGACCTGATTATAGGAGTGTTTGTTTCCTAAGGTGCTGTAACCAAGTACCACCATTGTGCCGCCTTAAACCAGAAGAAATTTATTCTCTCTCAGCTCTGGAGGTGAGAAGTCCAAGGTCAAGGTTCAGTAAGACCATGTTCCCTCTGCAGGCTCCAGGGAAGAATCCTTCCTTATGTTTTCCAGCTTCTGTGTTGCTGGCAATTGTGGGTGTCCCTTGCAGCTGCCTCCTCCAATCTCTGCCTCCTTTGTCACATGGCCTTCTCTCCTGTGTGTGTCCGTGTCATCACACAGCCTAAGGATACCACTCATTGGATTTAGGGCTTGTCCTAAGCTGGTATGACCTCATTTTAACTTATTACAGTTGCAAAGACTCTATTTCCCAATAAGGTCATACTTGGAAGTTCCAGGTGACATGAATCTTTGGGTGACACTGTTTAATGCAGAACAGTGCTCAAGGCAGATGACTTGTGCTCAGCCCTCTGCAGCTTTTTCCTGGCAGGCAGGACCCAAATTTCTTCATTTGTGTACCATTCAGATGCAGTTTCCACAGCTACCTTTAGGTCAAGCTCTATCTTTATTGCCTCTCACTCAAACCCTTTCAGGTACTGATTCTAACCATCACCACCACCACCAAAGCTCCACCTTATACCAGAGCTGCCGTGTGCTGAGACGATCTCCAGTCTAAGAGCTACCCTCTAGGCTGGGCCTTCCTGATGAAAATATGATTCTCACTGCTGCCTTGTGTATGGTGATTTAAAAGGTGGTTCTTTGCTCAAATCCTGATTGCACAATGACAAATATGGAGCCCCCCCCCAACAAACAGCAAGGCTGTCCCCCTTTGTGGTGGTGCTGTGGGGGAGTTATGAATGGACTGTGATTCTGCCCCTGCTTCCAGCTGGCAGGCAGTGGAAGCACTTTCCTCCCAGGGCAGGAAGGAGGCAGATTTGCTGAGGGCACCTGTACACAGGAAAAACCCATGTCAGGGTGTGGTGGGCAGCGGGTGTGCCAAGAAGATAAAGTTGGCCCTGTGAATGGGGTGGCTGTGATGCCTTCAGGAGTGGCTGGTGGGGATAGGGCACAATCCAGACTCCAGGTCTGTAACAGAAGGCTTACTTCTCACGTGACGGGCTGGGACATTCCCTGTATAGTCGGAGATGAGCAACCCTAACCCGAAGTCTCTCCTGATTACACCACATTCTCATCCAGCCCAGATTCCTTAATTCACTCCCAATTCCTGGATGTGCAAATTTAGTAGCAGTATTACCCAACCCTTTACGAAGCCTCTAAACATTCTAAGAGATCATTGTCCATGTATAAAGAGAGTCTAAATGCTACAGGAGAATGGCAACCCCAGAAACATCCAGGGCAGAAAGCATTCATGCACGCAGCAGGATTTCAAAGTCTAACATATTTCAGGCACACACCCCCCTGGGTGTGGGGAGACCAGGACAGACAAGATGGGGGTCCTTCTTCAGCCTCTGGTTCAACCACTAAAAACAAAATCCCCGGGGGGTCTGATGACGTGGGTCTAAAAGTGCTTGAAAATGAAACTAAAAGCCATTTTTCTGCCTATTTTAAGAGGCAATGCTCTTTGGTAGGTCATATGGGAGAATCCCCTTTGGTGTAAAATATTTCCTTAATGGGATCGTGTTGGAAGTGCATTTCTGGACGAGATGGGAAAAGAAGGTGAAGTTATTCTCAGGAGCCAGGCTTCCCTGTTTTGGTCAACACTTCCCTTGCTCATCAAAGAGATGCTGTGTTGCCTGACCACATGGGGGAACAGAGGCCGTAGACACCAAAGTTCTGCCATTTAGAGAAATAGGGTAACGCTTCCCTGTCTGTCATCACGCACTGATTTGAATGTGTTAATAAAATGAACATTTCAGGAGCTCAAAAGCAGAAACTTAAGGGATGATGGGAAGGAAAACTGCTGTTGGACAGACCCAGGGAGTCTGGATTGGCAGCAGAGTGTGGGGTGGGGTGGAGGAAAGGACATTTGCTCCGAAGTTAAAGGAACCTTCTCTTCATCCTTCCTCTGCCACCTGCCAGCTGTGGGCCCTTGAGGAAGACCCTTCAATCTTCCCGAGGCCAAATTTCCTGCCAAATGAGGGTGCCACCGAGAGAGAAGAAAACGCAAAGGGTTTTGATACATAGACAGCCCTTGAACAATGATTACTGTTAGTAGTAACGGAAAAGAGATCAAGAGGAAAATTTAGCGATGGCAAATTACCAAATTCTATGATGTATAAAATAAGATAAATGTGAGAGGCAATATCACAAAGTATGTATACATAGTCTAACTAGAAACATTACATTTCTGAAGAACGCTTCTGAAACTGTTATTGATGGGAAGATCACCTCTTACGTATGTACACACACAATTGTGTAGATGTGTCTATACCGTGAAAATCGCAATAGTCAAGTCACAGTTGACTTTTGCAATTACAAGAGACACGAGATATAAGATAACAAACGTTATCAGTATATATTCCAAGATTACAATTTTAGCAGGTTTTCCCTTTCTTTAAAATGTCTATACATTTTTTGAGCACCTTCGGGATATGGTATATGTGGATGATCTTATAGATGGAGAGGTAGACCCATGAGTAATTACTGTCTAATTTTAGGTTATAAAATGTCTAGGTTAGAACAGAGATTTTTAGTTTACTTGCCAGTTCTGCTGGCTTTCAACATTATCTCCCACAGAAGTGTGTTTTGGGGGGTAGGGGTATCCACAGGTTCTTCTGAAATGGACTCACATTTTTAAGGGCACTTTGGATTTTGCTTTTGACAGACTCTTCCTCAGGACTCCGAGCACAAGAACTGGGATGCAGGGCCCTTCCGGTACCAGCTGTCACAGAATAAACTGATTGTTGTTTGCAGAAGGCTTTAAATCAATGTTTTTCAACCTTTTTTTATCTTCCAGCACACCTAAAGCTATTGTTAAACTTCCATGGCACCCTTAAATCATGTTGATCAAAAAAAAAAAAAAGTAAAACAAAAAAAATATGTACTTCGCTTTGAGCTTCTTTTGAAAATAATTTAATTAATGATCTTTAAAAATTTTCACACCTAAAATCCTCTTATGGCATAATGGTTGAAATTACTGCTTTAAATAACCAAGTATGCAACAATTGGGCCATTACGAGAAAACCAAAAATTCAGGTAAACAGCTGAACTTTTATAGGGTTTAATAAACTCTCACCTGTAATAATATTTATAAATGTTTTCTTCCTTTAAGGAAACTTGGCCTTGATGAAGTAGACTCCAATTACAAAGCAGAAAACCCTATGAGAGTGTCTAAAATTTTTTTCTTTCCCTCTTCCTTGAGTTTCATACAATCCAATTCATGTAAGTAATAAATTTAGGTATTTATTGTGCCTTGATTTGATTAGACTGAAAAGCATCATTGGTGACAAATGAACTCCTGTGCTCAAAAGGTCATATTATCTTCGTGAAATGGCCACCTTTTGAACTCTGAATATTTTGTTCATCCAGATTATCAAGTAACCAAAACCAGTATATAAAAAGATGTGAAACCCAGCTTGGAGTTCTTTTTTTTTTGGCCAGGGCTGGGTTTGAACCCGCCACCTCCGGCATATGGGGTTGGCACCCTACTCCTTTGAGCCATAGGCGCCACTGTGAAACCCACTTTGGTAAGAAAAGAAAACAAAAAAAGACAACCACCCTGATGTTTTCTATTATGCTTTGAATTTCAACATATGTATTTTCTGGATTGCAGCATATACCATAATATATACCAATGTCATTCTGAAAAAATATGTATTTAATGCATTCTCATAACAAAAGTACACATGCTCATTATAAAAAATTTAAAGGAATAAGTATAAAAAAGGAAATGACGAAAAGCGTCATTAGTCCACCACGCAGAGATAAAATTTATCCGCATTAAAACTGTGTTTCATTTTCACTGAATCTTTTACACATCCATATTACAAACACAATTTCCTTTTTACACAGTGGGGACCATTGTCCCTGTATGTTAAGATTTTTAAACCTTCCCTTTTCCTACTTAACTGGTTATGTTCCATTTTCAACGTCTGTCATGTGATCACGCCACAATTCGCTGAATTTTTCTTCCATGGGTGGGATCTGGCTTTTCTCTGCATGTTCTGTAGAGGAGGCTGTACAGACAATTCTCAAACAGAGCTGTAGGTGTGTTATCACAGCATCTCTGGTAATTCCTTTAGGATCAATTCCTAGAAAGAAAACTTCTGGGTCCCAGCACACAATTTGAAGGTTTTGCTACACATACTGCCAAACTGCTCCCACCTTTCTAGAGAGAAATTTATACTCCCTACAGCAGTGTCTAAGGAGGTTTATCTCATGGTACTCTTCCTGTACTTCAATACTGCCTTAAAAAATATCTTAAAACATTTCTCATTGCTACTCCCAGCTTAGTTTTGCTTTGATTTATATTTTTTGGATTACTAGTGAGACTTCGACTCCTTCGTGTCCCCCCCGCCCCGTGAACGTGTGTGTACTGCCCATGATTTCTACCTCCAGTTTTCACCTTTTGAAAACACTTACTCGTCAGGGCCCTTAGCGTTGTTATATTTTTACTAAAGCTTTGCTGCTAGTTGAAAAGTCTTCCTAGTCAACGACAGCAGAGACATTGCTCTTCCTCTTACAATTTCATCAACTAAAAAAAAAAAAAAAAAAAAATCAATTCGAGAAATTCAGGTTGAGAATTTATAAATTGCACCTCTAAAAATTACAACAGCTGAACCCCCAAACAAGGGAGGAGGGCAGCTGGGAACGCCTCTTCTTATTGTTGTCCAGAGGAGGATGTTTAGACCTTGCTCTGTGGTCCCTTAGATTCAAAAGAAATGCCCATTCTCTAATTCACTGGGGACTTTTTGTTTTGATTTTAGCTTTAAACACATCCCCGCTGTCCTGGTTTTGGGAACTAACTGAGGATCTGGAAGGGGAGGAAGCCGAGGTGAGGGTGGGCCTTCCCTCCACAATCCCGTTGGGAGCAGGCAGCATCTTCACACACCTTTTGTGGGGGCAGCATCCTGGTGTTGGCAGGCCTCTAGGGAAGCACAAAAGCTCAGCTTGGATTTATTTTCATTTCCATACATATCACTGCGGGGAAGAAGGGAAGCTGCTATCACAGATGTTAAACAATTGGTTGTTTAATGACTCTGCCACCTCGGCTTCCACACTAGGTGTGGTGTGCTGTGTGCCCATTTACACAACTTCTTTGGCATTACCGTCAGGAGCTCAGGAGAATGCTTTGATAGGAGCAGATTTTCTGCAGTGACAAAAAACATACTTCGTTTTTATTTTTTTTTCCCTCTCTCTGCATTTCACAGCTCTTGTCTACCAGCCCCTGGCAGAAGTCACCATTTCTTTGGCGAAGGAATGCTATTTTCCAAAATCCTTTGGCAGAATCTCCTAGAGATGTGTTTTTCTCCCTCCTTCCTAATTTAGAAAGTCTTCAAAGAAAAAAAAAAAACCTGACAAATTAATGTGAGAAGAAACGAACTCTGATTTAATTTTGCATTTCTTTCAAGAAAAGTTTCTCTGGGAGTTTATCATTTATAACCGATAAAACTGGCTACAGAAATTGGGGGAGAAAAGTAAACAAGAATGTGTGCACCCCAAGATCGGACTGTTCCGGATTGCAGTCAA
Organism: Otolemur garnettii; assembly: GCF_000181295.1. NCBI lineage: Eukaryota > Metazoa > Chordata > Mammalia > Primates > Galagidae > Otolemur > Otolemur garnettii. The sequence goes on along the minus strand of NW_003852414.1, from coordinate 16,433,525 downwards.
GATGCAATGTGGGATACGAATTCCAGATTTTATTACAATCCTTTGTAAGTTAAATTAACATAATATTTCGGTGGTGCAGGAAGTCTTTTAATAAAGCAAAATAAGGAGTTGCGTGAATAAGAGTGAAAAGTGTTAACTGTGACATTTAAATGGTTACATGATTTTAATTATTCTTTTGACAATAAGCACCCTCCTGATGTCTATTCAAGAAGCTGAAATCTGTGCCTACTATGGAATTTGCAGTTGAATAAGAGCTTTGTTCCCTGCCTTTGGCAATTTTAAAGAAACAAATGGAAAAGGTATTAAGGCCTTACAACAATCTACCACCTACCAAAGGGATCAAAAGGCAAGGTGGAAAGTACTAGAGAGACAGAAGTGAAAAGGAAAAAACAAAGGTCACACGGCTGCATGAGAGAGGATAGGGCTGGTGAGAGGAGGGAAGTCCAACTGATGGCAACTTCTTATCTGTTCTTGGCTGTCAGGGGTTTCCGGCTGATCTTTTTGGATTTGTCATTATTCTTCTTCGGAGGTTCTGGGTTTGCCTGCATGTGTCTGCCATAGAGGCTGAAAAGAGAGAGGGAGAGAAAGAGAGAAAGGAATCCATGAGATCTGTTTTACTATTAATACAAAATACTCTTCAATTGATGGAGCCTTCAGCAACAGATTAATGTTCAGAAAAATACAGAGAAAGCCAAAAGATCACTCCCACTTTCTCTGTGTCATACAGCGTATTCAGGATATAAAATTCTCTTTTGCACACACACACACACGTACACCAGGCCATGATGTCCGATCCCAGACAAGCTTCCTGGGGCCTCAACCCCACTGGGAGAAACTGTAGTGCGTGGCCCGGCTGTTCCAGACTAAGTTTAAAAGGTGGCAGGTGTTCAAGGCAACACTGACAGGAATTAGGCTGAACTGGAGAGACGGAGTGCCCATTTAGGGGAGAGTGAGCACTGAGCTTGCCCTAAAAGCCCAGGGGCTGGCTAAAGTGACAAAGAGCGATGGTGTCCGAGTCCGCGCTGCCTGCTCCTGCGTGATGGATAGCACGGGGACGGCTGCCACACATCAATGCCACGTTAATAAGTACCGCTGATTAAATGTTGACAAAGTGCCCTCCGACGACGGCGGGTGGCTTTCACTGCACAGTGATGCTGGCTTCACGGCTGAGCGGACTTAACAGGACGGCAGAAGGTAATTAATCGATAATTTATGAGTAATTCTGATTAAACTAAATTAAAAGCCACCCTAAATAAATACAACTCATCCTTAACTCCTCCTATTGATATAACCGTGTCTCCAAGAGGACCCTGGGGGAGTCTCAGCCCTTCCTGATGAAAGGAACCACCTGACTCTGCGGCTGCAGTGGCCGTGAACCAACTCAAGAGCATGGGCACAGAGCGTGGCCACCACTCTGCGCAAGGTGGCCCAAGTTCCAATGTCCACTGTAGGAACTGATGTCCTCTCTTGATGTTGGCACCTGGTGGCCAAGTACAATGTGGCCCAATTTAGTACACATCGGTGTTCTTGATGACCCTGAGGCTGACAGGAGGAGGGCAGGGGAGGGGCTGGTGCACAGTGCCATCCTGCACACCTGCCAGGCAGAGCACGTATGTCCAGCCAGGTTCTGGGGATCTTTCCAGGAAGAGGGAGGCCACTCTCTATGTTAAAAAGGTACCACATGTGTCCCAGACATGTAACACGAGGGCCTGCCAACTGGCTTCCAACTTCTGTAAGAATCAGTTTAGAGGGCCTTTGCTCCAGGCCCACCCTATCCACCTGGCATTGTCTTCTCTGGAGCCATAAGAGAATCGTTTACTTCCCCAAGAGACATAGGGAGGTTCACCTCCCCACGCTTTACACATGCCCCAGATGAGTAGGCCCTGGGTCCCTGGGAGTCCTGGATTCCAGGCAGAAGACCACTGATTTGGATAGAGAGGAAAGTACAGTGTGTCCAACCTTCCCTCTGTGGCTGGCCCAATTCCCAATGCCATCTATGTCCTAAATCCCTGAAACCTGTGAATATGTTACCTGGCAAAAGGGACTCTGTGAGTATAATTAGATTGAGGATCTTGTGATGGGGACATCACCCCATGTACCTGGCCCGCCCTGGGTTCCTCCCCTCCCCCAGCAGCTTTCCCAGATATGCCAAACAGGTGGGAGGAACCCTGAGCCCCAGTGGGTCTGTCTGGCGTATTCCTCACCCTTGCTCCTCTCAGAGCCCCTGCACTTCTCTTCCTCCTGGGATGTCAGCTTACTGATGCTTAGGGGAGTAACACTGAAGAGTGATGGGCCCTGGAGGCCTCTGGTCTCCCAGCTCCTGTCTCCTGCAGGCAGCCAGTGCCCGACTGCGCTGTGCCTTCCTTTACATAGGCCCCTGCGGCCTCAGTCTCTTCAGCTGCGCAGCTTTCATGCCACCTCTCACCTTCCTCCTCTATTTTCCAACCCCTCATCTCCATGAAGAAAAAAATATGTAGTATATATGTCCTTATGCACAGACAACATCAAACTCTAAAGATCACAAAAATGGACAGAAATAGGACTCCACGGCTCACACAGACGGAAACCTGGTCACACACGGGCGCTGGGAAAGGGTGTTGGTGACAACAGGAGGGGGGAGAAGAGGAGGAGGAATCCGAAGGAATCCATCAAGGCCTGCTTTGTGCCACACCCCAAATGAGGTGGGGCTGAGGGCAAGGTGGGCTTCTCAGAAGGCTGGATGTTTAGCAGGGCCCTGACATGGAAATCAGGGATGTTATTTCAGATGGGGGCACAGAGGCTGAGCCCTGGGACTCAGCAGGGCTCCTCTCCTTTTCTGGAGGGAACTGGAATGTTCCAGTGTTTTAGTTCCTGCCATTTAAGATTCAGATTCTACTCTGTGAGCCTGACTGTGAGCCTGACTGTGAGCTACACAGCAATTCCTGCAAAGGGCCAGGTAGGAGATGGCCGCAGGCCCTGAGCTAGCTGTTCAGACCCTACTTGTGACACTTCCCGCTGCTGACTCTAGCAACCTTCACCTCCTTCTCTGTGCCTCAGTTTCTACATCAGTAAAAAAAGGACACTGTTTTCCTCCAGGGGTGGCAGTGGTAGTTTGACAAGCCTGGTGCCACGGCATGGCTACTGGACGTGGCCAGAGAATGCTTGCTCAAAAATAGGACTGATGTGGGGTTACAGTCAGTGCAATTAGACAAAGGTAAAGATGTGGTCATCGTACTTCTTCAGGGCTTTTTCCTCTGAAGAGTATCATGGTTATTTTCTGTCAATGCTCAATCCTCAAATACCTCTGGAAAAAAGGTTAATCTTCTTTGAAGAAAGCAGGCAAGACAGAGCTAAATGCATCGCCCCACTTCCTCGGTGAGTCATGGCAGAGCTGGCCACCGCCCGCCGCCCGCCGCCCGCCGCCCGCCGCCCGCTGCGTGGTGCTTTTCCTCCCCCAGCTCCGTGGGCAGAAGAGAGGTGGCGTTTTACTCAGCGGCCATTCCCATGTGGGGGCCGGGCTGTGGTGGAGCAGTGACAACACGCAGCTCAGGCTCCAAAATCTTGTGGCTCTATCAGCAGGTAGCCACGGGGCCTCGGTTTGATAAGTAAGGGTGGGTGGGCGGAATAATGGTCCCCAGAGGCGGCCACATCCTAATCCCTGAAACCTGTGACTGTGTCACCTTCCATGGGAAAGGGGACCCTGCAGTGTGATCAGCTAAGAACCTGGGAAGACAATCTTGGATGATCTAGTGGGCCCAATGTCATTGAAAGGGCTTTCCAAGAAAGAGGCAGGAAGGTCAAGGTCACAGAGAAGTCTGCAGAGCAAGGGCTTGGGAGGTGAAGGGTCCAGGTGGCCTCTGGAAGCCTGAAACGCATTCTTCCCCTGTCTCCAGAAAGGCACAAGTGTTACTGACACTGATGTTAGGCTTCTGACCTCTAAGAGCCATACAATAATAAATTTGTTTTGTTTTTAGCAACTATGTTGGAGGGAATTTGTTACTGCAGCAACACAGAACAGACCCAGCAGGTGAACCTCTCTCGGCTGGGCAGGGCTGCCTATCCCTGAAGACTCTGCTTGATTTCAGCAGCAAAAAATGCAGTTTTGGGGCTAGCTGCTCATTGAAAAGATAGACCAAGTTTAGGAAAGGTAAGGTACCCCACACGAAAAATGGTTGCTATTTCTACCGGAAGAAGCAAAAATGGGTGTGCAAACTATCCCCTGTCTACTATGAACGGGATCTGTCCCCCAGTCCCCTGAAGGTGGCCCATGTTTTGCTTGTACCCAGATGGAATATCTGAGCAGTGACTGAGTAGGTATTTTATCAGTTGCAGGTCCTGAGAGGAGGGAGCATGCCACACCAGGCCTGGGTACACGTGGGAGCCTCAGGGCTGGCCAAGACGTCTGTCCTCCTGAGGAGCCAGTTTCCTTCTCTTGTGACTTGTCCTTTTTCCCTCGGGGCCTTGGTGAATACAGGCGAATACGGCCTCTCCCACTCCACTGCTTCCTTCCCACCTCCTCCTGTGCCTGGGAAACCCAACCGTCCACTCCTCGGACCTCGGTGCTACTGTCGCCTCCTGGACAGCACATTCCTTTGGTGCCACCGCCACTGTAGCTCTCTGCTCTGGGGCACCTGTCTGGCCCTACAGCAGACCCCAAAACACCCAGGGGGACACCCAGAGAACAGTCCCATGGAATCATGCTCACTCCTGCGTTCCGCACCCTGAATGACGTGTAGCCTCAGGAACGTCACTGATTTGCTACCCTCTGACGTCCCCATTGGCAGAATGAGGATGACCATTTCCAGCTACCTTGGAGGGCCTGAGGGAAGATTAAATCAGACATGGAAACACTCCTGTCTGTGGGGTGCACAGGAGGTGCTTCAGAAGGGCAGCTGTGCCTCTGACCTCTCACCAAGCTCCGTGACTCAGGCCAGTTTCTTCTGCTTCTCACAAACCGCCCCCAGGCCCAGAGTGTGGCCGTGGAGCCCACATGCCACCCTGTGCCTTTGGGGCAGCTCCCCCCATGGGGAGGGTCTCAGTGGGCACTGCTGCCTGGCTGTGGTGCCTTGGGAGGTGACAAAGGCAGCCGGGCTCAAGGTCACCCACGAGGCTGCAGTGGCTGGTGGGCAGATGCTCTATCCACAAAGAGGAGGGACCCTCTGGCACAGAATCTTTCTCTGCACTGACACCTGGCTTGTAGGTGATAATTGGGAGATGATGATGGAGTGGGAAAAAACCAACAGAGAGCGCTCCCAAGTGACAGGAGGGGATCGATTACTCTTGGGAGTCTGATGAACAGCTCCTGTCACAGAAGACAACTTCAAAGATGAGAAGTCAGGGACTTGCTGAGCAGTGGGAGGTGAACCCCCGGCCTGCCTGTGCCCCGGTCTAGCTCACCTGTGGTCCAAAGGCAAAAGAGGGGAGGGGCCTGTCCTCTGTGGCCACCTGCAAGACCACTGCTGAAGATTATTTCTAGGGAAATCACTAAGAAATGATTCTGCGGACTGCCCAGATCACCACACTGGAGACTTCCGAGGTATTTTGTTAAAAGCCCCTGCAGTGGCTACTTTACCCCCCAGGTAACCAACCACTACTCCTTGTTGACAGCTGAGATTATACAGCAAAAACATTCTGGCCCACCCTACTCAGAATAAATTTGGCAACACATTTTTTATTAAGCAGTATGATACGTAAGATTTTCTATTAGCTGACAAATGAATTTTATTTAATCTTATCATTTCAGTTGGATCCAAGCCTCTCAAAGCCCTTGGTTGCGGCAGCCGGGAAGATGCCTGGGTGCCATCACAGTCCTTGAAAATGCCCTCCCTTGACTATAGGGATGCAGGGCATGGTCCTGGTTCTTGCTCTCTCTCTGACACCTCTTTGGTCCTGCTGTCTGTGCTTTTATCTCTTTGCATCCTCTTCCTTCGAAAGATCATTTAATTTTATAGGTTTAATGATCATCTCTGAGCCAGGCAGCTCTCCAAGTCACCACTCCCTCAGCCCAACTGGACACTCAGCTATTGAACCACCCTCAGAGCAGGGAAGGGCCCTGACACTACCTTCCCCAGGTCCATCCCCCCACACCTTCCAACCCTGACGGTTAAATGCTGAAGTCATTTTGACATTTACCTCTTTTTTCAATTGCCATATTAATCAAGTCTAATCGAAATTTCCCCTGCGGTAGAAATTCTTAGCCCCAGATCACAGAGTATTTCAGACTCTTAAGTTGGATGTGCATGTTTCAGCAGAAAAGGGGCAGTTTCCATCAGCTTCTGGAAAGGTTTGCAACTCGGGTGCACTGGGCCCAAAGTCCCATAGCTGCTTTCTGGTACTTGGTTTATGCTTATTTTCACTGTCCCCCCAACTTTATTCATTCTCTTTCTCTGCACCCTAAAACAGAGGCCCACATTACACGGCCATTAGAGTATTGTACTGGTTCCCTTCTTGGCTTCCGTGACGCTGGTATAGCCCTTCTTCAAGATGCCTTACACATGACTACCAGAACAATCTCTCCCGGTGTGCGCATGGAAAATGGCGCCCAACGCCCCTTGGACTGGGGACCCAGCCTGGGTGCCGGCACAGAGCCAAGCGTAGGACACTGGAGGCCTAACTTGTGCCCAACTTCACCTCTTTCTGTGCACTAAGAGGGACGTGTAAGCCAAGACTGGGCGTGGGCGGGCAGTGCCAAGTGTGGAAAGGACAGGGCGAGTGTGAGCTGTGCCATTTAAGAGCTCAGTCACCTCAGCGTCCTATGCCTTTCCCCAACCTTTGCTGTCTTAACTGGAAAATGGGGATCTCTGCTCAGGACTACAGACTCCTGCGGCTTCTTTTGTAGTCTCCACACTCGAGGCACCGCTAGAAACACATTGTGTGCTATGTAAATATTGTGTTTCCCAATGCCAGGTAGATGAGAGGTGCAATATGCTGTTCTGAAGTCATTTGCTCATGTCATATGCATTCCTACTGTTGTTTTGGGCGTTTCCATGGAAAGTCCTTATTCAGACCAAGAAAAGAACCAATTTTAAGAGCTAAGGAGACGGCCAGCAAAAATAATGGCGAGAAATAATTTTTCTCATAATCTGTAATCTTCTGGCAGGATACTAAATTTAAAATCTCTGCAAATAAATCTGTGGACACAGAGTGTGAAGTCTGGATTATTAATAAACATTTGCGGTATCTTTATATATCCTATCTAGCAACTATGAGGGGCTGGTGACAGAACCTTAGCACATAAATTGCTGAGTCTTAAAGAAGAAGAAGAAAAAAAAAAA
>NW_003852414.1:16353503-16426221 GCF_000181295.1 Otolemur garnettii | reverse complement strand
TTTTTTTTTTTTTTGAGATCAAACCTCCAAGAGATGGTTCCCTGTCATTCACTAACAGCACTTATATGTCTGTTACAGCCTTCTCCATTATAACCCTCACTGCTTACTGTGTCCAACACACAGTAGGGGGAAAAAGACGGACTAAACATGAACATGCAAAAGGCATCTATATAAACATCCAAAAAGAATACATAGCTGGCTTGCAGCAGATACCAAACTACATAAAAATACAACGTAAGGCAGATATAAAAGCACCCCCCACATGCAGGATGCTATCTGCCTGCCCCATCGGAGGGGAGAGAGGTGCATTCTAGCAGCGCCAAACTAACAGTACTGTGCACAAAAGATGCGCATTAAACTTCATCATCCTGTCTACTCTAATGATGCTTTTACTTAATAAAAATTCCCCGAGCAGTTTGCAAGGATATTAGGCAAGGTCTTTGGTTATGTATCAGAGGTCCGAGCTGTCACCAGCAAGCATGCAGTTCAGGAGGTAGGTTCCCAGGGGACGGAGCTTTCACGAAATATATGCAGAGAAAAATCAATAACTGCAACTTGCCTCCTTGCTTAAGCATTTAAGAAAATAGGTAATCCTTTTAAATTAAACTGCAAAGTGCTAAATGTTGCAATTTCCAGAATGAACTCAAAGGCAAAGGCAATCAGTCCAAGGGCACTGGTAAGTTTCCCCAACAAGCTACTTCCCTGATAGACTTTGTACCTGGAGTATTTGTTATGAAAAGAAAGGATTCAGTTAGTTCTTCATATTTGTAGTGATTAAAAAGAGACACCCAACCATATATGTCTGTGGATCTTTATAATACATACATGGATATGTGTATTCCTAAACTAAGGAAGAGATGAACTGTATTTTACATGGGCAATTTGCCCTTTTCAAAAATTATTCTTCAAAAACACTAGTGTGACAATCTACCAGAATCTGGCCCTCAAAAGCTAAATAATAATTATCTAATAGGTCTCTTTACATGGATAGCTGGATGCTAATACTGTATGATCACAATGAATATCACCTTTGTTCCTACTGTGTGTACATAATCCACTTTAAATTTCAGACCCTGCCAATACAGAACTGGCTGAAGCGATTACTACTGTCAGGGAGAGAAGGAGGATCTTCCCCCTAAAACCTTGAATTTCAGGGAAATGAGATTGGCGTCTGTGTGTTAAATGGTAAAATCAACACAAAATGGATCAAAGTGGAAACATTACAAGTCACCCAAAATAACACTAGCACATCTCCCGGACTAGCGAGACTCCACTATAAACAGAAAAGGGGTATCAATTAAGCTGGGCAGAGAATCGCCTATCAGAGGGGTGTGGTCAGGGCAGGAAACAGAAGGGTAAGAGCGGCCAGGGTTCTTCAGCACCTCCAGGGAAAGCTGGAGGTTTTCTGTGGACACCCTGGCGGGCCCATCTCTCTCCAAGGAAGCCGAGAGCACAAACCCGGCTCTACCCCACACTGTGAAGCTGCACAGCCCAGCAAGCAGGTCTCCACATCCTGACCCTCCAGGTCACCGCCCATGTCTACTTCTTGTTCTTGCTACTCTGCGGGAATGTTTCCCCAAGTCTCCCAGAGACAGGTGCTACAGCCACCCCCATTTTACAGGTGAGGAAACAGAGGCACAGACAGCTTCAGCACCTGGATGTGAATGCAGGCATTCAGATTCCAGAGCCTGGGTACAGTGCCCTGGGGAGAGGGTGAGCACTGCTCACCATGAGTCTTCAGTGTGACAGGGGACCCATCACTCTGGCTACGGGAACTGGGTGACTTGTGAGTGTGGCCAAGGAGGAAAACAGGCCTAGGACTCAGCTCAAACTGCTGGGGAAGAAAAGTCCTGTCTTTCCTCTTTTACTTACTTGGATTAGACATTAGACACGGTGTGAGCCCAGGTGTGCTGGGTCTGAGAGCCGCCTAGGATAGAAACCATTACAGACAAAGCAAATGGAGAGATGGAGAGAGCCGGGGCCCAAGGACAACACTGATTAGGCTCCCATGCCTGAGGACCGCTGTATCGCTGGATTATTTTTAGTGGAAAATTATCAAATCGTACCTCCTCCTTTTTAGGCTTTCTGCTCCTTGCAATCAAAGGGATGCTGAATCTTCACATGACATCCCTTTGACCTACTTCAAACTCCCAAGTGAGGGCTTCTTTCCCCACTTGGTCTATCTTTGACTGGACTATGTGTTTCCATCACATTTGTCACAACGTAGTTATTCTGTTTATTCAATCAGTGTGGCTGTCTCCCTCCTCCAACACGGCTGGAACCTTGTTTGTTCAGTGTCCTCTGTCTGGTATGCCATAGACACTCTGTGAATGTTTGTTGACTGACTGAATGAAAGTGTGTGTCAGGCGCTTACTAGGATGTACTGAACAAGCCTAGATGTGTGGATCCATGCCGGATCATCAGTGCCTCCAAGATGGGCAGTATGTGGAAATACTTTGTCTCTCCAGTGTGGGGCACACAATATTTATCTCATCAATATGGAGTGACTCATGGATTGAATGGGTATCTGGGCTCAGGAATATTGCCTGATGTTCTGGATAGCAGGGTCACCAGGTGACTAACCATCAGCTTGCACGCAGAGCGTCTAACGAGAGGGGATGGGCTCACAGCTCACAGCAAGTGCTCCCAGCTCTGGGGACACGTGTCCTCTGTCATAGAGTGCTGGTCCCTAATCCCGTTTCCCAGCTGTTTCCCTCAGTTGGTGGCAGGGTCTCTAAGTTCAAAAGGCTGAAGGCAAAACAAGCACATGGTTAATGTGCCACAGTGTCACTTCCTGACACGTAACCAACAGGCTTCTACTGAATACCAATCATAGCTGGTGTTAGTAAGAACAGTTGAAGACAGTAGCTGTTTATATGAGAAAATTCAGTTAACATGAATGTCATAAAAGCAGTGGGTTTTCCCCCTTTTTTTCTTCTTGAAAAACAAAAATAATAAAGAGGAACTTTATTATTGCAGAAGGACTAGAGTCTTTCTGGCCACACCCGTTTTCTCCGTGAACTCAGAGATGCTCAGCAGCGTGGAAGCTTCTCAGCTCATCACTAGAAAAGAGCCTGGACGCTGCGCGATGCACCTTAGTGCTTGTTTATGACACTTCCTAGATGTTAAATGCTTTACGGCTTAAGCTGTGCCACATGAATGAAATCACGTGGGGTACATGTCTGTCTCGAGGCCCTGATGATATGACAACTACAGAGATGGTGTCCCTTAACTGGGAGTATTCGTATCCACAAAGAGAAGCCTCTTTCTCTCTCTCTCTTTAAGATAAGGACGAATGGTAAAAGCACACACAGAGGTGTTACTAGCACTTCCATGATCATTACTGTTATTACTGCTACTATTGTTACTGCTGTTCCTCCTCTTTCCCTTCTTTGTGGCTAAGAAATGACAACGGTTGAAACTGTCCCTCCCTCCCTCTCAGTGTCTTTCAGGTGACCCGAGGATTTGATCGTGGCAGGTGACACAGGCCGTGCTGACAGGAAGCTGGACCTGTCCTTATATATAAGGACAGGTGTACCTCACAGGGCGAAGCACTCTGAACTGGGACTCGGGTGGCTGCGGAGGGAGCCCACAGGCTGGATGATCTGTGCTTCCCCAAGCAGAAACAGGGCGCTTGGATTTAAACAGGGGTTGTAGCTACCTAAGACGCTCACTGCCACTCCCTACCTTACGTCACCAGTGACAGATACCACATACTGAGTGGGTGCTCTGATGGCACCCAGACGGACCCAGAACCCACTGGGCGGAGCACTCAGCCTGGCCAGGGCCAGGCACCTGCATGGAACTTCCACTCTTCACAGATGAGCCCCGAGAAAGAGTTCACTTACAGACACTCTCTGAAGCCTTATTTATTTACTTATTTTTTAGATCTTTTCTTTTTCTTTATTGTTGGGGATTCACTGAACACTCCCTCAAGCCGTAAGCAAACCATGTTAGGGGAGACTTCTCAGGACCCCTCCATGGGTCCTTCTGTGCTCTGTGCACGCTCTGGCACTGTGCTGAGACTCTGGCCAGGGCCGTATCATTCCCCTCTCCTCCACCATCCACGGGTGTTCTGTGAGGTGAATCATGTTCCACTTACAGACGCAGCAAAGTTATTAAACAAAAAAGAAACCCTCGGGAATCAAGACCAGAAAGCCCCCAGTTCCCGGCTCCCCCCATGGTGCTTTAGCCACAAAGTTCTCACAGGTAGACTTGGAGAAGCATGGCTCAGGCAGGCCGCACCTGGTATTCTGCTGTTTCCCCGGCAAAGTCGAGTTTCCCTATTAAACGCTGTGGTCTCTCAGAGGCGGCCAACACCGTCCCTGCACTACAGCTTATCAGGCCAATCCGTGCTGCTCCTGCGTCCATTTGCCAATCTTTGAACTACTGGCCAGGGACAGGCTGGCGGCAGGGGAGGGCCCAGCTATTGTGGGCAAGGGTATGTGCTGGAGAGCAGAAAGGGATAAAGTAGGATGTGGGAACAAGTCAACAACTGCCACGGAAATAACTGAGAAGACCGCTCAGAGCGCAATAGGAGGGGAGTCTCTGAATTCCATCCTTTTAAAAGTTTTTTTCCATAAAACTCATATTTCTGAGGCTGAGGCAAGAGGATCGCTTGAGCCCACGAGTTTGAGGTTGCTGTGAGCTATGACATTACAGAACTCTATCCAAGGTGACAGGGTAACATTCTATCTTGAAAAAAACTCAAAACCCCCATAAAAGTCAAAAAAAATGGAAAGTTTTGAGATACACAAAAATATATATTTCTGAGTTTTATTGGGAAAAAAATCCTGGAAGAAAAGAAAGTTTTTAAAAACACTTGTAGTTCCCGGGTAGATTCAGCACATTTAATAGTTTTCATGCACTTCCTTCTAGTTTTTTTTTTTTTTATTTTCACTTTTTTATTATTATTTTTTTTGAGACAGAGTCTCACTCTGTTGCCCAGGCTAAAGTGCCATGGCATCATAGCTCACAGCAACTTCAAACTCTTGGGCTCAAATCATCCTCTTGACTCAGCCTCCCGAGTAGCTGGGACTACAGGCACTCACCATGATGTCTGGTTATTTTTTTAGAGGTGGGGTCTTGCTCTTACTCAGGCTGGTCTCAAATTTCTGAGCTTACACAATCCACCTGCCTTGGCCTCCCAGAGGGCTAGGATTACAGGCGTGAGCCCCTGCTCCCAACCACCTACTAGTTTTTTTTTTAATTGAAGATTTTTAAGAGATGTAGAGAAATTTCTGGCCTACAAGTGCAAAAAAGGTTAAAAACGTGCGGGTCTGTGGTTTAAGTTGTTAAAAACGACCTTCAAGAGCATTCCATGCATCAGCAGGGAATCTGGTGGGGACCCTGGGGACACACCACCAGGAGGACCTGCCTCTCTCTGCACGGGAGCTTTAGCTGTTTGATGCCCCCAACAGGCCTTGTGGGCTCCAAGCAAAACTGTGGCCGTGGGCGAGGAGGGAAGAGCAAGCTTGTCATAACAGCCCCTTTCATCCAAGAATCCCAAGTGTTTCATCTAAGAATCTCACCCACAAAACACCCCTGGAAGGTGTTAGAGCTTTCTAAATACAGCTGGTGAGAGCGAGGTAGAAGTTAAAGTGTGGGGCGGGGATGCCAGAGGCGCAGGTGTTTGCAAAGCCCCTCCTGGGCCCACAGTGACGCCACTGTGGATGGAGGATCCCAAGGGAACACACACACCATAGTTATTTTCAAATATCAACAAACCATGTTCGGTAACAATCAACTCCTACCATCTATCCTGACAATGTCCTCGTAGAGAAACATTCTTCCCCCATTAACTATCATCCAGGAAGATTTGCGTCTACTGGATATCCCCCCAGAGGTGAAGCAAGGCCTTTCTTATTTACCAGTGTTCACTACTTTGAATACCTAAAGCAAGTTAATTTTTCTCCTCCTAGGCTACTTTTAGCAGCTTGTTTTTAAACACATATTAGCACCTCCCACTTGCAGAGGCATCGTCCATATCTCATGTATCTCCATAGAATAACGCTGTCCAAAAGGTAACTCGAGCCACAGATGTAACTTTCACTTTTCTCATAGACGTATTAAAAAAGTAAATAGCAGATGAAAATTAATTCTGATAACGTATGTTTTTCAACCCATACGTAATATATCCCAAATGCAATCCATTTAAAAACTAACTAATGATCTATGTTACCTTTAATAGATAATTCAGTAAGTTTATGCTGTAAGTGTAATGATTTTTCTTGTAGTATGTCTTTGCATTCTGATGGGTATATTCATAGTTACAGACCATCTCGGTCAGGTAGGTTACAAGTCAAGAGCTCAGGACTGCTATGGTACCACACAGCAGATACGAGTTGAGCCACCTTCTTGTACTTTGCTGAAAAGCATTATAAAGGCTGATGGACCCTTTCCTGGCATCCTGACTACCTTAAATGCTTGAAAGAAAAAAAGCGTGCCTGTCTGTTTATCCATCTAGAAATGTAATACGTAAGGAGTATGTGGCATTAAGAAAGTTTTGAGGCCGGATGGTGGCTCACACCTGTAATCCTAGCACTCTAGAGGCTGAGGCAGGTGAACTGCTTGAGCTCAGAAGTTCAAGACCAGCCTGAGTAAGAGCAAGACCCAATCTCTACTAAAAACAGACAAACTAGCTGGGTGTTGTCACAGGTGACTGTAGTCCCAGTTACTCGGGAGGCTGGGGTAAGAGGATTGCTTGAGCCCAAGAGTTTGAGGTTGCTGTGAACTATGACACCACAGTGCTCTATCCAGGGTGACAGAATGACATTCTATCTTGAAAAAAAAATCTGCAAACTCCCATAAAAATAAAAAAAAAAAATGGGAAGTTTTGAGACACACAAAAATCAAGAAATGTAAAATCCATGCAGACGAAAATAAATGAAACTCTCAGTAAGTGGTGTTGAAACGTGGACGCGTGAATCAGAAAGGATGCTGCTGACTATGGTTCTTGACAGTGAAATAATGGACCATAACACTGCTTGTCCAAAGCTCCAGGAGTGACCCACGTATACACCCTCTTATGGGTGTGTGTGTATATGTTCACTTACACAGAGGTGTCCTCAATAAGCTTAATTGTCTGTAATAGTTATGAGCTTGGAAAGGTCTTTAGGGCAAAACAAATAACTCCATAACACGAATTCTACTTGGTTGGAGAAATGTATTCTGGTCACTCTCTTCCCCCAAAGCCAGAAAACATAAAAGTAACTCGGAGAGCCGGGCTGGCCAGAGTGCATCGTCCGTGATGCCCTCACTGGGGGCTGGAAGAGCAGCAGCAACAGGCCAGGTGTATTCCTGAGTCTGACGCCTCCCAGGCAGCCAGATGTCCTCACCCAGCACTGAATCTAGCCTGGGGCACTTCACACTCCTCTGTTCCCCGTCTGGCTCTGACCTCTGGGCTGGGAGCCAGGGATGACGGGCTGCAGAGAGGTGTCCAGAACAGGTGCCGTGGCCACGAGAGGGGGCCACCACAACCAGGCTCTCACAAAGGAGAGAAAGAGCTTAGAGGAGAAAGGGGGGACAAACATTAAACGTTCTAGTTATATCAGGGCTGAGAATATTCTTAAATTCCCCACTATGGGTTGAGGTATTATTTTCCCCATAAAACTCAAAAATATACAGTTAGAAACTAAAGGAGGGGTGAGATCCAAAGACTCTACCACTGAGCTCCCCTAGATTTCTTCCTCACTATTCTTTGACAATTGCTGATGTGCCTCCAAATACCACTTTGACGCTTTCTCTGCCACAAGGCCGTCCCTCACCACGGGCCTCTTTGAGTCTCCTTGTTCTGCGTGTGTCTCCCACATCACCGAGGGCTGCCGTCTGTACCTCTGGCTAATACAGGCAGTGAGCTTGCTCTTAGGGGGGACACTTTTATAGAGTTGACTTTGAGATACACAACAAGCAAGGCCGGTATGATTCGTGAATATGGGTTGAAAGCAAACATTCTGGCTACCCAGCCTGTTTTGAGAGAGAGAAAGAGAGTATGAATATGAATGAATTTCTCTTTATGTTCAGCACCTGTGTGGAAGTTATAATGTACAGCAGACTGTTAGAAATGATTGTGCAACTCATTAGTAATTCTTGGCAGCTGGGTACCTTTGGACAAGTTACCTAACCTCTCTGAAAATGCTTTCTCGTCTGCAAAATAGGCCTGATAATAATAGTACATCACTCATGTGGGTGTTGTGCGGACAAAATAACAGAGTGCCCAGCAGGTACCGAACAGGTGTTCAGCAAACCCAGGCCATTATGCACCGTGCTCAGAACCGGGGTTGTCCGTTCGAAAGCTGGTTGAAGCCACAGAGTTGCAAAATGCCTTCTGGTTGTGTGCCCAAAGTTTTACACAAAACACAGCTTCCTTTCCAAAGAGATATTTTTTAAAATGTTGTAATATGTATGCTTGAGAAAAATAGCAAATGGCAGGGAACATAAGGAGGGGGGCCTTGGATATGAAACTCCCAACAAGTTTAGTCACTTTCTGAGCTTGGTCTCCACCGACTGTAACACACAACCACGCTAGTCAACGCCAGAGATAGTCATGGCCAGGCTCCCGGGAAGGAGACTCTGCTGCTCTGTCCAGGGTTCTGAACAGGCAGCTCACCAGGACTAATTGAAAACATGAATAAGGGTACTGATCGCAGCCCCAGGCCTCTGCTGCGCTTCTCCTATTCACGGGCTAAGCTGTTCTCACATCTATTCAGGTGGGAACCACATTACGTAAGAGCCAATAATCTTTATGGTAACACCGCAGTGAAAATGTCATTTGTTGTAATGAACACTGATCATAAGTTAAGCCCCTAGCTACTCTCTCTGTTATTTTTCATTACACTGTTCCTTGCTCTGTTGTATTTCAGGAGAACTGAGGGAATTCATCCAACCATGTTCGCCTGTCAGCTCTTCGTTACTCAGATTAGACTCTGCTAAGATGCAACAGAGCAATTTGCAAACACACTGATTCTTAAGGAAATGCATCAGACACTAGTTTTATGTTCCTCTCCTGATGCTAGCGGGCAACCTCCCCCCCACCTCCCGTCCCCCTGGTTATCTGTCCCCTTAATTTGCTATTTTCCTCTTTATTTATCTTCTACTCAATTCATAGTATGGATCTCCAGGCCCAAATCTAAGAGCGTATTAACAACGTGTTTCCGGGTTTTTTTTTTTCCTTCAGTAATAACTCTTTGTTCAATTCAACACCCGGAATAATGTTTCCAAAATCATCATCATCTCTCCTACAGCTCTCACTAGCAAACACCACTCTGCTTACATTACAGTTATTCCCCCTCTGGCTGCTTGAAAGGACACTGACTCCAAAAGGCACACCAGCGAGGCAAAGCTGGAACCCTTCCATTTTTTAAAAAAGCCAATATGAAAAATTCATTTTGCATGTTGTATATTAAGCATGAGAGCGGAATTTCCATATGTCTCTCTGCTTCCTGCTCCTGGAACTGCTTACAAGTAGGCTGTCAGGTCCCCACAGAGGCCAGCTGACCAGCCTTCATGGTCACTGACCAGCACGAAGGCTTGGGGACCGCATGGGCTCACGCCAAGCCCTGGCCTTGTGGCTAGTAGGCTTTGCCACTCTAGCTGGGCGTGAGGATTCAACACATCCCCATCCGACACAGGGCACTGTTCGTTTCCGTGAGAACATTAGTTTTGATCCTGGCTGTCACCGGGCTGCAGACTAAGATATTAAGGAGAAGAAAATGAAAATGACACCTGTGGGCAGATTGGAGCTTGTCCCCCTGGTTGTATTTAGGGCTGGCTTGGCTGGGAAAGCTCCCCTTTCAGGGAAATCCAGCTCAATGAACTGAAATGTATTCAGACAGGCAGGCTGCAGTAATGTTCTCTGTTACTATACTTTCCTCCTGATACACATCAGAGAAGAACTGAGAAGAAACTTTTATTAAAACGTCTGCAGCTCTTTAAAGCCCACACTAAATCTTTTCTCTGGAGGGGTGTGACACAATGCTTCTGGAGAGTACAGAAGACTGTCTCTTGATGGATGTGAAGATCACATGTACTTTAAAGACACAGGGAACAATCTCACACCGGGGCCATAGACCTTGGGAACTGGGGGTTTCAAGGAAAAATGACTGAGTTAGATTCAAAATCCTTAGAGGGATGGTGGGTACAGGATCAAGGCCAGGAGAAAAGAGTTCAAACTATGGGCAAGGGATAAAGTTAATGTGGAGATGAGCTGGGCAACCCTAACATTAGAAGCAAGCAGTTGGAAGAGGTAAACCAAACTCCCCCTGGACGTAAAGGAAAAAATCATGCCAAGGAGGTAATTTACCAACACCACAATTTCAAATTCAGTCTACCACTGAGACCCAGTAAACAAGCCAAAAGAACCTGAAAATTCTGGTAGATGTTAAATCCAGAGACTGCCAGTATTTGACAAGAACAACTGATATACACCAGAAGCTGAAAGGAAAGCTCCTTTCGATGGTCTGATAGACTTACCCAGACTCAGAAGAAGCACTGGGGTCACCATACAGGACCAGACAGGCAGAAACTGCCACCCCGCCTGGGCCCCACTTGACTCATATATAAGGGGCACTCACCTGCCACCCAACACAGGGGTTCTGAGCACCGAATGCCGTACTGAGTACCTTGCTGTAAACGATCTCTCTCAAGAACAGTGTTCGCAATTATTACCCAAATACTCTAGCTCATACACACCTGTCTCTCATAAAGTACTCAGAAATGAAAAATGAATGGAAAGACACAGATGGAAGAAGGTTTAAGGAAAAATAACATCACTCGGGGATATTCATGCAGTTTACACAGTGTTCTCCTCCCCCTGCCAGCAGCAGGGAGCTACCTGGCAGCATGTGAGGCGGGTGCCTCAC
Source organism: Otolemur garnettii (assembly GCF_000181295.1). NCBI lineage: Eukaryota > Metazoa > Chordata > Mammalia > Primates > Galagidae > Otolemur > Otolemur garnettii. Next base: position 16,415,362 of record NW_003852414.1, on the reverse strand, counting down.
GTCACCTCACCGTCTCGTCCACGGGACGAGCTGATAGTGCTGTGGTCGGTTCTCAGTCTCCCCTGTGCCACAGCAACAAGACCAGCTGCTGTGACTCAGCATGAACTGATTTAGACACATACCAAGTTCTCTGCCTGTTCTCTTAGGAGAGAAGTAAGGCTGAATCTTATCCTAGGGTTGTATGAAACCAAACCAAAACAAACCAGAGTGAGCAGATCAATTGTCCTGCTACCCATCAGTATCTTGGCTGGGTATCCAGAAGTGTCTATGTGTTTCCTTGAACAAGAGGTGGCAGGACGCCCTTCTCCCCAAAGGTACAGCAAACTAACTCTGAAACATGGACATGGTTAAAATGACAGAGAAAAGGCAACTTTGGAGTAATATTAACCGTATCCCTTCATTTTTAACTTACAGATCTCATTTTTCAAACAAATGGCAATCTATTATGACTTGTTTAGAAATTCAGAAGGCCCAATTCATAACTGCCAAGTCATGGAAGCAGCCCAAGTGCCCACTGACCCATGAATGGATTAACAAATTGCGGTGTATTTATACCGTGGAACACTATGTAGCCATAAAAAATGATGGAGACTTTACATCTTTTATATTCACCTGGATGGAGTGGGAACATATTCTTAGTAAAGTATCTTGAGAATGGAAGAAAGAGTTTCCAATGTACTCAATACTATTATGAAACCAATATACAATCACCTATACATTCATAGGAATGATAAAACACTATAGTCCAGAAAGGACGGAAGAGGAGGGTGAGGGGAGGGGAGGGGAGGGGAGAGGGAGGCCGGGAGGAGGGAGGGCATTGGTGGGACCTCACCCAATGTGCATAATGAAATGGTTCATTTCAAAACTATTACGAGTAGAGTATAAATGTCTTACCACAACAAAGAGGTAAGTGAGGTGATGGTTATGTTAGCAAGTTTGATGTAAGCTTTCCACATGGTATATCAAATCAGCACATTGTACCCCATAAATGCATTAATGTACACAGTTATGATTTAATTAAAAAAAATAAATTCATAAGAAGGTTACAACTGTCAGAAGTCCCCTACTTCGACGTAACTCCTACTCGTATTTTGGTATATTTCTTGCAAGTTGTCACCTAAGACACTTAAAACCAAATCAATAATAATGCATAGTGTGCTATTTATTAGTGATTTATCATTTACTATTTATTAGTTATTTTAAACAAAAGTTATCACACCAATAAGCAGCATTACCACACGATCATAACCCCAGTTATTGATAGGCAACCTAAGACCCCATGCTACGTTTCACAATTTATGTGAACGTTTCTCTGTTTGGGGAAAGACTGCCTCTCATAGTCTCCCTTACAGAAGAGCAACTTCAGTGGTGTGGCTTTGGACAAATCATTAAGCTTCAGTTTTTCTGAAAACTGAAAAAAAAAAATAACAAAAGAAAAAAGAAAACGTAAAAAAGAGACAAATATATATGTGTATGTGTGTGTGTGTGTGTGTGTGTATATATATATATATATATATTTATTTATTTTTGCAGTTTTTGGTCAGGGCCAGGTTTGAACCTGCCCCTTCTGGTATATGGGGCTGGCGCCCTACTCCTTTGAGCCATAGGTGCCACCCAAGACCAATAACATTTATCAGCATCATCAGACTTCTATGAAAGTTCAAAGAGATAAATGTATTTGAAAGCCAGCAGCAACTCACAATCATGTAGGCCTCTGTAGATGTTAATAATGGAAAATATGGGATGTAATTCCTCACTGAATTTTCTTCAAAGGAATCATATTTGCCTGTAAGCCAGAACACATGAGGAGGGGAGGGAGGTCCCTCTGGGAACCAACACCAGTAGAGAACGTTAAATTCCCTGTATAGCAAGGAGCCTCAGTGTGGTGTGGCCAGGGGCTTCCTTTCCATGGACAGGGGAGTTACAGAACTAATTACAGAAATGCTAAAACATGGACTTAATTAAAAACTATAGTGTATCTTAGAAATGCATACTCAATAAAGTAACAATTTAAGGCCAACAATAAATCTAAGAGTAAATACAATATAATGACTTATGTCTTACACAGAGGTTCTTAATCTGCAGGGCTACGGCCACTGCCAGGTGTTCTCTGGCAATGTCTAGAGCAGTGATTTTTAACCGCTGTGCCGTGGCATACTGGTATGCCATGAGAGGATCGTAGGTGTGTTGAAAAATTTTTGAAGATTAAATAAACTATTTTTGAAAGAAGTTCAAAGTATGGTAAATACCTTTTTTTAAAAATTCTTTTTTTGGATCAACACAATTTAAGTGTTCAGTGGAAGTTTAACTATAGGTTCAAGTGTGCTGTGAGACCAAAAAAGGATGAAAAATACTGGTCTAGAGCCTTTTTTGATAATCAGCTGTTATACCTGGGAGCAGTGGTATGGGGTTGCTGCTGCCCTCTAGTGGGTGGAGGCCAGGGGTGCTGCTAAACGTCCTGCAGGGCCCAGCACAGCCTCCAACAGCAAACAAGTATCCCACCCCAAATATCAACAGTGCTGAAGTTAAAAAATATGGGTGGAAACAAAATTTAGATGACCAATTAAACCTGAAGGCCTTACTGAAAGTTTATATGGCTTTTTCCTCACCTTACCTCAGCCCCCGAAATAAAGCATTTCCATTGCTAGTGTTTCCCTGAAACATGTTCCGTGAAGACTCTACGTGTCCACAGATCCAAGCTGCCAATTACCATATACGTACTTTTATTCACAGCACGCAAGACTAATTTATCATATCATTAAAAGTTTCTTTTATAAGTAAATTTGAGAAAGCAAGCTGATTAAAGCAAAAATATCACAACAAAACAGGTGCTACCTGGTGGTCAAGGCCAAACCACTCCCCTGGAAAATAGTTTCTGTGTTTACGTGGCTGTTTTATATAGATACGCTTCACACAGGCCATTTATCACGTTCAATTCAAGGCCAGTAATGATGACACAAAGTTAGTAAGAGTCTCCAAGCTATAAAATGGAAAAGGGAAAGAAAAGCATATATCTACTATTCCAAGGTGTTTTTTTTTTTTTCTTTATCTCCAGTGAACTGTGCCTGTTAACAGTATTCACGGATTTCCAAATCACGGTATCAGAGAAGCACTCTACAGAGGAGAGGGCAACTGATGGGACTTGCCTAGAGCTGCAGGTAGGGTCCGGGAAAATGCTCTGTGTGTCTGGATTTATTGAACAAGGCTATAAACTAGGGCCAGAGAAAATTTACACACATGTGTGCACACATGCACACAACCAGGGGAAACTTGAATGCAAATTAGCACTTGGTTGGAATAGAAGTAAAAAGAAGAATTTGACGGCAGAGTCCAAGGGGAAGAAGAGTGCACCAAACTCAGCTCCCGACAGTGAGTCTGTAAAGGATAAGTCTTTGTGAAGGACCCTGTCCCAGGCTCAAGGTTAAGGAGCCCTGACCTAGACTTCTTCTCGGATGATGTCAAAGAAACGCTACTCAAGAAAGTCTGTCAAGGAGCATGCAGAGTGGCAGACTTCTGGACTCGGGGTCTGAGTATGAGCAGACCCACAGCATCCCAGCAGGCAGTGAAACAGAACTGCAGATTTACAGAGCAATCGGAGTGTCTAGGTATGAAATTAGGAGAGACTTGAAAAGAACCTGTAATAGGTAATACTCTATGTGAGGCAACGTTAAGAAAAAGTACGTTACAACTAATCTTCATGTAATCCTCCTTCAGCTGCTGGTGATTCAAGGTAGAAGTCAATGGATACTGACACAGCAATATCAAAAAAGACTTAGACTGTAGCAACAGGGACCAGAGCCTTGTTTTAGCCTTAATTAATTAGTTAGCCTTAATTTTATTAATGAGCGAAATGGCATGTTAGGTATATATAGTACATGCCTTTTAAACTACTCTCCCCACACTCTGGCTCAGGGTACTAGATCCCTGTAGGAGGCTGAGCTTGCGTGCATGTGTGTGTCTGTGCACATGTGTGTCTGTGCATGTGTGTGCACGTGTGTATCTGTGCATGTGTGTGTCTGTGCACGTGTGTGCAATCAAGAGGATCAAGAATGCACTAGATGGTAGACAGACTCAGCACTGAAGAGCAGAATGGGCACCCCAGCTCAATGCCTGTCACTTTCCTTTCTGGTACAACTGTCCTGATCTCCTTCTTTCTTCCTTTGTGGGGCCCACCACTCCTCCCCTGTCGGAACCCTCACCCCTTCTACTAGAGCCCAGCTCTGGTCATCCTCACAATCATGGCTCACCCTTCCTCCAAACACCAACTCTTTGGCCTGCTGGGCTGGTCCTCCATTTCCTGCAGCCCCAGCACCCCAGGGATCAGATACCCTCCCATCCTTTACATTGGCTACAGATGAGATGGTGACCCCAGAGGCATGAGGGCACCGGTGCAGTCTGAAAAAGCTGCCCTCACCCCAGCGCATGTTTATGCTGCTCTTAGTGTTCAAAGGGTGCTCTGACCTCACTGTCTGCAATCCCAGCCCTCTACTGCGCCCGCTCCTTAGTTAGGTGGAGATCCTGAAGGCAAAGATACTATCTTATAAATCTCTGTCCGCCTAGCCTGGTCCTGTCCACATAAAGTATACTTAATAGATAATTGCTCATGGGCTGATTGATTAAAAAGGCTGAGACTTAATCCCTTCACAGGTTCATAAGAAATATACCAAGACACTGAAGGCTACAGCTGGCTTCCTAATTAATATTAGTCACTTGGCAGTTCTTAATTAAGAACTCTAAAATAAAGACCCACCTTTCTACCATGCCAAGTGGGTATCACCTTCATTAGTATTGAAGTGATGTAACCACAACTTCATTTTTATGCTCTTTTCTCTGCCCTGCCAGATGGGAACATTAGCTGCATAGTATTTATTAATATAATAATAAACAAAGACAAATACAGAAATCGGGGGAAATTCAGGCAGAAGCAGTCACTTGTACTCTTTTGGGAAGGAGGCCTTCTCTTGTTCTGCTGCTGGGAGGAAGTGAACGGGGCTCAATGTGGAAAGCAGGCTTGCTCTCTCTCTGTCACCAACTACGGAGAGCTTCTGTCCCCACCACTCTCCTGATGGCCCTGGCCTTATTCAAGGCTTGCCTGTGCCTGCCTCATGGAACGAGTTGGGTGTGGACTTTTTAAATTGAAGAAGATCTCAAAAGAGAAAGTTACTGTCCCTCTCTAGAGAGTTGCATAGTCACTGAAGAAAGCAAAGCAGTGTCCTTGTGACAGCAGGGTCCCCCACGTGTTCTGCTTGAGATGCACACAGCACTTTCCCACTTCTGTGTCTGAGCACCAACCATGATTTGGTAAAGACCTTCCTCAAGACCCTGAAATGGGTATCCCCATCAATGTCCCGGTATAGCCATGGTATAGCCATGTCCTCTGTCACTTTCCAAGTGTCCTCACATGGCCAATGTTATTTGGTCTTACCAGGTAATGAGAGAGAAGGTGGAGGGAAACAGGGAAGAGGGGGGAGAGTGGTGCTTGGGCTCTGAAATCAAAATGAGTTTGGAACCCAGTTCCGCTTCTCACCGGCTGGTGGCTTGAGGAAGGGTGCAGACTCAAGCCTTCTGATTAGTGAACAGGAAATGCCCATGACTACCTTGCAGGGCTGCTGTCAACATCCTGGACATGGTAGATGGGAAGCCACGGGCATTAAGCAGATTTTAATCAATCTTTTTCCTTTTCACAAGCACAGTTCTGAGAAATGACCCATAAGGCCTACACGAGCTCTCATGCAGCAATGGCGGCCTGTCGTGAACAGCTCAAGGGAGGATGGACAGTGGGCCGAATGCACAAATTCTGGGGTCAGACAGATCAGAGTCTGAATCCCAACTCCACTACTTCCTGGCCGTGCGCATTGGAGAAAGCTAGGGAAGCTTCTGTTGGCACATCTGAAAAATAGGGATGACAGCCACAGCAACCCTACGTCACGCTCAGGGCCCCTGCGTCATGCACAGCGCTGCTGTGTTACGGGTGGCAGCGCTTCCTTGGGGACTTCCTGGAAATGTGCAGGCTGCGTGTGGCTCTCCTTATGACTGGGGGTTCTGTGGCACTTACTATGGGAAAGCTTGGGGAGCCAGAGGTTTTTCATCAGCTAACCAACCAGACTTGAGACATGGGAAGGGCCGCCCAGGCTGCCTGGCTTCTCTGTTTCCCTCTGGGTACTAGTGTAGGGAAAGCTCTGTGTACCATTACGGGGGCTTAGAACCTGAACCTGTTTAATATGTGGACGTAAAACATTTTCTCCCTAGTATCCATGTACACCGGATATGCCAGAAACGCAACTTGGGTGCAATTCCAGGGGAGACTGAATCTTATTTTGCTTTTGTGGCTTTTCTAAGAATTGTGCATTGTCCTAGGATATAACGTCACAGACAGGGTAAACACTCAACTGTGTCTGAGTAGCTAGTACCTCTCAGCGCTACCAGCCTACAGTTAGAGCTGTCAAATAAACAGAATTTCTGTGCATAGATGCAAACATCTGACTTTCTCTCCTTGAGTACAAGCAGGAGCAAACATTTACACAGCAAATGTGCATGTCAATAATAAATTCTCTTCCCTTTATTTCTCCATTACATTATGGTTGGGACTTTTCCAAAAGTCATAATGACTTTTCCAAACGTCACATGTAGACTAGGTATTTTATCTATGAAATCTATTTCAGGATTGTAGTAGCATGGCAAAATTACAGAGAGTGGCGAAAAATGTATACACATTTTCAGAAAGGAAAAAATTGCATTAAAATTTTGATACTTGATCTAGACCAATACCAAAAGATGACTGGAAGTCACTTCTGCAATTGTAAGAGGTAAGTACAGACATTACATATAATACATAGGCAACATCTCTTACAATGTGTATATATGTGTTTTGGCATCTTCTGTATCTGTAACATAAAGAATCTAAGAGGTTTCAGAAGCAGTGACCGTTCTCACAGGGCTGTGGCGAAGATGTAAGTTAAATGAGATAAATGAACAGACCAGCATGGGCACAGCAACTGTTCAAGAACTGTTACCTAGGGTTGGGCGTGGTGCTCACGCCCGTAATCCTAGCACTCTGGGAGGCCAAGGCAGGTATGAACAGACCAGCATGGGCACAGCAACTGTTCAAGAACTGTTACCTAGGGTTGGGCGTGGTGCTCACGCCCGTAATCCTAGCACTCTGGGAGGCCAAGGCAGGTGGACTGCTTGAGCTCAGGAGTTCAAGACCAGCCTGAGAAAGAGTGAGACCCCGTCTCTACTAAACACAGAAAAACTAGCTGGGAAGTATGACAAGAACCTGCAGTCCCTGCTACCTGGGAGGTTGAGGCAGCAGGATGGCTTAAGCCCAAGAGTCTGAGGTTGCTGTGAGCTATGACACCAGGGCACTGTACCCAGGGTGACAGAGTAAGTCTCCCCCCCCCCCAAAAAAAAAAGAAAGAAAGAAATATTACCTACCATGATCACTATCCATTAACATTATCAGTAACCACCCTGTTGGCCTCACATCGTTGACTCACTGCTAGGAGAAAATGAAGTTTACTTTCTGCTTCTCCAGACAATCCATCCAGAGGTGAGACCGGCCATGGTGAAGGGCACTCTTCTTTGAATCAGAGGGAGACTAATAACGTATGGCAAACCGCCCAGAAGGGAGAGAGAGTTTTTCAAATAGCTCTGACACTCACAGAGGGTACTTCATTAGCCTGTCTATTACAAACCACTTAAGACACATATTTATTGACAACAATCTGCCAATTGATTAAACATCTCAATACATGAAGCTGACTTCACATTAATTAGCAGTTTGGAGAACATGACCCTGGGAGTGAGGGGGAACAGTTCCCAAAGTTCTTGCAACACTTTTATTTTTGACTTTCTATAAAATAACTATTATAAGATCAAAGAACAGTAACCTTCCTCCACATCAGGAAATATTATGCAAACATAGGTACTAACGCATTCCCATTCTTACACTTCACAGTAGATTTGATTCATCTTACCATCAATTTATGTTTTGAATAATACTTATTTTTTTTTCAGTACTGAAAAGCTTCACTGACCACATAATTTAACTTCCTCTGAATAAGCTAAATTTTGAGTTTACTTGTGAATAGAATTGCATGATTGAAGGGCATTTCACATTTTTTAATCTGTGGTATATAAAATTTTATGCATTTAACAGACAGCTATACGAGATAGGAAAGGGAGTGGATTGGATGAATGTTGTGTTTTTTCTTGACAAAAAACAGGAGAAATGATTTTGCGTGACATGTCTGATTTGTCATCTGAAGAGGTCTTCCAAGAAATGTGAACTTGGAAGAAAAGATGAGGGGCAGAGAGCCTGCATATCGGCTCAAAACGAGAATCTCGAGAAACTGGATTAGGACTCAGTTTTCACTTTCTCTCTTTTATCAATTCTTACTTTTTATTCATTGAACTTTATTATTGGACCTTCCAAACAATCTAAAATGAATTTCTCCAAAGGGATGAAAAAAGTCTTCCCAACTCCAGCAGCAGTTCCACAGGGAGATTTTTCTCCATTAATAGTCGTGCTGATGTTGGAGCCATTTTCACTGCTTATGACCGTTTTCAAGATGCCATGCCTGTAGTCTCAGCTACTCAGGAGGCTGAGGCAAGAGGGTCATTCAAGCCCAGGAGTTTGAGGTTGCTGTGGGCTGTGATGCCACCATATTGTACCAGGGCAAAAGAGAGAAAGGCTCTATCTCAAATAAATAAATAAAAATGTCACATACTGTATATTCCTTAATCTTGGGAGCAATGCTATCAACACTGCTGTCATCAAGTGATACTTGAAGTGTGTTCCTCTCCGCATGGCAGCTCAGGATCTGCTTGGGAGGCTGCAGACCTGCCCTGGGGTCCGCATGCAAATGCAGATGGTTTAGAGGGTCTGGGGTAGGACCTGAGATTCTGCATTTCTGGCAAGTTACTGCAGGAGGTGGCCACTGCTGGTCAGGAGACAATACCTGGCTATGTGTTCATACAGCTTGCTTGGCCCCTACCGTCCTTATCCCTTTCCACAGAGCCAAACGGCCAATCTGTGAGCACAGCTTCCCTTTAGCAGATCAAGGACAGCCAGGAGAGTCCGAGTCTCTTCAAACAAAGAGTACTTTCCTCTCTGGCTCATGAGAGACGGAATTGAGGTCACTGAATTGCTGTGCAGTAGCAATGAAAATTATCAAGAAAAAGTTGGATGACACAAAGAAAAAAGGAGATTTTGTAAGTTTAGTTCCCCCAAACTTCCTGAGAGTCAGAACTTGCATTCCTGCCTTGGCTGCATGAGAAAGGATCAGGCAATTCTACTCTGAGTGTAATTGGAGAAAAACTGCAGGGACTTTCAAAGTGCTCCTTACACCATCACTGTTTCCTTGACCACAACCCGCTCTGCCACAGAACAATGGACTTTATGCACCTGTCTCTGCCTTTGCTTAAATTTTCCCTGAGAAATGAGTCTGCGCTGAGAGTAACTGATGAGTGTCTAACACACTTAGGAACTCACTGCCCCATTGCGTGTGCACACACACACACATACACACACACCCCTAAAGGGAAATTTACATTTCTTCATTTTTTCCAGAAAGTTCTATCTGATTCATAATGACTGAGATCCAATATCAGAGAAAATTTATTTTTATATGGTTATTTTACATTAGTCACCTCATTTTAACAAGAAGTTATAAATTATTTAACTTTCTCTGAGAAAAAAAAAAGATTAAGACCCTCCCGCAATAAAATCCTCCCCGAAGTATTTATGGGTGCCTTCTGCTTTCTTCATCATTAAAGATTATTCTAGAATGTATGCTTGGAATATTGTAAGTGCCTCTAAAGAAAGGAAGCGCATTTGTATACCCACGTGGAACGATTAGCAAGCTTCCTGTTTTTCTTTAATTTTCAACCTTTTTGCATCAAATGGCAAAAAGCACCTGCCTGCCTTCATCTCTCCACCTCGTTAATGTAAGTGTTGATGGGAAAGAATGAGCTGATTCTCAAAGCCAGCATTAACTGAGCCAACTCCGGGACCGGCCCTTTGTGAGCTGAGCAGCTTTGTTCACCGCAGGACCCTGCATTACTGGTGTGTTTCATGATTCCTTCTGCTATGGTCATGGTCCATTTAATTGAAAATAATTCTTCCTGGGTGAAACCTGCTAGAAAGATTCCACAAACCTGGGACACAGTATGAAGTCACGTTAGATAATCAAACTTAGATTTTCTGAAAACACCTCCCTAAAAGTCAGCTTCAATTTGATCAATACTCATTTTTTTTTTTTTTTGGCTTTGCGTTGAAATACTCAAGCTCAGTGCTCTGTCTACCAGAAAGTTAACAATTAATTAACTACTTCTCTAATCCCTTCTCCCAAACTGTGGGTTGTATCACTTTAACTCAGATCACAGGTGAATTGAAGTTTCCTAGCTTAATCTGTATTGTTTTCACTTAAAATTTTTTTCTTCCATATTTTATGGTTTTTCATTTTTATCAACAACAATGAACATTAACAAATTCAGGTTTCAAGGCCCCTACAGTTCCATCATAATTAGCATCTGACTGTCTGCCAGCAAACCATTTCTGATAATTAATTCGGCCAGCACAGAGAGAACTGTCATCTTCATAGGCGAGCGTCAGAAGGCGAGCTTTTGCATGAGAGCTGCAATGTCATCACTGGGGGCGACTGTTCAGAGCACGTCTCCAGAGAGAACCGAGTGCTGTGGAGGAGATTTAAGCCATGAACGAGCAGGAGGCACACTGGGTGCTAGGTCCTGCTAGCACGGCGGGACATGGCCACATCTCAGACAGTGCGCTTGCCCCACGGTGGCCGCCATCGGGACCCCAGCTGTGTGTTTCTGAGAGTCTCACAGGGACAGGAAATGGCAAGGGTGATCTTTACCAGGAATAAATCACGTCACTGAAGGAAGACCTCTGGTCTGTGCCCAGAATGCCTTTAAACTCCAAATATCCATCACTACTTACACCTTGCTCAATTTTTTAGCTTTTTTAGTTCTTTTTTTTTTTTTTTTTGAGATAGTCTCATTTTGTTGCCCTGAGCAGAGTATCATGGCATCATAGCTCACAGCAACCGCAAACTCTTAGGCTCAAGTGATCCTCCTGTCTCAGCTTCCTGAGTAGCTGGGACTACAGGCACTTGCCCACAATGGCTAGTTTTTCTATTATTAGTAGAGACAGGGTCTTGCTCTTGCTCAGGCTGGTCTCGAACTCCTGAGCTCAAGTGATCCACCCAGCTTGGCCTTCCAGAGTGCTAGGATTACAGGTGTGAGCCATCTCGCCCAGCCATGCTCTGGTTTTTTAGTTTTACCATTTTCCCTTAAAAAAGAAAACGGTCCTTCATTAATTATGGTCACAAGCCAGAAAAGAAAAAAAAAACAATTCTTTTTGGATTCTGCTTAAGACAGTTCAGTATCCCAGAGGCCTCTTTCTTCACTAAGGGAGAATTCGTGGTGAGCCTGGATGCCTTCTGTGGCCTGATGTTTGTGCCCTTGAAGGATACGTGTTTCCATTCTAATTCCCCACGCCCAGCGCAGAGCCGGTGCCCCAAAATGTTTATTTCATCCATTTACAAGTTTGGATTGGTTTGAGTTGAAGGATGGGAGGAGAGGGGACCTGAGTGATGCTCATGGCAAGTGTCACAGGGCCTTGCTTCTGGAAGCATCCAGAAAAGTGGTGGAGCTCATCTAATGAGCTGCTGCCTCGACTGACCAGCTCACCACATCCTCTCTCAGCCTGGGTCCTACCCCAGAAAGGTGTGCGGGAAATGATTCAGTGCTGTCTGTGATACAATATTACACATCCGAACTCCACTCAGCATTACTTTTGCCTTCTGAAGATGAGAAAAAAATTATACCTCATATGATTTTCTTTCAAAAATTGTTCTTTTTGTCTTCCCTGCTATACAAACAGGATCAGCCAAAGAAAATCCCCACCAATCAATAAACAGTACGCCAGATTTGGAATTCTCCATAAACCACAGAAAACAAATTGCCTTCTGAATCTGGATGAGTAAAGTATATATATAAAAAAAACCCCAGCCTTTTAAAACGCTTTGATCCTGACCTGATTCTATCTTCTCCTTTAACTGGAAGTAACATACCTCTTTAGTTTATGAGTCATAAGTTGGGTATGTTTTTAAAGACCCGAGAGGCCTTTTAAATGTATAAGCCCCTATTTAGGATTCACAGGTCCATGCACCACCCCGTGAGGAAAGTTATGGTTTACAGCGAGCCACTGCATTCCATTAGAGCCACCGCGGCGCCCAACACCTGACTTTCAATGAATCTTTCTCCAGCAAACTGCTTGATCCTCCTGTAACTCTTCTGTGAGACCCTCAAAAACAAATATAAATGCAGACGCTCTTCTGTCTATGAAATTAAAACTCTTGGAATCTTCCTACATACTAAGAAGGCAGAGCAAAAAACTGTCAACTGTGCGGCCACCATCAGAGGCGGCTACTGGCTGTATTTGGTCTCTTTTAGACGGGAGTTTCTTAGGTTGCCACTAAGATGTTCTGGGCCCCATAATTTTCCTTGTGGTGGAGGTGAGAGAGGCCAGTTGTGTTGTGCTCTATAGGATCTTTTCTTTTTCTTGTTTATTTATTTATTTTGAGATAGTCTCATTCTGTTGCCCTAGGTAGAGTACTGTAATGTCATAGCTCACAGCAACCTCAAACTCTTGGGCTCAAGTGATCCTCTTGTCTCAGTCTCCTGAAGACTATAGGTACCCACCATGCCCAGCTAGTTTTCCTATTGGGGTCTCGCTCTTGCTCAGGCTGGTCTTGAACTCCTGACCTCAAGTGATCCACCTGCCTCGACCTTCCAGTGTGCTGGGATTATAGGCATGAGCCCCGCACCCGGCCCACTGCAGGATCTAGTAGCACATCCATCTACCTCCTAGATATAAAAAGACGCTTCCATGCCAGTTGTGGCAACCAAAATGCCTCCAGAAAGTGCCACATGACCCTGCTGGGCAACATTCCCCTGGTTGAGAATTAGTGCTCTGAAGGAACAAATAAACAGACGTTTGAATAGCTCTGAAGAACACAAGCCAAATGTGAGAAATAATCAGATTTATAGACCAACGTGAAGATAAATCAGGACCACACAACAATATGATGGTTCCTGGGTAGGAAAAAAAATATTTGTTTCTCCAAGCAAAACAGAAATCAATGCTTATGGTACCATCTGGGGAGGAAAACACTGCCAACCAGGGCTACTATCCTGATGTTAGCTGTAGGTATGCTTTTTTTTTTTTTTTTTTTCCATTTTTGGCTGGGGCCAGGTTTGAACCCACCACCCCCAGTATATGGGGCTGGCGCCCTACTTGAGCCACAGGTGCTGCCCTGGTATGTTTTGTTTTTAGATTCTCTCCTCTGGTCATGGAAGGTAACACAGCACTGGTGTGGTGAGGTTGTACTTTCAGGGAATATTGTGAAAAGCACCTGGGTCCTATGTGAGGTAGTGAGCCTTATGGCATTAGAGGTATTCAAGCAGAGGCCAAGTGACAATTAGGTCAGAGATGCTGGGAAAGGGAACTCCACATGGGCCCAGAGTCTGGCTTTCCTGACCTCTCACGGCTCAGCTCCACAATGCCACGGCCCATGCAGGCCTCTCAATGCCTAGACTCTTTGGCAGAGTCCCTTTTGAGTAAGTTGTGATGTGCAGAGGGCAATCGTCCTGCCCTGGGTAGGTCAAGACCTTACAACCCCAGGACCTCACAGGGTGGTAAAGACTGACTGGACGTCCACCTTCACCACTGATCACCACCTGGTTCGGGGCTATCTCCAACTGGTTTTCCCCTCCCTACTCCTAATTCTCATTAACCCAAAAGACAAATTACAGCAGTGCGTGATCTCACACTGATGTTAAATCTGTCTTTTCGAGCAGCCTCTATTTAATAATCAGATGACTTCCACCAAGTGAACCGTGACTCCACACTCCTTGCCGAAGTGCGTCCTTCACCACACACTGCTGATGTTAACGGGGAGATTTGCAGCGACACCCTCTTAGACCCATTTATGCCCAAGATCTGGTGCAAGACGGCACTGTGGTCATCGCTCCTGTCTGCCAGGAGGAAACAGAGCAATCTTCTTTTCTCTTTGGCTGGAAGACAGCCCAGGTGAACAAAACACTTACGGGTAGCTCAGCAAAAATAACAGATGCAAAAGTTTCAATACTCTGGTTTCAAAGCAAGCCACAGCAATCCCAACAGCGGGCATGTAAGCGTTTTCTTCTTTACCTGCTCAAATGCATTGCCCAGTTGTAATTTAAATGGAATTAGAGCTATTAATACATATGTAACTTTCTTTCTAGAAAGTTTTGAGTGGAGTCCTGTATCGCCTTACACTATTTTCTTCTAAAGACCATGTGATTTTCATACACAACGATGTGCTTCATGGGAACTCAATCCTTCTGCCTCTGTACCTGAAATTTCTCAGCATGTCCATGACATCAAATGCTGCTCAACTCCCATAGAAGGAAAACACACAGAGATGTGGCTTTCTGTTTATTAACATGTGGCAGAATTCCACCAAAAATCAGGAAGGGACCTTACAGATTCCCTAGTTTATTTCCACCATGTAGCCCTTGTGGAAGTTGAGTCCTCAGAAGTTCAGCAACTTTTCTAAGATTTGCTAAGACTTAGTGGAGACTGAATTTCTACTCCATAGCACTTCCCATCCAGTACAGCTTATTTTCTACCTAAGAGGGTGAAGCACTTGCCTGGTTACTTTTGTAGACCAACCACTTAGAAAACTGGCAGTGTCGTAGAAGTTAATATAGAACCAGGCAGTGACCTAGTGATTCTGCTACAGAGAGGACACAGTACGATAGTCTCATGCTGGAAACCACATTCATGTCCAATAATCGGCAAATGGATAAGCAAACAGTGGTACATCTATACAATGGAATAGTGGTTAATCCTGCAGATTTCCTGGTTAAATTCTCCTGATGTGGCAATGAGAACGGGGAGGCCAGGTACGGTGGCTCACACCTGTAATCCTAGCACTCTGGGGGGAGTCCAAGGCGGGTGGATTGCTTGAACTCAGGAGTTCGAGACCAAGAGTGAGACCCCATCTCTACTAAAAACAGAAAAACTGGCTGGGTGTTGTGGTGGGTGCCTGCAGTTCCAGCTACTCAGGAGGCTGAGGCAAGAGAATCACTTGAGTCTAAGAGTTTGAGGTTGCTGTGAGCTATGATGCCACAGCACTCAACCCAGGATGATAGGGTGAGACTGTCTCAAAAAAACAACCACAAAAAAGAAGAAACAGGGAATTGAGCTCTCTTGGGTTATCAAGACACCCTGTATTCCTTGCCATCCTCTTTCTCTCTTTTCTTCAGCCGATTCTCTCCCCCTGCTAGCCAACTATCTTATACCCATTTCTCTCTCCTCAACCCTCTAATACTATAATACTTTCCCCTGCCTCCTCCCTCTCAAAGGATAACTCTGCTTTCTAGTTCACTGAGACAATGGAAATGCTCTGCAGGGAACTTCCATCTGCTCTCGACACCACTTCCCCAGCCCACCTGGCCAGTGCTCTGCCTTCCCTCCTGTCACTGAGCCCCCAGCCAAGGCCAGCACCTCCTCCTGCATCCAAGATCACAAGCCCTTCTACTCACATGATGATCCTGCTCTAGCAACTGGCACCTCTCTCCCAGGTTACCCATCTCCCCTCCTCCGTTAGCCCCTCCTATGTATGAAAAACACTGCAGCATTGCCCAACTGTAATGAGCTGTTCCTCGACCCCACATTCTCTTTTACTTGGAGCAAACTCTTCAAGGACTTATCGGCACTAATCAACTGAAAATGGTTGAACCCATTTCAGCTAAGCTTCCAGCCTCATGATGTCACCAAAGCAAGCTCTTGACCTTGATAAGACTTCTCCATCTTAGAGGCTGATAACTCTAAAGGCAATCTCTCCATCTTATTTTACTCCAATTATCAACAACAATTGGCAAAGTTGTTCACCTTCTGGAAATACTCAATTCACTTGGTTTCTGCTTTCTTGGTTCTCTTCAGGACTGGCTGTTCCCTCTCAATTTCCCCCTCCTCTTTTTCTTGGGGCCTCCAGGCTCAGTGTCTGGAGATCTGGTCTTTATATTCACTCCCCGGGTGGTCTCCTCCAGATGCAGGGATGCCAGCCAACAGCGATCTCCATCTCCAGCCTCCCTGAGGCATCTGCCTACTGAAAATCTCCACTTAGACATCTGGAGGCAGCTCACCCTTAACTGTCCCCACACTCCTTCAGATTTGTTCCACCCCCAGTATTTCCCCATCTTGGTAACAAGAATTTCAGTTGCTCAGCTAAAACATAAAGTCATCCGTGCCTCCTCTCCATCCCACGTCCAATTCATCAGCAAGCTCTGTCAGTCTGTCCCTTTCTGAATAAACACCAGCATTTTACAACTTCTCACCCTTTTCTCTGCTGTCAGTGCAGACTGAGCCACCATCAGCTCTTGCCTGGGTGACTGCAACACCCTCGTAATAGCTCTCTCTGTTCCCCCCTTTACATCATCCTGCAGCAGGGATTCCTTTAAAAAGATTACCCTGATCTTATTACTCTTCTACTCAAAATACACCAACAGCTTCCTGACTCATCATGAACAAAGGCCAAACCCCTCGCAATGTTACAAGAGCCCTACGTGGTCTGTCCCCATCACCTGTATGATCTCACCTCTTGCCACTGTCCCTGTGGTCCCTCTGTGTGGGCCAGCTTCTCCCTCAGCAGGTGCACCAGCTGATACCACTGTCTGAAGCATTTTTCTCTAAATTTCTGCACATCCTTTAGGTCTCTGAGGCCTTCCTTGGTCGCTATAAATAAGTGTGCGATCCCATCCCCCACCTCTTGCCGTCTCATCCTTGTCACCATCTAACTTAGTACATATGAGTTCACTGTTTGTCCCTCCTCACTAGACTGCACACTCCATGAGGTCAGGGGTTGCATTTTATTCCCTGTTGTAAGGAACAGGCACCATCACCAACACTGGTTGAATGAATAATGAATAATGAATGAACCCTGTGCTATTGAGTGACACATGTCCCTTTTATTTCCTGAAACTAACCATTATGGATAAATTACACTGTTAACAAATTAGCTCCCCGAGACCTCTGCTTCAGAGCTCTGTGGCCTCCTGGTCAATGTAAGCAGATTAAATAGCACTGAACCAAACTACAAAGAAATTCAATCCTGCCTCTGCATGCAATCAGAACAGCACCTTCCCAGTACCCAAAATTGTTCAGTAATTCAGTGAACATTCCTAAACAGGCCGCTGTGAGCAAGAACTAGTTAGACAGGAGAAATCAGGAGGCTGGAGCCAGAGGGACTATCTGTTAGGTGGAGAATTTGCTATGAACTTTGCTGTTCCCTCACTCCTCCTTCTTAAAGCTTAGAATAATCTAGAAAGGCTAAGTGTGGATCATGAGGGAACAGATAATTACAGGGCTGCTTTGTTACAGAGAAGTCATTCTAGACATTATACTAACTGATCACGAGCACTAAACACGGCATGAATACAACTAGCCCAGCCATTGAGAATGAGAGCTCACACCAGCCATGGAGACTCACAGTGGATTCCTGCAATTAGGAACATAGATCCTGGGAAAAAGGGAGTGATTTTCCCAGCCTAGAGGAGAGTCGAGGAGGAGGAATCATGGAACTCCAAGAACATTACCTGGGTCCCTAGACTCCAAACAATTAAAGTGTTCAGCACATCACTTATTTAATACTCTATTTCCAAAATAATCAAAGGAAGAGAAAAACCATAGTTTGTTGCATTTTTGTGTTACTTTCCAGTTTGTAAATCATACGAACAAATCCTAACAAAATTTGTATGACAGACAGAATAGGATAACTGTATACCTTTTAATATATCTTGTGTGTGTATGTATCTATCTATCTATCTACATATGTCTATAAATTTTATTTCAGGTTAATGTGAGAGTAAAACCAACCAGGTCGTAATATTTAAATTGTTAGTTCCTCTTGTAGTTGTGTCCCACATCCAAAAGGTGTGCCATACACCCCTACACTGTGCCCATTAAATGGGAGCATCCTAATACCCCCTTTTTTCCCTGATCCTTTTCTCCCCCTCCTCTCAACTTGAATTGAAATGAGTTTTTCTGCTATGTGGGAGAAAATTAAATTACCTACTGGCTTCATATTAGTATTGAGTGCACTGGATATTTGCTTTTCCATTCTGCCAATCCTGGCAGCGGCTTCAGCGCACATCAGAAGCTGTTATGTGGACTGGACTGCGCTTTGCCATACTCAGTAAAATACTTTATTGAGATGAATGTGTTTCAACTCCATCCAGGTTAATACACAAGATGTAAAGTCACCATCTTTTCTTATGGCTCCATGGTACACACATCCCACAGCTTGTGAATCCATCCCTGAGTTGATGGGCATTTAGGTTGTTTCCACCTCTTGGCCGCTGTAAATTTAGCTGTGATAAACAATGTAGTGCAAATGTCCTTATGATAAAATGGTTTTTTCTTCTTCTGGGTAGATGCCTAGTAGTGGGGTTATATATTTTGATTTATACTTATGTATTTCATAGACAAAGATGCTGAGGGAAAATATTCTTCCTAATAGGGTCCTATGTTCAATTAAGTTTGGGAAATGTTGCAAGCTGGGTCCCCTGGCCGGACACTCAGGGTGCACCACTGTGTACCAGCAAACACGACGCCAGGGTCTCCATGTTCATTTGAACATAAGCAGCCCCCCCTTCTAGATTTGCTTGGTTCCTATTAACAACCTTATATCATATGCAGCTCATCTCTGCCTAAGGGTTCTCCAGTATCACAATGTGGCCTCAAAAGACTCTACAGAACTGAAACCCCAGTGGGTTTAGGAGTTAAAATAAAATCTTTACAAAAATGACAAGTATAAACTAGCACAGCGCCTGCTGAAAAGTACTCAATCACAGAGTGTTAAGTTTCTTTGCTTTCATGCAAGGACAGGGGCCCGAGGGGTTCTCAAGGAGGGTGTGGGGGTAGGGGTGAGGGCTCTTTGAGAGGTTAGTCTTGGATGGAATGAGACCGGGCTTTCTCTGAGATGGTAATGGATGCCTAGAGGCTGGGATGCATGAAGGCTTTGCAAACCCTGAGCTAAACCACGACACATATGCCAGGAAAATACACACAGCTCAATCTAGTCCACATAACAGCTTCTGACATGCACGGAAGCT
Organism: Otolemur garnettii; assembly: GCF_000181295.1. Classification (NCBI taxonomy): domain Eukaryota; kingdom Metazoa; phylum Chordata; class Mammalia; order Primates; family Galagidae; genus Otolemur; species Otolemur garnettii. The sequence goes on along the minus strand of NW_003852414.1, from coordinate 16,396,177 downwards.
GCTGCCAGGATTGTAGGGGGCGGGGTAGGAGGGTGGGGAGGGCAGTGCTAGACAAGAAAATTCCACAATGGAGCAGTAACTCCAACACCTTATGGCTTTCACAACTTAAAGAATGGATGTCGACTTCACGGGATAATTCATGCTTATTAAATATGTGTGAAATTATTGTGATTCATCTTCCCTCCTGTGTTTTAAATGGCTTTGTGAAATCCAGACTTGGCATCAACAGAAATAACGCAGTGTAAAATGATCTCATTATTATAAGTATCCGTTAATGCAGAACAATCTTGGACAGTTATTTGGTTGTGATCCTGAAGGACTCTGCTTTTCCTGATGAGTGGGAATATATGGGGTAAATTATTTCTTCGATATCACGCAAATGGAACTTCTGAACTCATTATGTATAAATTATTAAGTTATAAAACACCAGTGCTAATAAAACCCTGGCTACAGTAAGAAGTGTGATTAAAATCACATGTGACTCTGACCTATTAAACAATAATGTATTAATCCATAAAGCTGTAAGCAGCTTATCCAGTTACTATAATTAAAATATGCTTCATCACTAATTGCCTTTACCAATCCTTAAATTTCCCTGAAACCATTTTCAAACGATGGCAAAACAGTATAGCTCTTGCTATTATAAGTCTTCTAGTCCTGGTAACTAAGAAAACCCTTGTAATAAAGAACTTTTTATCTCTGTTCTAATGCAATCTTATTGATTGGTAATAAATTTAGAGCTGGCAAAATGTTTTGGTTAAAATTAATGTTTCAAGGTAGGAAAAAAAAAATCCATGCACAGAAATCGAGAGGAATAGCAATGTTTCACATATTTCTGCCAACGTATTAACTAATACAGCAAAAAAGCTCCTTGATCTGTCATTTGCTGACTGATGAGAGTGCAGACTTGAGACGCAGGCGCGAAATTTTATTGTCGAAGACATTTTCATCTGCAGCCAAATCACCGGGGAAATACTTTGTCAAACAACTTCCTTCTGCATGGAGACTTTGTGACAATATTGGCATCCTAAGAATTTGCTTGGGTTTTTCCTATTGCATCTACCTGTCGGGGGCTGGAAATATTTACAGCAACATTGCAACTCAGGCAAACATTAGGTTTAGCACCTACAAATAACCCGGCCAGCTCATGTTTTATCTCTCTGGTGATTTTAAAGAAGTGCTCAGAAAGTTGTACATTTTTTTTTTTAACATAAATGAGACGATATATTTTAGAAAGGTTTAATATCAAACTCCCATTGCATATTAATGGGAGCTGATCGGCATTGGGTATCTGCAAAGTTTCTTTATAAGCACCCAATGTTTCTGAGATGAACCAGAAAGTTAAGAAAATCAAGGGACAGGAAAAGGAGAGAAAAGGAGAGAAAAGGAGGAGGGTGGGGAAGAGGAAGAGGAAGAAGGAAGGACAGAAAGGCAACAAAACACATTGCCTATTGGAGCTGGTAATTTTGAATTGTACTTTTAATTAAGAGCCTGCATTTATTTCGTGTGTGGTGGAAATACATCTCCTCCAAACAACCCTGGACACCGCTCTCCTCCTCTCAGGTACTCACTACCTGAGTGGGGCCGAGTTCTCAACCCTAAACAATTTCCTTAATCCTTTCGTTATCCCTCTGGTTTAAGATATCACTGTTGCTCATCCAGGTCCCTGAAATAGCCTAGTGACCAGTCTCTCCACATCCACCGGCACCTTCACTCCATTCTATGCCCATAGCCCAAGGTGATCTTATCAAAAAGCAGATCTGATCCTCACCCCCCCCACCCCTCGGCCCTTGACCTTTCACACTTGATATCAAAGGGTAAAAATCCTTACTGTAGACTAAGGGGCCTGGAGTAAGGTGGCATCTGCCTTGTACTCTGTCTTCACCTGGGACCACTCTGCTTACTCCAAGCGTAGTCAAGCATAGCCAGTTCCTCAAATGGGCCTGGCCTTGCATGTGTGCCCTTCTCTGTCAAGTCCCTGTTACAGGCTCTCGGGGCACAGCCCACCTCTCTACTCCCAACCTACTACAGCAGATTATAAACATCTACCTCTGAGTCTAGAACATTAAGATGTGTCTCCCCCGATGTGCTGTACACTCACGTGGGCATGGAACACACCTGTCTCCAGGTACCTTTGAACCCTTTGACCGAAGGCCTGTCATGGACCTAAAACAACTGTTTGACCAGTGCTGCTGCTGAAAGTGTGGAGCCCAACAAGGGGCCTCTCCCCGCATCGGGGTTAGGCACAGTTATTAGGACATGACTATCCTTCCCACCACCGAAGCTGGGCTCCTGAGCCACACAGGAATTGAGGTGACAGGAACATCTTCCACAACTAATAGTTTATGCCAGGGGTCCTCAAACTTTTTAAACAAGGGGCTGGTTCAACTGTCTCTCAGACCATTGGAGGGCTGGACTGCAGGTCCTGGGATGAGTCAGCTGCTAAGTAGGACAGGAAGTGGTGGCAAAAACACCCGGCGGGCCAGATAAATGTACTCAGCTGGCCGCATGTGGCCCATAGGCCATAGTTTGAGGACCCCTGGATTTTATGCCATCAGGTTTTTTCCTCAAAGAAGACTGAGGAATTAGAAAAGGTCACCGCCATGTCCCCATCCATACATGGCATCAGCTGTTGCAAGCACATTTTTATTGGGACAATCACAGAGGCCGGTCTTGGGTCACTCCCTTGATGGACCTGGCTCTCTGAGCTAGATTCCCATCATGAGTACCAGCACCCTCCTTCCTGAAATGTGACTTTTAGACTTTAAGCCTGAAAGCATGGATGATTTTTTTTTCTTTCTGAGACACAGTCTCACTTTGTTGTCCTCAGTAGAGTGCTGTGGTGTCATAGCTCACAGCCACCTCTCAAACTCTTGGGCTCAAGTGATCCTCTTGCTTACCCTTCCCAGTAGCTGGGACTACAGGTGCCTGCTACAATGCCTGGCTATTTTTAGAGACGAGGTATCACTCTTGTTCAGGCTGGTCTTGAACTTCTGAGCTTAAGCAATCCCTGTCTTAGCCTCCCAGAGTGTTAGGATTATAGGTGTGAGCCATGGCGCCAGCCACATAGGTGATTCTTAGATTTTTGCTATAGCCACCCTGGGATATTCACCCCGGGTACACATCTGGCAACAGCCATCCATCTTCCATGGTGGACTGGGAATGAGAAAGGATGGGCTATGACGTGCATCTTGGCTTTGAGCAGGGGAAGGCATCAGAAACCCAGCCTGTGGAGCAGAAGGCCCCTGGCAAGCTGGTTACTCTAACGTAAAAAGTGTCCTACAAGACTCCTTTTAGCTGTAAGAATCTAAGATACAGCTGACTTTTGTAAACTTGGCGTTATAGGATTATAAAAACATCTTGCTGCTCTTGATTTTTCTTAGATACGGAAGCAGGGGTGGAATTGATAACAGGCATCAGTCTGATTTCACTCTAATTCTGATTTTCTCTGACATCTAATACATTACCTGGCAATACAGAAGAATACCAGTCTCCACTTTCTCCTTAATGAAGTTACTAGAAGCAGTGGAGATGAACAAAGGCAGACAGGCAGGGAGGCAGGGAGGAAGAAAGGGACGTGGTAATACATGAGCAGAAAACCAGATCGGGTAATCCAGAGAAGGTATAGAAAAATTAAGATGCCCACAGAAGGCATCTTAAAGACTGCACCAATGCCAGCCTTTCACATTGCTTAGCAAGTGGAATCTATCACCAGTGACAGCATTTGGGTCTCTAACCTTTTCCACTGAAGCTTTTTCACAGATTGTCAACTGCCTGCTGAGGGAAGAGACTCTTTTGTCTTAAATTTTCTGGTCATTAATTATATTCAGGATGGCATGTTTTCCTATGGTAGATAAACAAAGAAGCACCCTTCTTGGCTTTGGAGGGATGTCAACATCATGTAAAATTAGAACGTTATTCTTAAAATCCAATTTATAACATCTAGTTTTACGGATAAGTATTCTCCAAATGGACCCTGTAAACAGCAATATATTATGCATAAGCAGTAATCTTAAACCTGTTTTCAAAAGACTAACCACCAAATCGAACAAAATCCTTGTAAATTCTCTATGTTGAATCTGTACATAATTCTCTGTCAATCTCGAAATGTCAAGTATTTATGTTTTCCTTTTCTTTTTAAAGGTTTATTGGGGGTATAATTTATATACAGTAAAATTTCTTGCATATTCTTTAATAAGTCAAAACAAAGAATTATCAGTGCTTGGAGTTAAAATGTTAATTCAAAAAGGTGAGAAGGTAAAAAAGTCCTTTTTACCAAGTGCCTGTATTTATGGCTTAATTTACTAAGGGGACAAGAAGAAAAGTGATCGATATTTTCATAATGAAGGGATTTATAAGACAACACGGCTATGTGGAGATAACTAGCTGGACGAAAGATGTGAATCTGTACAGAACCGCTTTATGGAAGAACATGGAGACAGCACGAGAACTCAGTGCAGTAATGCCTGGCCAGGAGGATCATACAGATTGGTCTGGGTAGCGCCAGACACATCAACAGCAATTCACAGAAAAGGGTGGCAGGCGTGCTCTGTTACAGAAACCAGAAATACCATTAGTTCCCTAAAAATAATGGCTCCCCTTTACTCCAGTGTGTTTCTAGCGGATACGTGAAGATGTAAACATTATTTTCAGTATATAAATGATACTCATACAAAGAATTCAGCAAATTAGTTAGCTCAGCACTTCGTGGGCCGAAGCTTCATTTATGGTAATGAATGCATGCCTTAAAATATATTATATGAATTTTATGAGAAATTAGATCAGGAACAAGTATATGGTGAACTCCTGTTACCTTACTCTTCTTCTTTCCAAGAATTAAAATGACAAATCACTTCTATGTCATATTCATTTCCACCCCGATAACATAAAGAGGTCAATATACAAAATGATCTGTTGAGTTGTCTACTGTGATGCCACCTTTATTAACTAAGTTTTCTGTGCCTCAGTTTCCAGATATACATGACACCAGGGATACTCTGCTTTAAAGGGCTGTTGCTGAGGTTAAATTAGGTAATAGAAGCACTGTCAGCGCTCCATATCCATGGGTTCTGATTCTGTCTATTTGATTAACTGCAAATAAAAAATATTAGAAGCAGAAAAAATGGATGGTTGTATTTGTATTGAACCTGCAAAGACTTTTTCTTTCGTCATTACTCCCTAAACAAAACAATATAACAAGTACTTAAATAATATTCACACCATCTTAGGTGTTACATGTATAAGTAACCTCAAAATGATTTCAAGTACCCGAACGATATGCACAGGTGATATGCAAATACCACACCATTTTTTATCAGGGCCTGGAGCACCTGCAGATTTTGGTACCTACGGGGGTCTGTATTATTGTCCAAAGCCACGTCCGGCACCTGCCAAGCCGCCGATAACCATAAGCTGGAGTGATGGTCATCAACAACTTACTACTACACTCCTGGATGGGTATGACTTACAAATTATACATGAAGTTCATGTTTATGAAGTGAGTCATCACCGTAACAAAAATGTTCCTCGACAGTCTAAGAGCTCTGGATTAAACACTCCCTTTTCCCACGAAGTAGACATAACCATGAAGGTAGTAATTATAGGTTACACAAATGGAGTTCCCTATGTGCCCCACACCTGTACTGTATCTGCATTTCCTGTACTGCCTTACTCACTCTTCAGAGCAGTCCTGGGATGTACATGTCATCATGGCCTTGGTGGGTTGCAAAAGAGAAAATTGAGAAGTTAAAGGACTTGCTCAAGGTCACCCAGCTAAAAGGGGGTCACTGTAGGATCTAAATCAGGCTGAGTGGGTCTCCCAGAGCTGCGGGTATTATCTGCCCAGCACGGCCCCATGTCCTGGCTTTGCACGCAGAATGGATCTGCCAAAGGAAGAAAAGGAACAGGAATGCTTCTGGTGAATGGTTCAGGAACAGTCACAGGAGGAGGGACTAGCCATGAAAATTTCCTCAAGGCTGTTAATAAAAGTGATTTTTACAAGCTAAAAAGATGTGTCATGATGGGTCAAATTACATTTAAGAAAATATCAGTTCAAGTAATTAAGCTCTAACTATTTTGTGGCATTTCTGGCAAAAGCTTATTTTTTTCATCAAAGCATTCCAGAAAATCTTGTGGTCCTGATCTCTAATTTTATCTATCAGAACATAAGATCAAAGAGGTTGTATGACCACGTGTAACAGCTCTGACTTCTCAGCATCTTCCTTTGTGTATCTGAGGGGGCGGGAAAGAGCGGTGACGCTGGGATGGTTCCACAAGTTTCAAGATACAAACTTCCTTGAACCATTAAATGCCAAGACCAATGGGCAAAATCATTTTATATGGCCTTCTAAAATATCATGTCAGAGTTGTAAATTTCGTAAACATAAATAAGGATTAGGGCTGCTCAGGATTGTAGAAAGTCATCTCTCCTGAACGTCTTCTAAAAATGATCTTGGAGGGTTTTTAAGATGCAGGACCATTAGTTCTAAGTGAGATTTAGTACTGAAGGTGGTTTTATTTGCATGTTTCCTAGAAGCTGATCTTTTCCTCAAAAAACCATCACAGAAGGTACAGAAAAAGAAAGAACAATAGGGTAAGAATATATAAATAATAAAAAAACACTGAAAATTCAAATACTTTATTGTAGGCAACTAGTGATGACATTTCTAAAAGAAAAAATCTTTTTTTCCACATATGTACGGGACCTGGAGAGGTCACTTCATATTTCATAAATTGAAGAGTATAATTTTTTGTGAAAGGGATTTTTAAAATTTCACATACAGACTTGCCACTAAAAGGAACTCTTGCATACATTTAAAAACAGAAACCACAACCACAACACAAGTTACTACAATAAAGCGGTTTCTAGACCCGGTGGTCGCAGCCCTGATTCAGCTATTCTGTAACATCCTGCCCTATCTTCCCCTCACAGGAGAAATCACACTCCCCAGGCAGAGGGTTTTAGTAAAGCAGAAAGACGCCAGGTCAAAAATGCTATGTTCAACTGTGGCCTAAAAATCTCAGCTGTCAAGAGCCAGACTCTCAGTAGCACCTGCTCACCACCCGTACTGTCACGATGTGGCTTCTCATCTTTACATCCCTTTCTTGGTTCAGTGGCTGAAATATAATTGTTTACAGATGAACCCAAACCTCCTCTGTGACTCTTTCCCCCTGCTCAACCCCCTTCTCTCCAGCAGGATCAAAACTTTCCACCCTTATGTTCCCATTGGTCCCTGCACACACTTCCATCATAGCTCCCCAAACACTTTATTTCCGATATTTATTACCATGTTTTTTTCTCCCACCCAGGATGTCACCAAGGGAGGGCCTAAAGCTCCTTGCAGCTTCAGGGGTTACTACAGACACAGCACACACATGCCAGCCAATACTCTGGGGGAAAGGCCTCAAAAGACTATGGTGGTCAGCATGAGTCTGTAAGACACTGTAACCAACACTATCAAAACACAGGATAAAGCACATCGAAAAGATACACAACATCAGAGCCATTAAGGGAATACAAATCAAAACCACAAAGCAGTATCATTTCATACCCACTGAGATGGCTATAACTAAAAAGTCAGAAGATAACATGTGCTGGTCAGGATGTAGAGACATGGAACCCTCAGTCAGTGCTGGTGGGCACGCAACATGAGTGCACACGGTTTGCAAGGCAGTCTGGCAACTCTTCCGAAGGTTAAACTTACACCTACTACCTGACCCGGCAATGCCACTCCTTTTAGGTATACGCCCAAGACAAATGCAAGCATATAGTCACACAAAAATGTGTATGAAAATGTTCAGAGCAGTGTTATGCATAATAGCTAAATAATCAAAATAGCCATCGGTTTACAAAGGGACAAAAAGGCATAACCATACAGTGGGATACTACTCAGTCGTAAACAGGAATGCAGTACTCATGCATGCTAAACCACATGGATGAACCTTGAAAATATGACGCTAAATCAAAACATCAGCCATAGAGGACTATGTACAGTATGATTCCATCTGTATGAACTTCCCACAACAGGACGTGTACAGAGACTGAGTAGATTAGGGGGTAGGCAGACTAGGAGTTGTGGGATCTCTTTTGGAGAATAAAAAGTTCTATAATTCATCGTGGTGATGAATGGTAATGCTATGAATATATGAAAAGCTACTGAATTATACATTTTGAATGGGTGAATTTTGTAGTATGTGAATTCTGTCTCAATAAAGCCTTTTTATTTTTTATTTTTTTGAGAGAGTCTCACTATGCCGCCCTGGGTAGAGTACTGTGGCATCGCAGCTCATAGCAACCTCCAACTCTTGGGCTTAAGCCATTCTCTAATCTCAGCCTCCCAAGTAGCTGGGACTAGAGACATCCACCACAACACCCAGCTATTTTTTATTGCAATTGTCATCCTACACCTGCCTCAGTGTAGTGGCCGGAGTCCTAACCACTGAGTATGGGCGCCAAGCCAATAAAGCCATTTTAAAAAGATACCGCCACCACCATCAATGAGCTCTCTATGGCAACTGACTATTCTTTGGCATGTAAGCAGAAGCTGGGATGACCACTGAGCTATGTATTTGTTTCTGAATGAAGTCTCTCTAAATTACTTTTTTCCTTGAGTCTCTCAAAGACTGATCAATTTGGAGAAACTGAGGCAGTTCAAAGACAACTCAATGAGTCAAGGTCAGATAAGCTGGTTTCTCAGATGCTGACTGATTCACTGACTCTGGGCAGACTGCTCTCTGCTTTTCCCCTTCACACTGACCGTGTAGACACGTGAAGGGTTATAACGAGCCTCCTCATTGGAGATAAGGGGGTAGAAATGGAAATCTCAAATTAGCCACGTGGATGGCTTGTTTGAAGAAGCAAGAAGGGAAAAATCGAGAAGGAAAGAGGTGAACAGGTGACTTAAACACACAACAAAAATTCTTTTTTCTCCCCTGAAGTTAGATGGGAAATTCAATTATTCACTCTTATGCTTAAAAGCACTGCTTTCCAGAAAATTAAAAGTACCTGGAATATATTCAGAAGATTTAGAAGAAAAGGTTTCTGCATTTCATGGTTTGTTGAAAACCCAGGATATTGTTTTTTAATGACTAGCTTTTCTTAACTATTAAGAACAGAAACAGTGGGCTGAAAAATGTTAAATAATTTGCCTAAGTCACAAAGTATAAAAGCATTAGCGATGCCAGATAACGATTTCATTTCATTTATTTACAAAGAAAGACTTCTGTTGTATATTTATGTTTCTCCTTCTACTAGATGTTTTATAAAATGATTCTGTTCTGAGACTTTTAAATGGGTAAGGGAAGTGCATTAAATATTTCTTAAAAAAAAAACAACATGGGAACTTCATGAACTTGCTTAATCAAAGATTTAAACAATCTCATCTTTATTTTTAATTTAATTTTTCAACCATCAATGCAGCTTTAATTTAAAAAGGTTTTCATTCTAATTTATTTAAAAGGAAGACAAATACTCTAAAACACTGCAGATTAGAAGTAGCCTCTGTGATTCAGAAAGACACATCCAGCAAGAGTGGAAACAGAGAATTAAATTACTCTTCTCTGAGATATGCATCTTATTTCTTCAATATCCAAACAACTGGGATGACTTATTTAACCAAATCAATTAACAAAATTAATACGAAAAAGCACATTCAAAGAGGAGAATCTTATCAGTATTTTAAAAAGAAATATTGTACCTGAAAGAACGCAGGACAGCTTTGGAAATCCTAAGAGGTACTTTAAAATCAGAGCTACTAAAAAAAAGACAAAAGCAAGCAACAATCTGACTGCCTTCCAGCCAAGAGGCACAGCAAGAAAGTACATGAACGCCTGTTACCACCACTTCCAAGGGGGTGAGGAATCAAAGTGAAATTATCAGTTCCCATTTTCCCTATTAAGGTCTTTATAGGCAAGTGACTTTTCTTCCAGGGAGCAGACAAAACACAACTGAATTCTTAATTCAGTATGAAAATTCTCTGCAGAAGAAAAACTTAAATCATCTCCCTATCTTTACAAATCATTAATGTGTGATTAACATTCCAATTTTACTGGAAGCCACTCCTCTAATCTTTGAAATAAAATCTTTTAAGAGACACAAGGAGATTTAATTTTAGGAAAAGAAAAAAAACCCATTCACATACAGCAATAAAGTAAATTCCTAACTTATCACTATCAAAAAATAGGATTTAACACTATACGAGGACTTTTGTTTAAAAAAACAAAACATATTCTGCCATTTAAAACTCTTCACATTCCACTCCCTCCAAAGGAACGTTTAAAACTAGGCATTCCTCATCGTTGAGAAACGCAGTTGTAGAATGCTTTATAAAATTACACGTATGGAAGGATCTCATTAATTTTACAATAATTCACTCTTTCCCTCAGGTTTGATGTGTAAGAATGCAATAATGTTGATATAAAATTAAATCAAAATATGTTAAGCATGAACACTCTGAGGTTGAAGACCACCTTCTTTAGTTCATTGTGGTTACTTAAAAGATTTCCCATATTTGCAGCTTCATCAAGAGGTTGATGGGAATGAGCAGGTTTATGGGGTCTCCTTAGTCACCTTTCTGCGATGACAGAGGTTTGTTTGAATGAAATTACCACAGCACAGCTAAGCACCCTTTTAATAATATTTTTTTCCTGCTCAAAATAGCCCTGACCTATGCTCAACCCTTATCAAACAGTCCTCCAAGTAGGTCCTCCCGAAATGTTCATTGTTATTGGTAAAGATGATAAAGATATCTTCTGAGAAGAGACTTACAAGAAGGTAGGCCCAGAAAAGGGACACGCCAGCCAGAACTGAGTCTAACTTAAACTGGAAGTCAGCACCAATAAAATCCTGAGAAACTTTTTATGATTTCATCTAAAAAAAAGGAAGCAGTGAATTTTTCATAATGTATGTTTATTTCATTCATGTTTTTAATATTTATAACAGATGCATATAATTTATGAACAAAACTGTGAACTATGGAATTTGCTTAGATTTGATTTACTTGAATCATCTTTATTAGATAAATTAATTTTTTATTGTCACATATCCAAGAGGATCTTCTGTGCATGAATTTTTACTATGAAGCGGCTTAAAAATTTAAACACTCCATACATCGAAGCTTTTACTACTGCGCTATCCTGTGTCTTTTTATGTATTTATAAAACTTTTCAAGTTGATGTCAAACGAGGCACAGATGATTGAATTAGTGATCTGCAGGAAACCTTTTATTTTCTCCTTTCTAGGTTAAAAGGTAGCCTGTGTTTAATGATGAAACTTATTCATTCATTGTGCCAACTTTTCATCTACAATTTATTCAAGGAAGAGTCGGTTTAAATTCACTTTATTTGAAGGAAAATGCCAAATGTTCATCCCTCAAGATTATATTTTTTACCTTCCTTTAGCATAAGCAGATAAATTCTCAGTGTCACCACTGCTGAGTTTCACTGCTATTTTTATTTTCTACTGACAGAATATTCAAAGCTGACAAATGCTGTAGAACAGATATAGTTATTAAAAGCTTCAATTTACAGCGCAGAGTGACAGTTTGCTTTTGCTACTCATAAAGCAAAATCGAAGAGGTGTAAAAACACCGGGAAGGTGGAACGCACACACTTTGGATACTTCTACAAATTGTTCTCGTAAGTCATGCTCATCTGAAATACCCTAAAGGCACTGGTTTAGGTATCGATTCGTATTGATTCAAAGAATAAAAATATTAATAGACCGATGGCTGACAACTCTCAGCAGTATGTTAAAAACTTTCCTTACAGATAACTTCTATATATAAGGAAGGCCTTTGTAACTAACAATTGACTTAAAAATATAAGACAGTTTTGAACTAATCTAAAATCGTGTTAAGAGGGAAAATAAAGCAAATAAATGAAAACTTCATTTATGTTTTAAAGAGATAACTCGTTTGCTTTTAAGTTAAATTTCCTAAAATGGGCAGTTAAGACTCAGACTTCTACTACATTTTACTATATTTGGGGGAGGAGAGTATTTATGTACATGCTAACTATGTGAATTCTGGGTGGTGGCAGCATCAGATCACGCAAAATAAATTTGACAGACAGCACTAAAATGTTTCTTATATGAAATCCTAAAGACCCTTAAATTATTTTGCTTTTTCAAAGTCTCAAAAAAAAAAAAAAATAGACAACTAGTATTTATAAATAAAAGTAAAAGATAATTTCAAAACAAAATAAGAAGTTAACTGATCAAAGTATTCTATAATAGACATACTTCTGACAATGTGAATGTTACTTTCTTTGCATTATTACTATTATTATTGTTTAATATTTTGTTGCAGCAATCGTCTGATTTCTTTTCTGAATGTATTTATCTTCATTTGTTCTTTATGAGGTTTTTGTTCTCAGTCCTGTGTTAAATATTGTTATTATTAAATTTAGCCTTTTTAATTCTGTGAAGGCAAAAGTGGAAACCTAATATACACATGTATAAGTAAGAAAAATAAATAAATAAGAAGACCCTTAAACTATCTCCTTGGATGCTGAACCATGAGATACATATTGCTGGGAAGGGTGGAACAGGAAAGCAAAGTTTCTCCCATTCAAAAAGCAAGTCAGCAGTAGAAGAAGATTAATTCAGAAGTCTGCTCTGAAGCTATAAAAGGAAACTTCTACTACTACTAAGTGATTCACCCCAGGCAAGAAAACCCAAGTCAAAATCAGCCACTTTCAAACACAGATCCCCTTTCGTCAAACTTTCTGGGACGATGGGAATGTTCTCTATCTTTTTTTTTTTTTTTTTGTAGAGACAGAGTCTCACTTTTTCGCCCTCGGTAGAGTGCAGCAGAGTCGCTCCAGCAATCTCCAACTCCTGGGCTTAGGCGATTCTTCTGCCTCAGCCTCCCAAGTAGCTGGGACTACAGGAGCCCACCACAACGCCCGGCTAGTTGCAGTTTGGCCGGGGCTGGGTTTGAACCCGTCACCCTCGGTATATGGGGCCGGCGCCCTACTCACTGAGCCACAGGTGCCTCCCAATGTTCTCTCTTAACTGCAGTACAGATATGTACACTGGTCAAAACTCAGGGAAATGGACACACACACATACACAAAATGTAACAGCTGTGCATTATGCCCATGTGAATTTATACTTCAGTTCAAAAAACAAAAACTCATAATAAATGTAAGCCAAACATATACATTCAATTTTACTCATTAGATGTAAATTAAGAATCTTTTATTATTTTTATATAAATCTTTACCTAAAGCACAGAAAAATATAAAAAGAAGCGCTTAAAAAATATATATATGTACGTATATACACACACACACACACACACATATCTATATCTAGGGGGAAAAAATAGGAGCTGAGCAGGGAGATGAAACATTAAACTTTCAAACACCACAACACTACTGGGGGTGGGGGTGGGGTTTTTCCAAAGGCTCAGTCTCATGAAGAAAAAGAAGACCTAGGCTTCATATTTGCATAACTCTGACATGTTACCTGCTTTTAATAAATAACCTTTTGTGTTATAAGAGGCCATTAGCAGTATTTTTTTTCTTTTTCCTTTCTTTCTTTTTTTGCAACAGGGCTGGAGGGCAGTGGTGTGATTACAACTCACCGCAACCTCAAACTCCTGGGCTCAACTGATCCTCCTACCTTGGCCTTCCAAGTAGCTGGCACTACAGGTACACATCACCCACCATGCCTGGCTAATTTTCGTATTTTTTGTAAAGGGGGGGGGTCTTGCTATGCTGTCCAGGCTGGTCTTAAACTCCTGGCTTTAAGCAATTCTCTTGCCTCAACCTCCCAAAGTGCTAAGATTATAGTCATGAGCCACCGCCACCTCACCCAGCAGTACCCCCATTTTTAATTTGATGAAAGGGACAGAATAGTTCACTGATGTGCCTAAGGGTACACAATTAGGAAAGAGCCGAGATACAAACAGATCTTTCCCACAGTGGTAATACGGCTTTCCCTTCTCACCCACACAGGACTGATGAGAATCAATTACACTGGAAAGGGCTTTAACTCAGTGAATGAACTGAAACAATCAGGCTTTTTCTTCTTATTTTATTACAATATCTATTTATTTTGGGATAACATATATGTATATGTACATATCACAGTGCACATGATTTTTTGTTTGTTGTTGTTGCAGTTGTTTATCTGGCCTGGGCTGGGTTCGAACCTGCCACCTTTAGTATATGTGGCTGGTAGTTTTTCTTTTTTTTTTTTCTTTAGTTAAAAAAAAAATCTGTAACTAGTAATACTTGGGTCTGAACACACATATTAGTGAAATAGATATTAGCTAAATATACTAGCCTAAAGAGATCTATGACTACTGATACTGAGTATAATTTTATGACTTCACTATGCAATTTTTATTATGATTTGATTGAAGTTAGTTGCACTTGATTTCAGATGAGCAGAAAGACACTGTCAGACAAAAAATGAATTTCTGTGGACTAAGAACTAGAATATGCTTTTTGAAAATCTTATAAAACCTGAGGTTAGGTGGCAATGGTATCTTTGGAGGGATTTCATAGAGGTTTACTAACGCCCCAATGATGCACAGCTAATGAATGTCTTGGTTAGTCCTGGAAGCCGAGTTCTCACTTAGACCTCTTAGATTCCCACACAAGTAAAGAGTCTGCATTAGCAATGCCTTTCTTTTCTTATACTCTCCAGTAACTTCAAATGCCCTATACTGAGAGGGTCAGTGCAACTCATTGCACATAGTGCTAACTTTGCAAAAAACAAAACCCAACAAAAAAAGAAGAAAAGCATTTAGTGGAACTTAAGAATCACAAGCAGTGATACAGCCCCAGTGCTTCTTTACCTTCCCAGATAGATGCATTCTGTATCATTCAATAAAATGTGCAAAATGGAACCTAATCCTGGATTAGTCAACGGATAGCTGAGGACGTGAGACAGGTGTCAACCACTTGTTTCAATTTGATTGTGACAATCCTAAAACTTTTCTCTCAAATGAAATTTGTATCTTCCTCTCCAATGCGAGATAGAAAACAGGAAAGAGATGAAGGCAAAACCCCTGTAAATATTTCACAGCAATTAAAAACAGGCACAAGACTACTGCAACTCACATTATATGCCTGTATCAAAACACACATGTGTCCTATGAAGACACAGAACCAGGATGTACTCACAATAATTAAAAAAAGAAAACAAAAAGGCAAATGAAAAGGGTAGCGCTCAAGAGCATCAGCTTGGCTCGGCACCTATAGCTCAACCGGCTAAGGCGCCAGCCACGTACACCTAGGGTGGTGGGTTCAAATCCCCAGCCCGGACCCGCCAAACAACAATGATGGCTGCAACCAAAAAATAGCCGGGCGTTGTGGCGGGCGCCTGTAGTCCCAGCTACTTGGGAGGCGGAGGCAGGAGACTCGCTTGAGCCCAGGAGTTGGAGGTTGCTGTGAGCTGTAATGCCACGACACTCTACCCAGGGGGACAGCTTGAGGCTCTGTCTCAAAAAAAAAAAAAAAAAAAAAAAAGAGCATCAGCTTGGGGCTGAGAAAGGCCTTGGTTCAAAGCTGGGCTCCATCACCCCATAGTTTGCATTACTGGGGGCAAATAACTTAATCAAAGCCTCAGTTTGCTGACTTGGGGCAAATAACTTAAAGCCTCAGTTTGCTGACTTGTACAGAGTGGGGATGATTCTGTTCTCTGTCTCCCTGAAAATGTGTCTGAAGGATTTAGCAGAGGATACAGTGTACAACAAACGCTTGATAATTATATATATAAATTGCACATATGCACATAAAATAATATAGATAGATTAATTCCATCATGGAGGCATACCTTGTTTTACTGCATTTCGCTTCACTGAACTCTGGAGATAATTGTGTTTTTTTAGGAATTGAAGGTTTGTGTTGACCTTGTGTCATGCAAACGCCATTTTTCTAACAGCATGCGCTCAGGTCACGTTTCTGTGTCAGCATAATTTAGCAAAAGAATATTTTTAATTAAGGTACGCATACTCTGTTTTTAGACATAATGCTACCACTCACTTACCGGACTATACCACGGTCTAAACCTAACTTTTGTATGCAACCCAGAAAAACCAAAAACTTCAC
This sequence comes from Otolemur garnettii, assembly GCF_000181295.1. NCBI lineage: Eukaryota > Metazoa > Chordata > Mammalia > Primates > Galagidae > Otolemur > Otolemur garnettii. The sequence goes on along the minus strand of NW_003852414.1, from coordinate 16,380,115 downwards.
ATTAACTTGCTTTATGGCAAATTCACTTTGTTGCATGGTCTGGAACTGGCATCTGAGATACCTCTGAGGTTTGCCTGTAATTATACTGAATACTATGGTGGTGATAAAATGGGCAAGCCATCTATTCATTGATTAGTCAAGGAATCTATGAAGAAGTTCTCAACAGTTTTTTAAATTATAGCAGTCCATTAGAATATTTCTATGTTGTTAGCAAAAATGATAAATTGCTAAAATGTACACATTGTTAGATAAAAAACCAAAATGAAGTTGTACATAATTATGGAAAAATTGCGAAGCACTGCAAAGCCCAAGAGATCAAAACTCACACACAATTCCACCACTTGAGAAGCATGCTATTAATATTTGAGATACAGCCCCTGAAGCTTTTTTCCCTAGATAAATCTGCATTTAAGTACAATTATATAGTCTGCTTTTTAAATTTATGTTATGAAAGTTCCCAAAGTCACTAAACAATCTTATACAACACAACGCGCAATGGTTGCCCAGCATGCAATGATATTGTTGCCCCATTATTTATTTACTCCATCAAGTATTGTGGGGCATTCAGCTATTTCCAATTGTAGGGATTACAAATGAGATTAGGGTTTTGTTTGCTTGTTTGTTAAGAGGATTATCTCCTGTACAAAACAAAGGGAACACCAGATAAAGAATTTCATTTTATTTTAAGATGTCAGCCAGAGGCTGCAGAGTCGGGTTGTATAAAATCAATGTATTTAAACAAGCGATTTTTAGGTAGCTTCAGCATTCCTTTCCGTCAGACATCCTTGACCAGCCAAGTGTACACGGCATATGCACAATCATGTATTTGAATTAGCAGAGGTTAAAACTGGAACGACTTACCTCCCTAACAGAATCAGCTAACAGATACTGCCACAAATACATCATGGAATGCAACAGAAAAGGGGCTTCACCAAAAGAAGCCAGGCATTTCACGTAGGGTTTTTAAAAAAAGTTTTTTTGGAAATTTGCCATTAAATTAAAAAAAAAAATTCCTTATTTTCTCCTAGTATTTAATCAACACAATTAGTAATCAGCAGAAACAAACAGGAGACAGTTTGGTAGCTGTCAACATTCACTGTTACGCTAAAAGAACCTTATACGCAAACAATGTTTTAGGGAAAAACACTGTTCTCTCTAAACCCTGGAAATATGCAAATGTGATATTGCTTTATATGCTTAGAAAACTGGTTCTTTATTCCACAGAGATTTTTCTGTCAGTGTAACAAGCTGAAAACGAAGTATGAGTGACAAGGGCACAAACTCAGCTGATGGGGAACACGGAGTCCAACGGTCCCCACATTAATCTCTCATAGAGGGTATGTGACTTCCAGGCAGAAATATTGATTCAGACCTAGTTTGCTGCCACCGAGTTTGACAACTATTCAAACCCAACCTCAGAAATTTCTCCCCCCACAGTAACTTCGAATACTTCCTTTAGCTTTCCTGGCTAATTGGGTAACTTCCTTGACTATCCCGTTTGGTTCAAGCCCTAAGAATTGTTAAGAAGTCTGCTTTTAGGTAATAAGAGTATGTACAGATTAGCCTCGCTAGACGCTGCAAGTCATTTGGAAGCTAAGAATTTAAAGAATGAGGCAACATTGTTAGTGTAGTTATTCTGGATGAGATTTTCAGGCTTTCTCTCTATGTTAGTATCACCATACCATCTTCATCATACCCAACCCAAAGGACATTCCTGGCTTAGATTTTATTCCTCTCGAGTAGATTTTTGTGTTTGTTCGCATAAGACTGAGAGTTGAGAACATTGTCTTTAGTTTCCCTCTCTCACAATGTTCTTCAGGTGCCCCAAAGGTCACCCTCAGACAGGTCTGTGGTCATGGTCATCCAATTCTCTAAGTCTTGCCCACTGGTCCACGCAAGGTGCGACGTGACGCTCTGGGGGGATCCTTCTCGGGGGTGGTTGGCGTTCGTTCCATAGCATTTCTTTTCGTGGAACACAAGGAATTTCAGTGTTCCGTGCCTTTTCCTTTACTCCAATCCCTGTATAACTGCAGATCTCATGTTTTGATTCTTCATTTTGTATGTCAATTTGTCATTTTCCATTTACAACAGGAATCAAAGCAGAAAATACGTTAGACGACTATTCCCTCAAGTTTTATTTTGAATGATCTAACCTTGACATTTGGGATTAAAGAAAAATAATAAAATAAACAAACAGAAAAACAAGCAAAACTGGTCTCTACCTGGTATGTAGAAGATTTTTCTCTTGTAGGTATTTCTTTCTTGTTGAAAACAGAAAGTAAGTCTACCCTAATATTCAAGGTTTGACTAGAGAATTTGGCTTACAAAATAATTTGGTACTTATTAAGAAAAAACAGTATAATGTTTTTGTTAGATTATCTTCTCCTTATGTAAAATCCAACCCCAGAGAAATGAGACTATTTTTGCCTGTCCAGGTCTTTGAAGGGAATGAGATTATGAGCTTTCAGAGACTTGTGGCTTGATATCCTTGCTCACAAACAGAATTGTTCCAGATTTTTATTCTGCCAATCTGATAGGTATAAAATGGTATCATTATGGTTTTAATTGTAGTTCCATGATTACTAATGAAGTTGACCATTTTTCATATAGATTAGCCATTCAGGTTTCTTTTCCTGGAAATGTTTGTTCAAACCATTTATCAATTATTTGTCTCTTTGTTGTTTTAAGTTGGGTAAGTTTACCCATTCGGTTCATTCATTTTGCTCTTGAGATGTGTGTAATCCTCTTTGTTGTTTTTTAGAGACAGACTTTCACTTTGTCTGCTGGGCTGGAGTGCAATGGCCTCATCACAGCTCACTGCAACCTGAGACTTCTAGGCTCAAGCAATCCCAGCAGGAAGAACAGACACCTTTCCTCATCTGCTCACTGCTGCGTGGGCTGATTTTTCTGGCTCTGCCTCTTGAGGATGTATGTAGCCCCTCTGAATGTTCTGGGCTTTGTGACAGAGTTTTGTGTGTGGTCCTCCAACTCTGCCCAGCTCACAGGCCTCCTTATCTCTTTGTCTTCCATAGTAACTGAGTCCCAACCTTCTCCCATGGGCTATGCTACTGGGACAGTCCTGCCTCCTTTCACTTGCCCCTTTGGGGAATTTGTGGCCTTACGGCAACAGGTCTTTAAGTGTGGCCTTTTGACTGAATCCAAGTTTCGCAGAACAAATCCTTTCATTAAAAGGGGTGCAGCGGAGAAAGAGGAAGCCTTTCTTGCCTCCTTTGGTGCTTAAAAAAGGACAGCTTTGAAATCAGAAGGCCATAGGTTCCCTACCCCTGCAAGGACTTTTTGTCCCTTGGAATTTCTCTTGCAAGTTCAACTATACATTTATGAAGTGCATTTCTCTGACTGATCCTGCATCTAGCATTCCACAGTGAGAAGGCGCTCAGAATATACGGTCCTCATAAACTTCACACACGCATGCACACACATACACATGTATGTGCACTGTGTGTGTATTATACACATACACGTCATTTGTCCACATGCCCAAGAAGTGGACATCTTTCCTTTTTTTGTATGTGCCTTTTAGAGATGTTTAAAATTAGTTGAACATAAAAGTGGGCAGGAACAACTCTGAAATAATATTGTAGCTTTTCACAATTTAATTTAATTTTTATTAATTGGTTCAGCTTCATTGACGGTACAAAGAATTAGGTTACACTACTGGCATATATAGTAAAGTCCCTCTAGTAACTGCATCCTACCCCCAAAAGGTGTGCCATACACCCTGACCCCCATCCCTCCATCCTCATACCCACATAAGAGAATAAATTACAAAATTAATAAATTATGTATTAAGTAATAATTTTTAAATAAATTACACAGACTAAAAGCCATTCTGCAATACTCTCACAGCCGGTATAACCCAGTATATTGATTGGATTGACATTCCTATTTTCACAAGTTTAAGACAAAGAATCTTCATGGATCGTTTGACCTTGTGTGAGCCCAAGGTGTCAACAGGCAGTACTTCTCTTAAACACTGGTGAATTTTTTCTGAATTGATTTCTGATTAATTGAAAGAGTAGAAATCCTTGTGAACCACTATTCACTTGTTGGAGACATCATAAATTACTACTACATTCTCCAAAGAGAGGTTATCTTATATTTTTGTTAAATAGGTAACTCATGTTCTTATTGATTCCCCCAAGACTATTGTCTTCACTTTCCTAATAAAATCATACCATCAATTTTTGACTGTCCCGTAAGTATACAATCTAGCCTCTCTGAACCCTTAACTGACTTTTGGGTGTCTTAATTTCGGCAAATGTTAGTCACAGCTTTAGAAGTATATTTTTGGTGACTTGAAACACATATTTCTTTTAAAAAGCCACAGAATATAGGAAAGAAGACTTGATAAATGAAAATGCTGTTGCCATTCTATTTTTGTTTAAACCAGCGAGGCTTCCAAACTTCAATTAGTTAGACATTCTCTGATAGTTCATATGCTAATTCATACAGGCTTATTTTAATGAAAGAAAAAACTGTGTTCTTTTTTTTTGTCCCCTGCCATTTAAAAATTAAAAGACAAAGCAGTCAAAGAAATCCAGCACAAGATGACACTCAATATTCTGTGAAGTGAAAGATAAGATTAAATTTGGCTATAATCCATGAGTGAGTGAGAAGGTGGTCGTGGTAATAATAATTTTTGAGGGCATCTCTCAGCAATCCTTCAAAAAAAAAAAAAACTCTCTAAGTTTGAAAAGATGAGACGATATCTGCTCAGTATAAAAACAGAAAGGACTCAGGAATAATGACGTAAAGAAAAGCCCATTCATGGTGCCTCAGACTCCGCTTTCTCTTCACATCGCCCGAACACCTTTAAATATCTTCCAACCAGATCTGTATGTATCATGAGAGCCGGCCAGACGTGGTTAGTGCCGTTCTGAAAAATTTATTCAGGATGGTCCATTCAAAGTCATCCTGTTCCGAACAAAGGGCACTCCGCGTTCACGTACGCCAGGAGGGAGAATCATTTGTGATGCTCTGGCTCCATCTGCCCCCTTTTTGTGCCCTCAGAGGGAAGACAGGGGTCTTTATCCTGGAAAGATGAAGGGACTGAAAATAAAGATGGATTACTATTTAAGGTTATAATTTGCTTATTTGGGTATCCAGTTTCTTCAATTGAAAGAGCTGCATCAAGCCTGCCTCTTTGAACATTTCCTCCTAATGCTCTTGATAATGGATTAAAAATATTCTTCAATTAAGCCTCAAAACCGCTCTGTGGAATAAGGCTGGGACCATTATCTCTGCCATTGTGCAGTACAGGAGGCTCTGGAGACAACCAGAAAGGTCACACAAACAGTCCCTCGCCACGCAGAACAACTACCTGTATCGTCAGCACACAGAGGTCACCCTTGGTCTTTCTTGGTTTCACACATGGTCACTGTGAAAACACAGAAGGAGGATTGTGCTCTACACAGCCCACAAATTGGTGTGACGACAATCCTTTCACTTCAGCCTCCAATACAAAACTGCAGCTGAGCCAGAAGGGAAGCTCCTGCTCCCACGCTGGTGAGGAAATGGAATCCTTCTCTTCTAATTTCCCTTTGGTGACAGGTGGGCCCCAGAGTCAGGCGGAGTTGGTACCTTTAAGAAACACAGTGCCTGGGCAGCAGGGGGGTCTTTCTTGGAGGTGACAGGTCAGGGGGCGCTTTCCAAGAGGGCAGTTCAATCACTCTACACTCTGGGAATTGGGCAAAATATGCCTCCACAAACACTGTTTATGAGACCAATGCTGACCTTTCCTTTATTGAGAATTTTATAGAACCCACTAAAACATACAGTTCAGAAGCATCTGATGCATCTCCTTTAACACAGGACTCTGTTTTATAAGGAAGAAAGGTTTTATTTTAATTTCAGAAGTTTACAAGGTCTTGAGGGAAATTACAGACGATGCTGTGGGCTTCCCTTCCTGCACCCTTACCTGCGGGGATAGCCATGTCCCACAGAGAAATTCAGATAGAGCTGTTCACGGGCTCTGGGAACGGAGCTGGCTCTGGACAGTTGGTCATTTACTGCCTGGCTGCTGGAAAGATATTTCTAGAGGGTAAAAATTCCTAGGACACCAAACCAAGAAGCAAGGAGGTGTTCCACACTAGTAATTTTTTTTTTTAAGACAAGAGTCTTAACTCCAGCACCTTGAGTAGAGTGCCTCGGTGTCATAGCTCACAGCAACCTCAAGCTCTTGGGTGTAAGCATCCTCTTGCTTCACACTCCCATGTAGCTGGGACTACATGTGTCCGCCACAACACCTGCCTACTTTTAGAGACAGGTCTCACTGTTGCTCAGGCTGGTCTCAAACTCCTGAGCTCAAGCAATCCACCAGCCTTGGCCTCCCAGAGTGCTGGGATTACAGATGTGAGCAACCGTGCCTAGCCGCTACCTGTGCTTTAAAACATATGGAGCACTAAACTTTGAAGCCAGAGACCTGGGATGGAGCCTGCAGGCCTGGCTGGGTGACTTTGCAGAGGTCACTTCCCCTCTTGGAGCTGCACTCTTCACTGACATTGTTCTGTGAACTCTACTACCTGGCACTTAACAATCTAGTCTGAGAGTTGTTACCTAGTCTTCTTTCATCATCTTCTGATGAAGTCTTTAGCAGCTTAGAGACATGTTACTGCAGATAAATATGCATTTCCATGTATTCTTGCTAAAACCCTAGCCCGCACTTGCTATGGCCTGGCGTGACTTACTATCATCACTAGCACTCACAGCACCCAGCTTTTACGAATGCTTACTATGTGCCCGACTGAACTCTAAATGCTCTATACACAGCATCTCACATCCTCTTTCCTACCCACCCTAGAAGGCAGACACGATTACCATTCAGTTTTACAGAGGAGCGAACTGATGCTCAAGAAGTTAAATAACATACACACTAGGCTGTGGGCTCAGGATATGAAGGGAAGGCAGCCTGGCTCCAGAACCCACCATCCACCACACTGATACACGGACCGATCACAGCCATGGGACAGAGACTCAGCAAACACAACTCTAAGCAAGCACAGTTCTCCATAAAATGCACATGAAGATCATGACTTCTATTCTTCCACCGCAGAATTCACATTGTATCCAAATTTTAGATACTAGAAGCATTGTGACATCTAAATATTAATGAGATTATAATAATAGTAACTCTTCCTAATAAACAGAGATTTCTGTCAAAAATTTATTCCTCGAAGGAAAGAAAAAAACCCTATAAATTACCATAGAGATAGACTGTTTCTTCAAAACCTAGGTAAAAGATCGCATTAGGCAAAAATGGAAATGATAAAATATGTATTTAGGAGATGCTGATACTGAAAATACTCCATGGATCATTCTACAATTTAGACAAATTTCTATTACAATGCCATGATAAATGGACAAGATCATATATTAGATCAAGGAACAAGAAGCCAACAGTTCATCTAGTCAGCCACGCAGTTATGAATAATTTGAATAAATATGCAGAGCTGGTATTCTGCCACATAAAACAGCTAGCCAATCGTGAACCTGAAATATATATAATAAAATATATTTTTAGACTGTAATGTGTCCTTGGAATTACATAATTAATCATCACTTTCATGGACACTACTATTTTTGATTCTAGGATTATCTGCATTTTGCTTTGTGCTTTTGTATGATAAGATTAATTTTGATCTCTTCACCATTTTATCTGTGACTATTTTACGGGTGAACTCTATAACTCAATTTTTATTCTACAGATAGAGTCTGTATACTAGAATACATTGCTCAGCCCTTGCCAAATGCGTATCTATACCCAGAGACAATACACTGAACTAACTTTATGGATATGGTTTGAAAAAATGTATCATATCTGCATCACTCAAAATATGTACAGGAAGATATGGAACTCATGTAGAAATAAATACATCTAAAAGACCAAAAAAAGAGTAAAGAAGCAAGTAACTGAGTCTCCTGCTGTAACTGAGTAAGGCCATAACAACTACACTCTTGAATAAAGTGCCGATTTGAAAATATACTCTTTAGCTTTTCCTGATGCTTTAGATGCTGGTTCAGAAAGTCATGTGTTAACTACGGCTGAATCACAAAGACTCTGAGTCTGTCTTGATCTTTTCTTTTTGAGGCAGATCTCACTATGTCGCCCCCGGGAGAGTGCCATGGCGTCATAGCTCACAGCAACCTCAAACTCTTGGGCTCAATTGATTCTCTTGCCTCAGCCTCCCGAGTAGGTGGGAAACTTACACTTCAGCTGTCTGTTTAGTTAAGAGTCTAAAGTCACCTCTGGAAAGCAATTTATTTTCTAAGGCTCATTTTTCTAACTATGTTCATTATGGGTACCAAACAACGTAGGGAATAGAAGTTAAGGGCACTGGCCACTTAGGTTCAGAATTTGTCTTGTGGTCTTAAGCTTAAATGACCTCTAATCCCATTTACTATAAGTATATCCCTTTTAATCACTGAGTACTCAGGAAGTGACATAAACCAGTGAGCACTCTGTATTTATTATCTCACTTAACTGTCAAAACAATGCAATTAGTACCATAGTACAGCACTAGAACAAACAGCACTCTAAAATATGCTATTAGGAACTCTATTTTATCTATGAAAAAAATATACTCAAAGACCCTGATAGATGTCAAGTCTAAGGCATTAGGTAAAAACTGGTGAATCAAGAGTGGCGCCTGTGGCTCAAAGGAGTGGGGCGCTGTCCCTATATGCTGGAGGTGGTGGGTTCAAACCCAGCTCTGGCCAAAAACTGCAAAAACAAAAAACAAACAAACAAACAAAAAATTGGTGAATCAAAAGGTACATGATCTGATCCCTCCTGGAAGTTAGTCTAATCAAAGAGCCAAACAAATAAATGTAAACGCATGAAAGTAACAAACGCCAGCAGAGGTAACGGTATCCTGATAATAGGTAACTGCCAGACGAGAACTGAGCTTGGAGCCTGTGGTGACAGGGCCCGGCTTTGAATTCTGGCTCTTCTCTGGGCCCAGGTAAGTTACTTAATCCCCCTGTATCTCAGTTTCTCCTTTGTAAACTGGGGGTATCTACCTCACAGAGTTATGATGATTAAAATAGCAAGTATTCAACATTAACTGTGGTTGTTTTCTCTTATTATCATGATTTGACCTTGACGAGGGTCAGGGAAGACCCCTCTGAGAAAATTGTAGATGACCTAAAATTTGCACAAGAGTGAGAATTAACCAGGCAATGGGAAAGCAGGAGTGTGTGTGTGTTGGGGGTGGGTAATTGTATGGGACAAGATCTTATCTCAGGTCATTTAACCATTTTGGGCTTTAGTTTTATTATCTGAAAAATAAGGAGGAAAATTTGATGATTTCTATGGTTTTATGAACTTTATAATTCTATAAAATTTGAGCCTGCTAAAACAAAACACTTGAAATAGATTTTCACTGAACACAGTCCCCTCCTCCGCCATGTCTTACGGTTTTACTGTTTTCCCGGGTTCTAAACGCAGCCACAAAGGCTGTTAGATGGGAATGTTAAGAGCATTTCCACTTGATCTCTTTTCTCCTGCCTTTACTCTGATCTCCCTCATTATGAACTTTCCTACATCTGTAAATAAAAGGAGTCACACTGCAGTGACCTCATTTTCTGTCTTTGATAGCGGTTAACACTTTTCCAACTGTGATGTCAATTTGCTGTTTCCGTGGTATCACCCCTGACATGATTCCAGGCAGCTATGTCCCCTCAAAGGGCCGGTTGTGTACAAATATGGCTGGATCCATGTTCAAACTTACCAAACTGCTCATCTACATGATATATACTTATGGACACAAAATATGTCAGTTCATTGGGAGGAGGCTTGCTTTTTCCAATCACACTATTGTGTATTGCTTTCTGTAGGAGTTCAAGCCTCATTACTTTAACTTGCAGTCTATAAGAATGAATATTCAGAAACTTGTATTAAGATTGATATTTACATAAACTTTAGAACTGTGTGGTACTACCATAGCTTTTTTTTTTTTTTTCCCGAGATATTTGAGACTCAGTACTGTGGCTTCATAGCTCACAGCAACCTCCAATTCCTGGGCTCAAGTGATTCTCTTGCCTCAGCCTCTTGAGTAACTGGGACTACAGGCACCCGCCAAAACGCCCAGCTAGTTTTTAGAGACGGGGGTCTTGCTTTTGCTCAGACTGGTCTCGAACTCCTGACCTCCAGTAATCCACCCCGTTCGGCCTCCCAGAGTGCTGGGATTACAGGCATGAGTTACTGTGCCTGGCCTACCATAGCTTATTTTTAAAAACCAAATGTTAGACCAGGGCTATGCAGAGGATGATTCACAAACCTGCAACCCCTGTTATGTTAGAGAAGAAAAAATGGATTCAGAACAGTAAAATAACATGCTCATGACACTGGGACCGCAGGGACTGAAGAGCCGTGATTTAGACCCAGGCCTGTCTCCCTCTAGAAGGCCCATTTGATTTCTCTTGAAGTATCAGCTTAAAATTAATATCTTTTTCTTTTTTCTTTCTTTTTTGATTTTTTGAAAACATTACACTGCAAATTTTAGCCATTTTTCATTAACTTCCATTTTGGAATTTCCATATGCTGCTGATTTTTCAGTCTTTGGCTACTTTAGCCACCCTAGGGAAAGTCAATGTCTTCTTTTCAGAAAATTGAAGAGAAGACTCACTTTGTCTAAGAGAAGACATTGTATCCACGGAAGCTGCCATCTCTTTGTGAAGAGAAGACATTGTATCCACGGAAGCTGCCATTTCTTACCATCTTCTCTACTTTCCTCACACCTCATATCCAATGTCAAAGCCAGGCAAAGAGTTGGTATTTAACAGCATCCAGTACGTGTCAGCTTATAAACAGATAGAGATGGCTCCCTAGAAAATGTAGTACAATTGCTATCAAGGTCCATTTTTTAAGTTATAAAATTAAGACCTAGATGAAGCAGTCTCTATTTAGGCTAACACAGTATAAATCAGTTCAACAAATTATTATTATTATTGTTATTATTATTATTTTTTGAGACAGAGTCTTGAGCTATCACCCTGGATAGAGTGCCATAGCATCACAGCTCACAGCAACCTCAAACTCTTGGGCATAAGCAATTCTCTTGCCTCAGCCTCCCAAGTAGCTGGGACTACAGGTGCCCTCCATAACGTTCAGCTATTTTTTGTTGCAGCTGTCACTGTTGTTTACTTGGCCTGGGCCAGGTTTGAACCCACCACCCTTGGCGTATGTGACGGGCGCTGTAACCACTGTGCGATAGGGGCTGAGTCCCAACAAATTATTTTCTAAAGCAGACCAGGAGAATATCTGCTTCCCACTGCTTATGCTGGAGACCAACAAAGAAGGTAAAACTTAGCACTTTTTGAACTATGGTAGAAAGCACAGGTGCTTAAAAAAGAAAATAAGAAAGAGTTCTTATTTCAGTGTTTGCTGTGACTGCTACATAAGTGTACATGCTAAGGACCCATTTTTATACTGAGGTACGATCCAACATGTAGGCAATCAATTCCTGACAAATTCCTCACAGAAGCTGGCAATGCGTACACACAGACATAAATGGATAAACAGAGACTCTACCTCTTCGAAGGAACAGTCTGTTGCTACACTGTGTTGGCTGCACCTAATGACAGGTTGGCAGGCTTGTGACCACTCAAAGCAGGGGGCCTGGGAGGATTAAGTGACAAGGAAGATGAATGGTACCTCTAGCCTAAATTTTTTTCTTTGAATTCTAGGTCCATAAAATCTCTTCCCTATTGGATAACTCTCTACTTAAGGGAATCCAGAAATCTCGAATTCAGTGTATGTAAGACCAGTCACCTTTCATGCCTCTTATCCTGCCTACTGCTCTTTTTAGTCCAGTGTTCCCTTGGTCAGTACAGGTCAGCACCATGGACAGCAACCACAGAACTCTTCCTTAGTTCTACTTAGACTGAAATTAAAGAACCTTTTAGGGGGGATATTGGAATAAAAGGCACAGAATCTGAACTATTTTTTTATAGTAATCTTTATAAGTCTGTGATATAGGCTCTTTTCATCCTTTCACTGTATTAGTATTAAAGTATTTTTAGGTTTATTTGGGAAAATTTTATCCACACACAAAGTATAGGTAATAAGTCCCCATGTTCTTATCATCCAGCCTCAAAAATCATCTACTTAGGACTAGTCTTACTTCATTCATTTTCACTTCTACCTGCTCCCTAGTCTCCTAGATTATTTTGAAGCAAATCTCAGAAATTATATTAGTTCACTACAGAACAATGAAGTACAAATTATTATCATACATAAAAATAAATGCCATCAAAATACTGAATATTCAAATTCCCTAGTTTTGTCAAAAATTACTTTATGTTTGATTTGTCTGAATGGATTCTCTAACAAGTTTGAGTGTTTTGATACAAAATTATTCATATTCTTACTAATATTTAAACTGTCTTATTTTATGGCTAACAGGAGCCATAAGTTGGCACTTTCAGTTCTTTTGACAGTCTCTGACAGTTTCCTTGCTTTCTAGATGGACAAGATGTCCAGGTTCTGTTGTATATTCTCCTGATGGGGGTCTGGAATTAGCCATTTCTCCTAAGACTCTATCATTATTTTAGTAAGAAATCATATATAAAGCAAAAATCTAGAAGCTCATTGTTATTGTGTTGGTCATTTTTTATAAACAAGCCTCTTTGGTACATGAAACAATTTTTTTCCCCTTAGGAAAAAGAACACATTAAATTCTTGTTATATTTTCAATGCAAGTATAGGATTATAGTATATACTTAACATAATTATTTTCATTATATTATGATAAATATGCAACCAAATGTGTCAAAAACAATAAAATTATTATTAATAACACAAAATATAAAACCAGTTATTTTTTGCAGTTCTTTTCGTCACTGTGATTTAACCCACTAGGATATGCAACTAAATTATCACAGTATTTTCAAGTCATCAAAAACACTTTTTAAACTGTGAAAACACAACTATTGCCAAAAAGTTCATAAAACACATATGTTCATTTAAAAAATAGGAGTTTAAAAATCAACGATTATGTAACCATCAGCTACATCAAGAAAGAAAACAAGTGGTGCCCCGATCCCTCTAAAATATCCTCTCCTTCTTTCAGAGTTAATCAGTATCCTGACTTTTGGATAATATACTAAAGACTCTAATTGAATCACAAGATCAACACTATAATGTATGAGATGGAGAAATGATTAGTTACCTTAACACCAAAGTAACATGCTATGTAAAATGCAACTGAGAGAGAAAACAGAATTAAAATAAATGAACAGAACACATTAAATGTAAATGGCCAAATACCCCAATTAAGAGGCAGAGGTTGTCAGAAGAGATGAAAAGGCAAAACCAAACCATATGTGTAGCCTACAAGAAACACACTTTAAATATAAAGATATTTAATAAATAGGTTAAAGATAAAAAAAAAAAGTAAAATGATACACTATGCTAACACTAATAATAAGAAAGCAGGAGTGGCAACATTAATACTTGACAGAGTCTACTTCCGGCCCAAGAATACAAGTAATATATTTATGGACCTAATAACAGAGCTACAAAACATATGAAACAAAAACTGAGAGACTTGCAAAGAGAAACAGACAAAGTCACACTGTACTCTGAAATTTCAACAATCATCTCTTGGTAATTGATAGAACAAGTAGATAGAAAATCAAGATATACAAAACAAAACAATCAACCTGTATCCCAGTGGTGCATATGGATATCCATATACAAAAATATAAACTTTGATCTATACCTTATACCATATGCAAAGATTAACTCAAAAATGCATCACAGACTTAAATGCAAAACCTAAAATCATAACGCTTCTGGAAGAAAACATAAAAGATATCATAAAAACACAATCCATAAAAGAAAAATTGATAAACTGGACTTCAACAAAATTAAACAGTTTTATTTTTCACAAGACACTGCTAGTAGAATAAAAAGATAAAGCACAAACAGGAAGAAAAGCTTTGTAAAGCGTTATGTCTTAATACAGTCACACTGCTACAACTAAACACCATAGACTTCTAAAGAACAGAAATATATTTCTCATAGTTTTAGAGTCGGAAAAGACCAAGCTCAAGGCAACTGCAGAGTCAGGGTATGGAAAGGGTTGGATCTGTCCCTCATATGAAGCCTTCTTGCCACAGCCTCACATGGTGGAAGGGACAAACATGTTCCCTTGGGTCTCTTTTATAAGAGCACTAATTCTATTCACGAGTGTTCTGCCCTCGTGACCTACTACCCCCCCCCCCAACATCCCAATACCATGACTTTGGAAGTTAGGATTTCAACATATGAATCTGGGAGAATACAAGCTTTCAGACCACAGAAGCACATACGTGATAAAAGATTTGTATCTGTAACACAGTTGCCCCTTGGTATCCATGGAATATTGGTTCCAGCACTCCCTGGAGATACCAAAATCAATGGATGCTCAAGTCCCTTGTATACAATAGCACAGTATTTGCATATAATATATGTACAACTTCCTATGTACCTTAAATCACCTTTACATTACTTATAATACCTAGTAAAACATCTGTGAAATTACTATGTAATTAGCTATGTAATTGTTTTATACTACATTGTTCAGGAAACAATGACAAGGAAAAAAAGTCTATACAAGTTCAGTACAGATGCTTTTTTTCCGCAAATATTTTTGATCTGCAGTTGGTTGAATTCATGGATGGGGAGCCCAAAAATATGGAAGGCCAACTGTATGTAAAGAACCTCAGAACTTAAAAAAAAGGAACCTCAGCACTTGAATAAGAATATATACCACCCAACTGTAAAATATGGAGAGATCTGAACAAAAATTTCACTGAAGAAGATATAAAGATGGTAAAAGTTCAACATCTCTATTTACCAGATAAATGGGAATCAAAATGAGAGGGGGACACTATTTGAATCCATTAGAATTAATAGAATTTTAAAAACTAACCACATCAAATATTGATGAGGACACAGAGGAACTGGAGCTCTTAGACACTGCTGGTTGGTTTATAAAATGGTACCACTACTGTGAAAAACAGTTTTGCATTTATTTAAGAAGGTAAATCCATACCTACTATAAGATCCACCTGTTCCACTCTGAGGTATTTATCTAAGAGAATGAATTCATTATATGTGTTCAACCAAAAACTTCCACAGGAAAGTTCATAGCTGCTTTACTTATAATAGCCCCTAGCCAGAAATAATCCAAATGTCCAGGCAAATGGATATACAAATTGTGGTATGTCCATTCAATGGACCACTCATCAGCAATACAAAGAAATAACCTACAGATACATGGAACACCAATGAATGACTCTCAAAGTATTTATGCTAAAGGAAAGGAGTTTTTTTTTTTTAATAGAGCATACTGTATATCTATATTTATAAAATAATCAACAGAAGGCAAACTAATATATAGTCAGAAAGTAGGCCTGGTTGCCTAGGTATAGAAGGGGCAAAGGGGAGAGGCATGAGGGAAGGTTATAGTTTATACGGAGACACAGAAAAATGCTGGGAGATGATGAATGGGAGCTCTGTCCTAACTGACCATTTGACAGGTCTATAAATATGTCATCAACCTTAAATATGTAGTTTGTTGTATGCCAATTATTCCTCAATGAAGATGTTAAATAAAAATAAAAATCTAACTGGCCAAGCATTACAAGGCTAGCAAAAGCTAACAATGGGATTTGAACCCAAGCAGCCACCTCTAGAACTAGTGCTCACACCCACTGGTCCACACTGTACCAGGGAATCCTGCACACGTCCTGGGGCTGGCTTATTCTCCCAGGCTACACCTGCTCCACAATAAAGGGCACTTCACAATTCACGTACTTTTCCTTTGGGGGATTCAGAAGCCCTTTAGCCTCATAGAAATGCTGCTCCAGGGTCCCTGAACCCCACTGGCAGAAGTGTGCACCTTTAGGACCTGGTAAGGCTCAGAGACCGGCTGGCAGTGGCGCTACTGGCCGTGATTCTGACAACTGCTGTGCAGCCCCTGGTTTCCTTTTGTGTAGCAGGCAGCCACATTTATTTCCAAAAGCAGGAATTCTGGCCTAATATAAACAGAGCAGCTACATTTTTTTTTTTTGGTGGTGCACATAATTAAAACTAATTCATGCTGTTGCCACATCTTAGGAGAAATACAAAAAAATGCCATTTCCCCCTCTTCTCAATACTTAATTAACAATGAAAAATTTCACTGGGAGAATTTTCTTAGCAATATAGAAAATTAATTCAGCCTGTGAAAAAATTTCACTTTGTATTTAGAAGCCATGTCTTGACATCACTCTTCTGTGCAAAGACAAGCCAAATGTTTCTTAAAGCAAATCGTGGCACCTCACCTCTGCCAGGTGTCCCCATGTTCATGGGCCAGGCTGCATCGCAGAGGATGCATGGAGGGGAGCAGTACACACAGCCGAGCACACATGACTGCAGGAGCCACCCTGCAAGGTATGGCTCCTTCTCAATGCAGCCAACTGGGGGCTTCTGGCCCCCTAAGACCACGTGATTATGAGCCCTTCTGACGCCTCACATTCCGAGATCAGGCTCTGAGTAGCTTTTCTGACCTGCTAACAAAACACTCACACATTTTAGGCCCTGGGAAGGAGAACTGTATCCCCTCTCCTCTGCTGTTTATTTTCAAGCAATTACTGTAGTTCAAAGCCTGCCAATTCACCTTTTATAGGCTCTTTCATAGCATCCTGATGGAGGACAAAAGTCGCACCTGCATCCTGAGGTGCTCAGCTGCCAGAATCTAGGTCCCACTCACAAAGGTAGTGAGGGGAGCAAGGCCTCGCCAAGGAAGAAACAAAGGGCAAAAGGGAAGGCGAACAGCCAGAGTCCAGGTCAGAGACCCTCGCGTCCAGCTTCTGGTATTTGTTTTCTTTCCCCCGTTACCACCCTTTAAAAAATTCCATGTGCAGGAGTTTCTTTCAAAGCCTGGCTAAAAAGAGTGACTAGATTTGCTGGGAAATAGCTGGCTGGGGAAGGCTGCAGCCTTGGAAACATCAGAGACACATTCGTGGTGAGGGAAGCAGCACTAATAATATCATGAAATCTGAGCAACTCCAACACAGGAAGAGGGGAAACACTAAAAATGTGTAATGGATGTGTGACGGAAGGTTGTTTTTATTTAAAAATTAAAAAAAAAACTTCCTCTAGGAGAAATGTCTAAGCCACAGGCAATGCTGTATGGTTGAAAGAACAACGCCTCTCATTCATTACGTATTCTGAGAGCCCAGTAGGTGCCAGGCACTGTCTGAGGCTCCTGGGACAGAGAAGTGTGTAAAATGAAGTCCCTGCTCCTGCAGGAGCCTCCATTCTAACCCTCACAGTGACAACAGCATTCATTGGGGGAGTGGATTATAGGATCTATTTTACTGATTGATTGAGACAGAGTCTCACTCTGTCACCCTGGGTAGAGTGCTGTGGTGTCACAGCTCACAGCAACCCCCAACACTTGTGCTAGAGCAATCCTCTTGCCTCAGTCTCCTGAGTACGTGGGACTACAGGCACTTGCCACAAAACCTGGATAGTTTTTTTTGTCTTTAGTAAAGATGGAATTTCGCTCTTGCTCAGGATGGTCTTGATCTCCTGAGCTCAAGGAATCCACCCAACTTGACCTCCAGAGTGCTAGGATTACAGGTGTGGGCCACCGTGCCCAACTTGTGTCCATTTTAGGTAGAATGACATGGAAAGCATTTTGTCAAGACAGCATTTGAGCTGAAACTTGATGGAGATTAGAGAACCAGTCAAAGGCCTCTCAGAAATTGAATATAAGACTAAAGACAAATATTATCGCCCAGGAAAATCAAGAAAGGACAATGTCTTAAAAGGCTGTGTTAGTGCATCTTTTCTACATCAGTTTCCGTCCTTTAATTGAATGGGATTCTATCCAGACATCATGTGACCTAAGCCTTTATGTTATGGAGTGGCCCAAACTTTTGGTTTTATTAGGAAAAAGTCCAAAAGGAACTTAATATTTCTTTTTCTTTTCAGGAAGGTGGTGTTCTAGGAATGGTGACAAGGAGACTTCCTGAACTTAACACACTTAGTAGCCAATTCCAGAACACTTGAATCCAGGGTCAGGAAGAGAAAAGAAAATGAAAACTTGGAAACAGGGGATCGCTATTCATGCAAACACACGGTGTGACGTGGTAGGTAGGGCTTGGCAAAGGGAGGATGGGATGAATTAACTCCGAGAAGATACTGGGTCCAAATCAAATGTAACAGAGACAAAGTGAACAGGGAATCTCAGCGTGAATGTCATTCTCCTGCCTAAAAGGTAATGTCTGCGGCTTGTCAATCAAATGGCTAGCAGACCTCAGATTGCCAGCATCAATGCATTTGGACAACATGTGCTCTTGGGCCTCAGGTTTTTAGATTTTCATACTATCTTTCGCTTACTGAGGTAAGAGAATTAAAGCCTGGGTCGGTTCTAATAAAACAAAGTTAGAAGGAAGAGACCAAGGAAAAAGCTTGGGAAGGATCTACAAGCCAACCAGACTCAGTCACTTGGTATAAGATAGGCTGAGAAAGGCCAGAAATCCAAGATCAAGTCCAAAATAGAGAAAGAACAATGATAACAACAATATAAAATAAGACATACAAAGTATGCTAGACAAAACTCATGCTCTGAGTGAAGGCAAACTGCAAAACAATACTGGTTGAGTATCCCTTATCCTAGATGCCTGGGACCAGAAGCGGTTTGGATTTTTAGGATATTATCCCCAATGCTTAAACACCAGAAGTGTTTTGGACTTTTTCCCCCAGGTTTTAGAATATTTGCATTATACCTACCAGTTTAGCATCTGCAGTTTGAAAATCTGAAATGCTCCGAGCATTTCCTTTGAGCCCCAAGTCGGTACTCAGCAAGTTCCAGATTTGGGAACACTTCAGATTTCCGGAGTGGGGACTCTAACCCTGTATAACTGTCTTGCCCAGAGTGGATGAGTGCACATCCACTGAACCAGAGGGTGTGGCTGCCAGGAAAATAGATGATTTGTGCTTGTCAAACCACAACCACGCAGACAAGAGCATGTTAAATTAGAATCTGCATGAGACATGGGAAAGACAGGCCTTCAGGCCCTAAACGGGAGGCCTCAGGAAACCTGGGTAGGAGCTGTTCAATCCTGCAGGGGCCTTCCACCCTGGCATGAGGATGTGGTCTTGCAGGAGGCTGAATCTGATTCCAGAACCGAAGAGTCAAGTGATGGTGTCCATGCCTATTAGCTTCTTACACTGACTCCCTTCCCTTCGAGAGTATCAGCACAAACTCAGCATTTCCTCACCTTCTTCCTGATCTTACCCAAAGCCACAAGGAAAATGAGACTGTGTTCTTTTATAGGACAGTCCTTGATTTCTGGCTCCATGACCAGGCTAAACCACCAGTTATTTTACTTACTGTCTGCCTCTCCATTTTCCCACATGAAATCAGAAGTGAATACCTACATCTCCCGGAGTCACGAGCCTACAGGAGATGAAGCCTGAACAGAAGCCACTAGGGCCCGGAAACTTAACAAGAAGTCAATGAAAGTTGATTCTCCCTCCCTTGTGTAATTGAGGCAAATTCTGTCACACACTAATCCACTTGGATGTCAATACGTGGACAGAATAGAAATGGGGGAGAGGGAACCGGGAGTAGCTGACTTTATAATGCATTTTCTGAATTTTTCTTTCTAGCAAAGTTGCCTGAGCGTCTTAGTATTTTAATCACAGCAAACCAAAGTCACCTTGTATAATACATTTCTGTGGTGGTCTGCAAGGAGCATTTCCCCCCATTGGCAAATCTTTTCTGGTCATGTTCTAAAAATTCACGAAGACCACCTTTACTTTAGGGTCAGTCTTTTTCTTGATGCCCTGTTTTAATTAAACTTAAAAAAAAAGTAAAGCAGAAACTGTCCTCAGACAACTTAAAAAACATAGTTCCGAGATGTCAGAAGCATTTCAAAAACAAAAACTTTTATTGACAAAATGTACATTTCTTAGGCATTATCTAGAATTTCTGCACCAAAATAAATTTTGTAGTTGCAGCACACGTTCTATTAAAAGATCCCCACTCACGCAGTTTCTATCAGGAATGCACAAGAACAGATTAAAAATGCTCATAATCTCCCATAAACAGTCTGAAACACACACGTCATCTCAGCTTACAGCTTAGAAAAAAAAGAAAAGAAAAGAGAGAGAAGCAACAAAACAAAAAAACCTCTGTCTCATATAAGCCTAGTTCCATTCTCTAACACACAATCAGGGCTTTGAAAATCCATTCTCCTTTATTTCAAAAATAAAAAAGCCCACCTCTCACCATCTTAGGTGGGAAAATATCTCTAAAAAGAAATGCAACAAAGAAGGAGTCCACTTTCTTTTTTT
Source organism: Otolemur garnettii (assembly GCF_000181295.1). Lineage (NCBI taxonomy): Eukaryota > Metazoa > Chordata > Mammalia > Primates > Galagidae > Otolemur > Otolemur garnettii. Next base: position 16,359,756 of record NW_003852414.1, on the reverse strand, counting down.
TTCTTTTTTTTTTTTATCCTTTTCTCTTCTTAAGTCTTTGTGGATGACCACCTGTTCCCATTTCACGTTGGATTCTCAAGGAAAAACAGATTGTACAAGTTCTTCCAAGAATCCAGGAAAGCCTAATGTTATTTGGCAGGTGTTATAACCAGTGTTAGATTTCATAATGCTTCAGCCAAAAATCAGAATGGTCACTGCACTAAGTGAGAAACCGTCTCTCCAGTTTCCATTCAAATGGTCTCGTTCCGAGACTCAGGACACCCTTTAAGAGGTGATGTCACCCTGAAGGGTTTGAGGATCTGATCAGAGAGAGTATTCTGATCTGTGAAATCAGAAAGGATTTCACAAAATCCAGGCAAATGAATGGAAAAGGGAGAGAGCAGTAGATAGAAAACAGTTCTAAAACTACATTCTTTGAGGTCTCTTCTTTTCTACAGGGTTTGTTTTTTTTTTAAATCTTTAAAATAGTGAATACATGTATAAAACCGAACATTCAAAGGATCAAGAGTGAAGATAATGTTCCCCAGATTGGCTGGTACAATCCTTCCCTCCCTGCTTCCTGCCATCCAGTTTCTCTCTCCAGAAATAACTTCTCCTTACTAATTCACTGCATATTCCTCAGGAATATTCTCTTCATTTCCAAGCACAGTCCGCACACTCTGCACCTATGTGGACTACACCCTTGATGGACAAAGAAGGCAGAGTTAGAAAACCACAGAGGCCTCAGTTGCACTTGGAGGAAGGATTCCCTTTCAAACACAGTTCATTTATTGGGGAAGGACATGTTTCACTTGCAGCATGAAAGTAGTGTGATCGAGAGAAGAAATCTATACAAATAAGGAAGGACTCCTTGGAAGACATAATCAAAACTTACTGTTACAGACCGTGACGCATTTTAATCTTTCCAGTATTGTTTATCACCTACCAGCAAAAACAATGAACCTTGTAATCTGGTCCATTCCAGACCTCAGAATGGTTCTCATCTTCCAGAAATCAGGGCCATGTGTCAGAGGTTCCTCTGCATGAGAATTAGAGGTTGAGGGCATGTCGCATGCAAAGTGTAATCATGGAGGAAAGATGCTCTTTGCTTTCAAAAAGATTCTAGACTCTCTGAGAGAGAACACATGCACTTAACCACTAAAACATAGGTGGTGTCCACTGGCAAGGGGATGCCTGGTGCCTACGAGGCACTGGGTAAATAATCAAAGACTGATAGCTATTCATATTATTATTAAAATTGATACTAAAGAAAAGCAGCCACCCTCAAGATGACAAAAGGAACATACAGGGGATGGGCAGCAGAGAGACATTCTAAGAAAAGGTTTTTAGGAAGCAATATTTAACCTGAGACTTGCAAAATAACTGGGCATTCAATTGGCAAAGTGGGAAGAAAGAACATTCCAGGCAGAGAAAGCGGATATGTGAAGATGTGAGGTAGAACCCCAGTTGTATCTGTGACAGGATGTATCCCAGCCTTGTCTTTCTGGGTCCATTCCCGGTGGCTCTAGACGAAGGCTGTCACATGGTGTCTTGGCTCCTGCCTGGCCTACTGCCCTGGTCCTTCTATATAAGGGATTCTGAGAATCGGGTATGCTTAGGACAGGGCTACGGTGATGAAAAATCTCCCCTCCAATCAGCTCATCTTGTACAATAGAGACCCAAGTCTTTTATTACACCTCCAAAAGGGTGTCAAAAAAATGCCAAAGGGTACAGTGGACACAGGTCTGTGTGTCCCACTAGAAGCTGCAGATGGAATCTGAGCACAAGAAAGGCAACCTGAAAACCACCTCCCTCTGCCACTTCAAAGGGCTCAAGTTTAGCAACCTGGCCCCAAAGGAAAGGGGCGAGGCCAGGAATTCTTAACTTCGGATGATAACTGTAACAAAATTCAGAAGAAAATGCAGATACTGTTTTAAAATAAATGCTGTAGGCTTAACATCGGAAAATGATGCTTCCAATCTTTCATATTTTTAGCATTCTCAGTCTTAGACCAAACACAATATTCTGCAGGGGAAAAACAAAGAGAAAGGATTTACCTAAGAAGATAACTATCACCCTGCTGGCGATTTGCATGAAATCATGAATAAGTTCTCTCTGCTATCGGCTGTAAATATAACACACAACTGACAAAAAGCGCCATCTTAAATGATCCTTTACATGCTACTTTCTCCACCCTATTAAGATGCTCGTTGTTTCTTTGATTTATCTGATAATAAATTTTTGATGACTGGTAAGTCTCATAAAATTGCTCTGGTGCTGACTACCCTGATTAATAAGTCTGAAGAATCGAAAGTGTCAGGAATTCATGTGTAAGAATAAGTTACTGCCAAACATATATTAGATATTCCATAAAATATAGAATAAAAAGGTTGATCTGGTAATTTTATCTCGTATCCATTTTCCTGTAACAATTTATATTCAGGGTCATCATCATCTTCCGTTGCCTTTAAAAAAAAAAAGATCGATAAAGTAAATCCAGATGGGGAGGCAAATTGAAGAATTAAACTCAATTAAAAAAATCAGGAATTGATGGAGACAACAAAACATGTTTCCCAGAAAGACAGAGAATGCAGGATTAGAAACTGTTGCTAGGACAACCCCAAAGGTGATCTAGTTTGAACTTGGACGTGGGGAGCCTGAGGGGGGGGCATGTTGAGACCACTGACCTCTGACAAAACTGAACCCAGAAGTTCCCTCTAAGATCAGTACTCTGAGGACAGGCCTGTCTGTGTACTGCTCATATGTCTGACTGTAAACTCCACAAAAAAGTAAACAAAAAAAATCATGTTATTTTGATTTGAAAAAAAAAAAAAGCCAAGTTATAATCAGAATCAATCGACTTCTCTATCTGCAGCTCTTTTCCTCTATCAGGTTCAGGATTCCTTATTTTCCCTTGTTTTGCTAAGAGTTTCACAGAGGAGTCCCTGTGTCTTTCTAAGCCTCCATCCACCCCCACCCAGCTCTCTCTTTTTCAGGCCTGGCTTTCATAAAGTAAGAATGAAACGGTGACCTCTTTGCCAAGAACAGGGCACTATCCCCTGTGTCCCTACAGTGAAACCGTGGTAAATCTGCATGTTTCAGAGGAGCCGTAACTCTGAAAGCTAAGGCTCTGAGAAGAAAGTGGGAGATAAGGATGGATTAAGATTTAGAAAATTGAGAGGCGTGGCGGCTCATGCCTGCAATCCTAGCACTCTGGGAGGCCAAGGAGGGAAGATTGTTGAGCTCAGGAGTTGGAGACCAGCCTGAGCAAGAGTAAGACCCTGTCTCTAAAAAAAAAAAAAAAAACTAGCTAGGCATTGTAGCAGGCTCCTATAGTCCCAGCTACTTGGGAGACTGAGACAAGAAGATCTCTTGAGCCCAAGAGATGGAGGTTGCTGGGAGCTATGCTGCCATGGCACTCTATCCAGGGTGACAAAGTGAGAGACTCTGTCTTAGAAAAAAAAAAGAAAACCAAAAAACCAAAAAAAGGCCTTAGACAGTCATTTGAACACCTTTGCTAATAAACAGAATATGCCTCCTAGTGAGGGCGTGAGGGGCCGTGCACAGAAAGAGTAAAGGAGGGAGTGGAACTAAGGGTTGAAAGTTCTTTCTGAGCATGTGAGTAGCAACAGTGCCACTGATGAATTGTGGTGGCCCCCTCTCCCGCCCAAGTTCTAACCCCTGGTAGCTCAGAAAATGATCTTATTTGGAGAGAAGTTCTTCACAGAGATAATCAAACTGAAATGAGGTCATGGGGGCTTTCACCCAGGATGACTAATGTCCTCATAGAAAGGGGACATGATGGACACACAGACACATGTAGAGGGAAGATGACGTAAGAGACAGAGAGAGGATGGCCACATCCACACCAAGGAGAGAGGTCCCCGACAGACCCTTCTCTGGTAGACCTCAGGGAAAACCAACCACGCTGGCCCTGGGCTGAGACGTCCCCCTGCTAGAACTGTGAAACAATACAGTTTTGCTGTTCAGCCCACAGTCCGTGGAACAGGGTTACAGCAACTACAAAACTAATACGCACAGCAAGGGCAAAATCAGAGCTACCCAGGAAAAGAAAACTAAAGACCATGGTATTTATTTAGTAAATTCAGTAAATTTGTCATTTAAAATAACCAACACTCAATGATGATTTATTTAATCCCTAAAAAAAAATTACCTTTTTATTTTATTTATTTATTTTTTGGCCGGGGCTGGGTTTGAACCTGCCACCTCTGGCATATGGGGCCAGCCCTTTTGAGCCACAGGCGCCGCCCAAAATACTATCATTTTAGAGAATAAAAATTATTGCAAAACATTATCTTTCTTCACTGCACATTAATACTGTGAGTCTTAAAAAAACATGTGAAATAATATGCAAACACAATAGAATGAAGTATGGAAAGCTAGTTCCTTGGTGCATGAAGGATAAATTGGGGTACTAATAAATGCCTCTGAACTCACAATTATGCTTTTAATCTGATAAAGTTGACTGAAACACCTTTCACAACATCAGGCATTCTAATCCAAAGTACTTGGCAACACAGGAGAATCCTTAACTACCAAAAATTAAGGGAGGAAAAAAACACCCCTCAAACCATATATATAGGTAAAAAAAAAAAAAACCAAAAAACCAAAAAACAAAACTTGAACAACGCTTGGCCCAGAATAAGAGACAAGAACTCAGTAAAAAGCCAGCATGTAATAAAACCAGATAATACTGTGTAGATATTAGAAACTACAGACAGTTTTGTTTGATTATAAAAGCACCACTTTTTAATTTATCTCTCAAATAAAAACAGCAAATGCAGGCAATAATTCATCTTAGCTGGATAGGGAGCATCAAGCATTGAGCTTTAAAATGACTGGGACGTCATAAAGATTATCAATACATAGGGCTGACCAATTTCACTTCATTGAGGTTGATATTCAATAAAGAAATGTGGTTGTATCAAATAAGTATCATCTAAAAAACCAGAACCAAAAATAGCTCCTCTTGAAGAGAAGGCACCCTGACACATTTCCTTTTTGGAGTGTAGATGGGATGGTCCAGCTGATATTTCCTTTTCTTCTGTCAAATGGGACAAATTATCTATATTCTCTTTACCTAACATTGATACTGTGATGTGTCACGCTGCCTATCAGGAACACACGAGGCAGGCTGACTGCAGGTTTGATAGTCAGCAATCCAGGGGAGGGTCTGGAGAGAGACTGAGATTGTCCTACTCTACAAAGTCCTACTTAAAAACCTTTTGTAGAGCTAAACTCCTGGCACGGTGACTCACACCTGTAATCCCAGCACACTGTCCGTAATCCTAGCACTCTGGGAGGCCAAGCTGCATGGATTGCTTGAGCTTAGGAGTTTTGCACCAGCCTAAGAAAGAACTAGACTCTGTTTACTAAAAATAAAAAAACTAGGCAGACATAGTGGCCTGTAGTCCCAGTCACATGGGAGGCGGAGGCAAGAGGATGGCTCAAGCCCAAGAGGTTGAGGCTGCTGAGAGCTATGACACCACTACACTCTACCCAGGTTAACAATGAGACTCTGTCTCAAAAAAAAAAAAAAGGAAAAAAAAGAAGAAATACCTCTTTTCTCTTTGGAAGCGGTAGCATTTGTAGTCTCACCCCCCTTTTGCCCTTCTAACAGTTACATACAACTCATTTTCAATGGGAAGTGCTAGTCATGGAGTAAAATGCGAATTTCATTGAGTACAAAATGCCAAGCACAAGAGCTCTTTCTGACTGGTCAAGCCTGAGCCCAGGAGGTCTGAGATAGCACTGAACTAGAGGGTACAGTGACCACAGTACAGGACCAGAGGGGGCAGTGAAGGAGTGAACGTGGATGTATGAAGCGGGTGTCCCCAAGTCTGGGTTTGCATCTACTGCACACCACAGTGAAGAACCCCCAGAATAAGCCAGGCACAGTCTGGGGCTCACTAGACGCCTTCAGGGACACCGGCTGGCCTCTGTCAGCTCCTCTGTAAGCGATCTGCATGGGTTTGGCGGGTAGAAGTTCTCCACTGTACCTCTCACAGAATCCAAGCTGAAATATCAAATAGGAAGCACCTTCTGTTTACAAAACCACCATTCTGCATGAGTTATAAAATTATAGCAAAGCAAAGCTTTAGCCGGGTGCAGTGGCTCAAGCCTGTAATCCCAGCACTGTGAGAGGCTGAGGAGGGAGAATCGCTGGAGCTCAGGAGTTCGAGACTCGCCTGAGCGAAAGTGAGACCCCGACTCATGAAAAAAATGGAAAAACCCAGCCGGGCGCCGTGGCGAG
>NW_003852414.1:16301804-16353389 GCF_000181295.1 Otolemur garnettii | reverse complement strand
AAAAAAAAAAAAAAAAAAAAAAAGCTTCCGAGGCTGCAAACACTTCCCATACCAAATGAATTATGGAAATGCAAAAAAGGAAAATATACTAATCACTGGTGAAGTACACTGAGTAATACTGTTAACCAAGTTACAAGGCAGGAAAGAAAAAGTTCTCTAAAATGAAAAATATATTCTGTGACCTATCAAAAAACTTGGAAATGAAAGAAAACTGTTACATATTTTTCCTCAAATAGTCTATGTTCCTCCTGTCACCTTAAAGAGAGAGGTGTTTTTAAGCAGGATAATTAATAGCTCATGATCACATACATGAACAGGTGAAGCTGGACCCCACAGCTCTGTAGTTAGAGCACTGGTCCTGCAGACTAGGGGTGGTGAGTTCAAATCTGCCCTGGGCCTGAGTTAAACAGGTGAGAAATTAAGTCACAGATCAACAGTTGATCTTACAACCTGACTTACATTCACTCCTAGGGATAAACTTGTTCAACTCTTTTTCTAACAGTCTTACTAACTGGAGAAAGGCCTGCTAGGTAACTTTACCATATTTTTTTTTCCTGCAGTTTTTGGCCAGGGCTGGGTTTGAACCCACTACCTTGGGCATACGGGGCTAGCGCCCTCCTCCTCTGAACTACAGGCACCGCCTGGCAACTTTACCATTTACAGAGAACATCAAAGAGGAGACGGGATACAAGGTTATATGGGTTTCCTTTTTCTCTTCGATACTTTTTAGCAATATGGGTTGAATGCAACATAGTTTCATGCAAAATAGGTCCAGAGATGTCAAAAGTTTGAATCCTCGTTTATATGATGAAGAAAATGTGATAATACATTTAGTAGCTGTAAAGGGAACCATAATATACCATGTAGCAGCTACCGAGAAAATATAAATCAGCAGGGACAGAAAATAGAGTCAACTTTTAGGAATAAAACAATCTTTATGTCAAAAGCTTTAGGGGGAAAAAATGGCTTTTCATTTGCATGTCTACTCTACAGAACTAATGTTTGTGGCTTATTTTGAGCTATTTTCAGATACAGTAATGAAAAAGAAAAGTATACACTGTTTTGCATACCGATTGTCACTGTGGAAAATTTACTAACTGCTGGAAAGGTCTTGGAAGTTTAACCCTCTTCTCTGTCTTTCTGAAGATATTTATAAAACCATCTGCTAGTTTTGTTTGTCCATTTATATCTCACTGGAAAATAAATAAGTTTTCTAGAGTCTTCATCAGATGTGATTTCCTTCTGTAAAGGGCTGTCTTAAAGTGAATGGGCCTCCCTGTTAGGTGTGAAATGCTCTGGTCTTTGGTGAACCAGATACACAGGTGAAGTTATCTAAAGAATTTCTAGGTGGCTGACTCGACAGTCATCAGAGGCTATGGGAGCTCTTTAATAAAGCCCATTTATGTCCATTACAATCTGTAATAGGTTTGTTCACAGTACAGAAGGGAAAAAAAAACACATTAATTAGTCTTAACTCTACAAGTAAAACAACTTGAGGACGTTAACTGGCAGATGAAACAACTCATCCTTGCAAATCCAAGAGGATGACTGATGTTGCTAGATTTCTGGTGAAGAGAACGCCTCAGCATCTTTTCTCATTGTTGTTTATCATTTCCAAACATTGCTTAGTTAAAATGGTTACTATTAACCAACATGTATTAACAGTATGGCCAGTCTTCATTTAAGATTAAAAAACAAAACACAAAAAAACATGTGCCAGGAGGGCACCTTTCCTGAGGGAGATAAAGCACATCGGGGTGCACCTTTTGGGCTCTGCTGCGCTGGGAAGGAAGCTTTAGCATTACCAAGCTTTGCAAATTGCAGCCTTCGTGACAATGCCTGTTTGCCAAATGCCTCTTTTAACCCACATATTTTCAGCCTAACATTTGTCAAATCTCTTCTTTTGTTAACTTGTTGATGAGCGTTAACTTGTCAGCTGTTAAAATGGCTTGTGGAAGGCTATCCTCCTTCCTTGATGGAAATGTGCAAAGCGTGACTTACCCCCTTTCACAAAGAATCTCGTCAAGGGTCCTCACTTCCATTTGATTGCCTCTCCTGGGGGGGGAAAGGGGCTCTACCTTTTGGAAACCTAGGCAAGCGGTGACTATCCCATCAAATTCTGCTTCACAGAAACAAAGAAAGTCAAAGACGGAGACAGCCATCATGACACAGAGTTAAAAGGACAATGTGTAACTCAACAACAGTCTGAAAATGCCAAAGCGCTGTGTAGGATGTGATCTTCAACAACCCAACCAAGCAGATTATGTTACTTTAACAGAGGGAATAACTTATAACAGGCAATGTAATGACACCAGCCAGTATGTTCCCCTGGTGGAAAGTGCCATAGAGGAATGAAGGGCCGTCTCCACTTGAGAAATGATGAGGATGTGATTAATGCCCCCAAATGTATCAACTCCAGAGAGCAATCTCTGCGGATCCACACCCTACCCGCCACACCTACCCACACCACCTCCTGCTTAAGTGAGCAAGTCCACATCTTCATCCAGCTACGTCATCTCCAAGTTATTTTTGTTCTTCCTACACACTGAGTTCACTGTTTTCTTTCAAGCATCCATGTCTGCTCTTGAAGTCCATTAGAGCCTGTAAATCAGATAATTCATCTTCTCTGCGCTAGATTCAGAAGGCCTCAAGGATGTGCTTAAAACAGGCAGGTCACTGTGAAGGTCAACCACACATGTGAATGAAAACATCCCGGTAAGTTCTTCAGTTCTTTGCTGCTCTCGTCTAGGTAACAGGTTAATTGATTGGAAGGAAAGGAGGAGGTTTGCTGGTGCTTTAAGTGCCAAAACAAAATCATGCTTTTATGGTAGTTTAAAGATAGGTTAACACACACCACACAGACAAACATAAATGTATAAGGGTTATTTTTTTTTAATCGAATGGGATGTATGTGGCTTAACTAAAAAGAAACAAATAGGTGACAACTAGGAACTATAGGTTTTAGAATAGAGGATCTAAAACTAAGGCACTAAATATGAAATTTGCTTTTTAATAAAAATGACAGTATCATAAATAAATCGCCCTCTCTGAAGGCTGCCACATGTAAAACTTATTAAAAAAAATAGCCAAGTACCTGTTAATTAGGATTTTTTTTTCAGATAGTTAAGATATTAAAAATCCATTTATTGTGAAATGGCTGCTTAAAACAAAGAATAAAATGGGTTCTAATTACTTGAGGATATACCAATACATTATAGATGAATTCACATACAGGAAGGAGGACGCTGAATGTCAAAAATCAGTGTATCTTAATCTGATGAAACACAAAGGTGGCATTTTTGTACAGGCTTTTTATTCTTTTAAAGACTAAAAATGTGACTTATGCCTTGGCTAGTAATCTGTATTTTGGCTAGGATGTTTGATAAAGGAGTAATGCTAGCTAGGCACTGAGGGAGAATGAGAGAAGAACAGAAAAACTGAAATATACCAAATAATCAACACTCTTCTCTTCCCCAAGGAAGAGAGAAGGGGAGAAGAACTCATAATGGGTCCCTAACTTAAAGGGATCTATGTCAAGTGTGTCCTCTCTGCAGAGGCTCACGTAGACACCCCAAACAGAGCTACTGAGGTCCCAGCTAGTAACCCTAGAAAGAGAACAATGGCTCTTTTATAGTTAGTTACTCATGCCTTTTAATTTTGATTTAACTGGATAAAAGGTAATCCAGTGCTCCGCAAAGAAATCAAGCAGAAAAAGCAAACAAGCAGACAAATTGCCTAGATTTCTCCAAATCCTCCCCCCAAGGATGCTAATAATAGACACAGGAATATGGATATACATCTCAAATATGTTACTGATTGAAATATCGTGCCATGTGTTATTCCCCTTCAAATAACCTATCAATTAACTCAACTAAAGCAACAAACCTCTTGCTTATGCAGAATCCTACTCATGTTCAAATAAACAGAAATACTTAGAAATAGTGGATCATAGTGATTAAGTGCCTAATTATGACTCTGAGGCAATATAAAATCCATAAACTGACAGCTTAATCTTTTAAAATAAAAAATTAAAATTAGAAGTACTTTCATAATCAATGTATTTGAATGCTCTGTAAATTATAAATTTGTTGATAGTAAATTAAAAAAAAATGTTAACCAGAATACTAAATAGAATTTCCTTCCATTCTGGATGGCTAGGAGCTTGCTCATGTATTTTGCTGTCTGGTATCATAGACAGAATGATTTTTTACAAGATACCCCACAAACCAGGCTCTGAACAGTTTCCCATTTACTAAAAATTAATTAGAGCCCTACCCTACCTAAAACTCACAATGGCAATGATTAAGAACTTAAAAGAAACAGAGTAAACAATGATCTGCTAATTTGCAATTATATTTTCACACATTTTCAAAATTAACTAATTTCCAAGGGTGAGCTATATTCAAATTTTAAAAAAAACACGATGGGATCTGTGATAATTGTACATATCTATATGGCTTATGAAGTAATAACACACATCTTATACTTATTTTATCCTGAAGTCTTTTTTTTTTTTTTTTCCAGAGACAGAGTCTCACTTTGTTGCCCTGGGTAGAATACCATGGCATCACAGCTCACGGCAACTTCCAGCTCTTGGGCTTAGGCGATTCTCTTGCCTCAGCCTCCCAAGTAGCTGGAACTACAGGTATCCACCACAACGCCCAGCTATTTTTTTTTTTTTTTTTTTTTGGCCAGGGCTGGGTTTGAACCCACCACCCTCGGTATATGGGGCCAGCACCCGGCACCCTACTCACTCAACCACAGGTGCCACCCTTTTGTTTGTTTATTTGTTTGTTTTTTTGAGACAGAATCTCATTCTGTACCCCTGGGTAGAGTGCTATGGTGTTTTAGCTCACAGCAACCTCAAACTCTAGGGCTCAACTGATCCTCTTGTCTCAGCTTCCTGAGTAGCTGGGACTACAAGTGCCCGCCACAACACCCAACTAGTATTTCTATGTTTGGTAGACATGGGATCTCACTTTGCTCAGGGTGATCTCAAACTCCTGAGCTGAAGCAATCCACCTGCCATGGCCTCCCAGAGTTTACAGAATTACAGCAGTGAGACACCATGCCAGGCCTTGGAGTTAAGTCTTTTTTTTTTTTTGGCCAGGGCTGGGTTTGAACCCACCACCTCCAGTGTATGGAGCCAGTGCCCTACACTTTTGAGCCACAGGTGCTGCCCTTAAGTATTAAGATTTACATTGTATTGTCCAAAAAAGAAATCTTAGCCATGGGTTAAGCTGCTTTTGTATGAAATCTTAGCCATGGGTTAAGCTGCTTTTGTATGAAATCTTAGCCATGGGTTAAGCTGCTTTTGCAGATATGGTATCATTTGGCAATTTTGGTGTACTGAGTTTCCAGGCCATTGTTCACGGTTTATTTTCCCTGTGATTCCACCAGATGGAAATACAACCACAGCAAGCCCCAAACATCTGAGCACGGTGCTCAGGCAGGAACACTATGGAACCCCAACTGGCCACTTCTGGGTAGAACTTCTGTCCTTTCTGTCATTCTGGACACACTGGCCCAGCACAGATTCAGTGAAGACTATAGTAAGTTTTGGGCATTTTTTCTGATAATAAATGAATGAATGAATGAATGTGACTGTGACCTTCAATCATCCTCTCTACTTTTTCTCTAATAGTTTGGATGTAAAATACTTAAAAGTGGGTGGCAGACACAAAAACAAATTAAATCTGACTATGGATGTTTTCAAATCTTTTTAGTAGATGCTTAAAACTACACTGCGTTTTAGCTTCTGGAGTCAGTTAAGCATTGAGATAAATGACAGTTTGAGAGCTGAGAAAGCTTAGATAACACAGGGAAACAATGACAGGAGATACAAGAGCAGCAGATGGGGTGGTGGAATTCCTCCCACATCCAAAACACTGAGAAACAAAGGCAGGAATAGGTAGGTTTAGGGGTGCTCTCCCACAGGTGCTGTTAACCTGCCTGAGTACTTGGGGTATTCTGATGCTGTGACTTTAAGCCGCTGATTCCTCCTCCTCCACACTGCCTTACCTCTTAGAAAGATTATCATCTCACTGGAGAAAAAGCTTCTAAATAATAGAATGATGCTTTCCTAGTACTCTCTATTGATTTTATAAATAAACTGCTTAACAATTTTGTTCAGAATGCTTGTAATTCTTTGCATTCACAGAAGGAAAAGAAATATGTTCTGATCTGAATGCGTCTGGTAAATTTCCTTAGTGCCATGAATATTCAAACAATTTAATATCTCAAAAATTCTCTCAACAAAATTGGTTAAAAGTCTCTTGAAAATGTCAATTAAAAATTATCTACCAATAATAGAGGTGATTACCACATGTGGTTCTTAACAGAATATTTTTAGGTCTATGTGTTAAATGCCACCAAAAGGATGCCACATGATCAGTTTTTAAAAACAGGAGTCATTAAAATACCATCAAATCACAGTCTACTATTTTAGAAAAGCAATTTACTTACTACTTGTATGTCTCAGAACGGATGTATTCAAAAACATGGGACACACCAAGCTGGAACTGATCAGCAATCGGGGTAACCCAGGGATTGTTCTCTGCTTTGAATACTTGTTTCTGACCAGTTAAATCCAAGTTTCCTGAAAAGATGAAGGAAAAAAAAAAGTGAAGGTCATTGCATCCAACACAGAATGGGTCTAGAAGTCCTGCTTAGTTACCACAGCACAACCCTAAGTACCTTGTGGGTCATCAGATTTTTAAAAAATTTCTTTGCCCAAGTCATCACTGGTCCACAAGCAAGGTTAGTGACAGTACTCTGGCCCATGAAATTAAGAACAAAGGAAGGAAGAAAAAAGGATGGAGAGAAAAAGTAGATGTCAGGAAGTGAACCTGGAAGGATTTTTCTAGGTATTTGTTATGGAGGCTAAAAATGACTTGTTCAAGATTAAGAGAAGTAATAACATGAAATCCCCCTGAAATCCTATCCTGAGGATGTCGATGTGCACCACTGCTTGTCTTATTTGATCTAAGCCCAATCTGATCAACATCACTTTTTCTATCAACCACAGCAGAATATGCAGAAAGACAAGAATATTACCCAAGTAAAATTATTATTGTACTACTCAAGCAACACAAGCACATCTCAGCATCAGCACTAAATGAATCTCATTGACATGGTAATGATAGGGACTTACATTTGCTTAGCTCTAATCAGTTTACAAATTAACTTTTAAAATCATTTCCTTGGTGGGGACCACATGGTGGACAAGAAGTAGCCTGCACAAGCCACTCTCTAGAAGATGGAAAATTGCAGGTAGATGCCCACCTACAGACGGACCCTCTCCAGAGCACTGGAGATCATCAGAGAACCAACAGGAGATGCTCAAGAGTGAAGGATATGGGGACAGGCACTCCTACTTGCTAAATCTGGAAGGTACCTGGGGGTGACCCCTACACTTGGGGAAGGGATAAAGAAGAAAGCTCAGGGTCACACACTCCCACAGGGACGTTGTGACTTGAGCTGTGTGTGGGCGTCTCCCCACCACTGCAGGCCTCCATGCTTATCAGAGCACTGCTTAGAGACCGTATAAGGAAGCTGTATCAGAAGGTAGGCTCAGAAAGGATCTGCTGGCCTTGGGTTCCAGATTGCTGCAGCTGATGCTACTCTGAGCTCTCAGGTTCTAAACTCTTGGTCTATACAGGGATTGGTTTCACATGCCCATAACTGGACACCAAGAGCCTCCACCCCCGGCAGCTCCATGTACACAGAGTACCACTCTGTTGAGCACCATACTCCTGTGGACCCAGGCACTGAGCAGAGATCCACCTCACTGCGAACCTACAGACCCACACATGGTGCACTGGGCCATTCTTTCTGGTGTTGCGTGCTGGCCAGCAGGCCACAGCCCCATGACTCGGAGTGCTGAACAGAGGAACAAGCCTTCTAGCCCCACACACTGGCTGGTGTTACCAGCACCAGGTAACACAGCCTGTGGTCCAGTTCTCCACCATGGACCTGCTAACAACAACTTCCCTCCAATGGCATACTGCCATTACACCAAAACCTGAGTAAAGTGAATTTCTGCAGCCCTGAGACCTGTGGCCGCTGCTTAGCTAACCTCACCAAACAGCTACTGCTACCTGTGGAGAGACCTGGGCAATCTCTTGCAATTCCCACCTTGGTGGAGAGGGACTCATCCAGACCTCTGTCTGAGCTTCCAGCAGTGGCCTAGGGACCAATGTACCTTGTCACTGGCCAAAGTTCCATGACACACCTAGTCATCTGCCAAGGTCCTTTGATCCCAAATGAAGTTCTGTAATAGGCCCAGGCATGTGCCAAGGTCTTGCAATCTGCATAGGTGCTAGATAAGGTAATGCCACCAGCTTCTGGGTAGAGGGACTTGCTCCTTCCTGAGGGTTTGACAGAGGCCTGTGGACCAACTCACCACTTCAAACAAATATCTCCCAGCACCAACTCAGAATGTGAAAACTACACAAAATCAAGATGACACAGGAAAATATCTGTGTTACGGGGTCTCAATGCATAAATCCTTCTCCCAACAGGTCAAATTCTCCCAAATATGACACAAAAGCCACTAGGTAGGAACTTCTCATTCTCACTAAGTAGAAGAACCTCCAACCAAAGCTAACAGGTGTGCTGCAAACCTATCTGCCCTGAGCTGAGAAGAGGTTTCAAGTAAGAAGAAACCAGTGCGCGCACACATATACATGAAAACATGATAAATCAAGCTAGTTTAATACCCCCAAAGAATCACAATAGATCCATAGCAATAAATCCCAACCAAAAGGAAATTGTTGAAATATCAGAAATGGAAATCAGAATAGGGACAATAAATAAAATGAATGAAATCTAAGAGAAAGTTGGAAATCAACACAAAGAAACCAAAAAAACAAACAAAAAAAAATTCAAGATGTAAATGAAAAATTTGAAAAAGTCACTAAAGAGATATGTAACATAAAAAATATAAAAGAACAGAAAGAAGTAAGAGTCATTTAGAGAACGACAAAATACAACAGAAAGCTTCAATAACAGGCACAATGTAGCAGAGGAAATAATCTCAGAGCCTCAAGAAAACACTTTCAAACTAACCCAGTTAGTCAAAGGTAGAGAAAAAAGAATAACCAACCACTCAAAGAAATATGGAATGACATGAAGTAAGCCAATATATAAATTACAGGTATCCTGAAGGGCTAAAAAAAAAAAAAAAAAAAAAAGCGCAAAGCATGGAAAACCTCTTTGAGGGAATTATTGAGAAGAACTTCCCTGGTAACGCCAGGGATTCAAACATCCAAATACAAGATGGTCACTAAACAACAAGAAGATTCACAGCAAATATTATACTGCCAAGACACATAGTCACAACCCTAGCTGGAGTCAAAATACAGGAGAAAACTCTACAAGCCACAAGATGAAAGCAACAACTAAACTACAAAGGAAAACCCATTAAAGTAACCGTGGAGACCTTCCTTACAAGCCTGAAGAGATTGGGGCACCATTTTTAATTTTCCTAAACACCTGCCAGCCAGGAATTGTGTGTACTGAAAAATTAAGTTGCCTAAATGATGGTGAAACGAAGACTTTTCCAGACAAGCAAGTACTAAGGGAATCTGTGACGACTAGACCAGCCACATAGGAAATGCTCAAAAGTGCATTGTACGTGAAACAGCACAATAGATACCTACCAGTGTAAAGACATCCACAAGTTACAGCTCACAGCTCTAACAATAGCACAAGAGGGAAAACAATAACACATCATCAACATGATGAACAAGAAAAGCGGCCCACGTATCAATGCTAACACTCGACATAAACGGTCTGAATACCCCACTTAAAAGACACAGAGTGGCTGAATGGAAGAAAAAGCACAACCCCAGTATTTGATGTCTCCAGGAAACACATCTAAATCACAAGGACACACACACACACGCACAGATTCATGGTAAAAGGATGCAAAAAATATTTCAAGCAAATGGACACCATGAGCAAGCAGGTGTAGTCATTCTAGTATCAGATAAAATAGACTTTAAATCAAAAATGTTAAAAAAAAAAAAAAAAAACACCGCCAAATGGTCATTATGGAACAGTGAAGAGAGAAGTTAAACAAGAAGACATAACAATCCTAAATATATACATGACCTAACACCAGACTCCCAGTTTCATAAAGAAAATTCTTCCAGACTTAAGTGAAAAAGTGGAACCTTACCATCTTAATTCCTGCAGATTTCAATATTCCACCGACAGAACTGGACAGAATATCAAAGCAGAAAATGAAAAAAAAAAAAAACCAATTGCACTTAAACAGGACTCTAAAACAAATGGATCTAAGAGACAGTTAGACTATTCTATTCCAAACTACTGAATACGTATTCTTCTCATCAGTCCATGGAAAAGATTGGTCATACCTTAGACCACAAAACAAGTCTCAATAAATTAAAAAAATACTGAAATCATACCATGTATCTTAGCCCACAGTGGAATAAAATAAGACATCAATTTTAGGAGAAACACCCAAATCTACATAAACTCATGGAAATTAAAGGAACTGATTGCTGAATAATCATTGGGTAACTGATGAATTCAAGATAGAATCAAAATATTCACTGAACAGAGTGACACGGTAGATACAAGCTTTCAAACTCTATTGGATACAGAGAAAGCAGTCCAGTAAAGGGAATTTCAGAGCCTTTATCATCTACATCAAAGAGACTGAAAGACCACAAATTAACAACCTAATGTTACATCCCAAGGAAATAAAGAAGGAAAAACAAACCAAATACAAAGTCAATAGATAAAAGAAATAACAACGCTCAGAGTAGAATCAAATGAATTGTAAACCACAAACACATACAAAGAATCAATGAAACAAAAAGTTGGTTCTTTGAAAAGATAAACAAAATGGTAGACCGTCAGCCCGTTTAACCAGAAAACACAGAGAAAGGATTCATATAAGTTCAATCAGAAATGAAAAAGCAGACATTACAAGGGATACTGCAGAAACCCAAATGTTCTCTGTGTGTACTACAAAACCTTTACACAAATCAGAAAGCCTAGAGGAAATGGGCGAATTCCTGGAAATGAACAATCTCCTAAGCCTGAATCAGGAAGAAAAAGAAATCTTGAACAGATTAGTAATGAGCGGTGAGATTGATGCAGTAATAAAAAAATCTCCCAACCAAAAAAGTTCCCAGACAAAACAGGTTCAGAGGAGAGTTCTACTAGACCTACAAAGAACTGGTATTTATCCTACAGAAACTATTTCATAACATCGAGGAGAAAATCCTCCCAAACATATTCTATGAAGCCAGTGTCACCTTGATACCAAAGCCAGGAAAGGACATGACAAAAAAGAACAATTACCGACCAATATCACTTATAATAAACATAGATGCAAAAATCTTCAACAAAATACTAGCACACAAAATTCAACAGCACATCAAAAACATACTGTACGATGATCACAGGGGTTTCAGTGCAGGAAGCAAGGATGGGTTTAACATAGGCAAATCAAAACATATGATTCACCACGTAAACAGAGCATAAATTTCTTAACACATGCACAAAAAGCATTCGATAAAATCTAGCATCCTTTCATGACAAAAAGCCTCAACAAACAAGGTGCAGAAGGAACATACCTCACAATTATAAAAGGTGTATGTGACAAACCTGAACAGGAAAAAGCTGAAAACCTTCCCTCTAAGGACTGGAACAAGACAAAGGTGCCCACTGTCACCACTTCTGTTCAACACGGTATTGGAAGTCACAGCCAGATCAATCAGGCAAAAGAAAAAAATAAAGGCTCCCAAATTGGGAAAGCAGAGGTCAAATTAACTCTGCTGATGATATACATGATCTTGTATGTAGCAAGCCCTAAGAATTCTACCAGAAGACTCCTGAAACGGATAAGCGATTTCAGCAAAGTCTCAGGTAATAAAATCAATGTACAAAACACCAGTAGCATTTCTATTACTATATACCAATAATAGTTCAGTGGTGAGTCAAATCAAAGACTCAGTACCATTTATAGTAGCTGCAAACAAAATACTTAATAAACTAATGAACAAGGTGAAAGACTCCACCGGAGAACTACAAAAGCTGAGGAAAGAAACTGAAAATGTCACAAACAAATGGAAAAACATCCCCTGCTCAGGGATAGACAGACATGGCATTGTTAAGATGTCCATACTGCCCAAAGCGACTTATCGATTCAACACAATCTCCATCAAAATACTGGCATCCTATTTCACAGATTTAGAAAAAGTAATCCTAAACTTCACTTGGAACCAGATGAGCCAGAACATCAAAGCAATCTTAAGCAAAAAGAAAAAAATTTGGAGACCATCATATTACCTGACTTCAAATTATAGTACAAGGCCTTCATACCCAAAGTACAGACATGGACCAGTGGAACAGAATAGAGAACTCAGAAACAAAACCATCTACCTACGTCCAGCTGATCTTCAACAAAGCAGGCAACAACATATGCTAGAAAGAGGAAGCCCTATTCATAAAGGGTGAGGGGAAAAGTGAGATGGCCACGCACCAAAGAATGAAGTGGGATCCCTGAATCTTGCAAAAATTAACTGAAGGTGGAGACAAGACTTAAGTGTGAGCCATGAAGCCATGAATACAACAGAAGAGGTACAAAAAGCTCTTCTAGACATCAGCCTGGGCAAAGAATTCATGGCTAAGACTCCAAATGCAAATGCAACAACAACAAAAATAAATGTACGGGACTTAATTAGATTAAAAGCTTCACACTACAAAGGGAATGAGCGATAACGCGAACAACCTACAGGATGGGAGAATATAGTCGCAAACTCTATGTATATCCAACAAAGGACTCATATCCACAATATACAAAGAAATCAAACAAATGAGCAAGAAAAACAAACCCCATCAAAAAGTGGGCAAAAGACATGAACAGAAGTCTTTTGAAAGAAGACAGACAAATGGTTAACAATCATGAAAAAATACTCAACATCATTAACCATCAGGGAAATGCAAATTAAAACTACAATGACATACAACCTTATCCTTATCAGAATGGCCATTCTTAAAAGTCAAAAACACTAATGTTGGCATGGATGCAGACAGAAATGCTTATACACTCTTGGTGCAACCAAAAATTAGTACAACCCCTATGGAAAACAGTATGGAGGTTTCTCAAAGGAAAATATGTAGACCTATTATTCAATCCAGCAATCCCACTTGCTGGGTATCTACCCAGAGGAAAAGTAGTAATTGTATAAAAAAACCCCACCTACACTTGGATGTTTGTCATGGTGTAATTCTCAACTGCAAGGATACAAAATCAGCCTAAGTGCCTATTAATTTAGGAGTGGATAAAGAAAAACATAGATATATACATCCACACACATACTATGGAGTACTACTCAGCCATAAAAAAGAATGAAATACTGTCATTTGCAGCAACTTGCATGGAACTGGAGACCATAATCCTAGGTAAAGTATCTCAGGAATGGAAAACAAAACACCATGTTCTCATTACTAACTGAGAGCTAAGAGATGGGTATGAATAGGCATAAAGTGGTACTGAGGACACGAGAAATCAAGGAAGAGGGGAGAGCGCGAGAGGGGCTGATGGGTTAAAAACTTACCTCTGGGATACTGGGAAACTGTTCTGTGACAGGCACACCAAGAGACCTGACTTAAGTATTAGACAAGGCACCCGTGTAACAAAATTAGAATTTTAGTAAGACCAAACAAAGAAGAAAATCATTTCCTCATTTAATTCTCCAGCATTCTCTAAGGTCAGTTATGCCCATTACTAAATAAGTGAAGAAATGGAAACTCAGGAAAATTAACCAATATCTCCAAAAAAAACATCAGCATGGGGAATTGAACCTGACCCCAGATCTTCAGTGTCTGGTGAAGCTACCAGGTTACATGTCAAGGCTGATCAATCAGGATGAGCTACAGAAAGCAGCAAGCATCCCCTCATCTGGATAACGTCGGTTACTGATCAGTTCAATCTAATTTTTTCTTTTTTGTTTATTTAAAAATGGAAAACCCAATGTGGGAAAGAGCCTCGTAGAACGTGCTCCCCCATGAAGGCAGGAGGCAGGGAAAGAGCAGTGCTATCCGTGAGGCCTTTCCCCAAAATGCCTACCAAGGAAGACCCTTTTCAGACTTCTGGTCCACAGTCCAGAGCTGTTCAAACATAGACACCCGACAATTAGTCTTCCTAAGGAACAACCAAAATAAAGGAAGATGTTTTCCCTGTTCTGAGGTTCTACTGTCTATTTTTTTCATAATTCAGAACAATGAAAACATATTCTGGGACGAAAATATGCCACTAAGTCAATCATTTCCTACCTGATCTGAGCACTGGAAAGGAATGATAAATGAGAATTTTACGAGGAGGATGAGGTAGTATTTCTTCTTAAAACAAAAGAACAGGCACTTTGAATCTTACCTCTTTTTATTATATGGACTTAGTCTAAAAAAAAACCATGGAAAAAGAAAAATCATTATAATTTTACAAGATTTTAAAAAGAAAACATATTACTATTAGGATGGAGTAATTCATCGTGATCTTTCCAAAGCTACTAAGAATTTTTTGGCCTTAAGTACAAAAATAAGCAGATCCATTTCTCTCCAAGATTATCAATATTGTCAATTTCCTTATTCTAATGATTAAACATTATTAGTCAGATATCCAGTCACTCGGGAAATTAATGAGCTTGATTCTGTCAACCATGAATCAGAAAGCTGCCTGGGGCAAATGGAAACCCAAAGGCGATACCTACCCTGCTCAGATGAATGTCTTTCTTGGGCTTAATGTTGTTGGCAAGGGGCTGCCCTTGATCAACTTTTGTTTTTAACTTTACTTGGGAAGGGGGTTTTCAAATTTCCAAGAATGAAAGTGATTTCCTGTTTACATTTCTCTATAATTCTTACTTCCTCTTAGTATTTAGTTTGCTGTATTCCACACGTCCTCTCTTCCATATCGTGCTCTTATTTCTTTTACTCCAATGTCCTTGTTTTCTGAATATGCGTATCGGACACATTTGTGGAGAGAAGTCATCCATTTAAAACCAAGTCTGCCTTTCTGAAGTGTCCAGTTTTACATCCAGCATGGTACGCTGCCCACTGTTCTCAGAAGGACGGCCACTGAGGGGAAGGGGTTACATGCCAGGCAACGGTGACCACGGGACACAGCAATTTACCTGTAAGCTGGGCGATAGGTGCTGGAGGTGAACAAGCCTTGCTTAAAACATTCATCGAAGAAACCACCTATGTGTACATATTATCTTCCTGCCACTAAGCCCTGCCCACTGACATCAGCAGAAAACATTGATAGGAGGCTGAGGCAGGTGGATTGCTTGAGCTCAGGAGTTTGAGATCAGCTTGAGCAGGAGCAAGACCCCACCTCTACTAAAAATAGAAAAACTAGCCAAAAGTTGTGGTGGGCGCCTCTAAGCAAAGGGGAGCTAGCTCCCTGCTAGCAGCAATTCTGTCCTAAATATCTTTCCTCCTTGTCCCTCTGAATTCGTTATCCTACTGAGAAATACAGTCTAAATTTCTAGTGGGTAGGATTTTATTCTGTTGAAGCACCACTCAAGACATGTTATCGGGAATTAACTCAACTGGACCACTGTCATCTTCACATCTGGTTAAGGTGAGGATCACAGAAATAGGACTTTTCTCCTTTAGGGAGAAGAACTGGAAGAAGAGGGCGCTAGCTATCTTTGGAGCACAGAGCATTCCTCACTATGCTGTATCTTCAGGGCCCTCGGTCAGCATGAGAGCAACATGGACCAGAGAAAGGGTTTGAGAAGCCTCAACTGTTCCAAATTTGCCCTGCTATGATTTACACAGGACTGTGAGGGGGAAAGACTGTCTTCGTCCTCCAGGCTGCACCCTGAGTTTTCTTCAAGCAACTTCCAAGGCCTGCCCCAATATTCAAAAACACAGGTATGGTGTGAGCACAGCTGGCTCTAAGGGACCGTCTTTGAACTTGAGATAAAGGTGCTATTTCTGTGGGAGGAAGAGTCTGCTTGCTACTACTGACAACCTACAAATCCACCCTGGCATGTACACAGCCTCTTGTTAACTTATTCACAGCTTCTTACTAAGCTGGCAGTCTTTTTAGCTGTAATCCTCTGAAAATAACGCACTGACGTTCTATGCTCTTCCCCGATTGCCACTCATGGAAGATGGACCTAGGGGAATAATGCCAGGAAAGGTCAGCCGTGTTCTCTGGGCCCTTTTGTCTGAAGCCTCTAACCCCCTAGAGATCTGTCAATCCCAAGTGATGTCTCCATTTAGGTGCTGTCAGTGGAGACGGAAGAGGCATCGGGGATTGCTAATGACGTCTGCTAACTGGAGCACATAGGAGACGCTGGGACAGAGCTAGACATACTCCCTCCGGGGGAAAAGGAGCCTTACCCTGATGTCTGAAAGTCAGGGTAAACAGGAAGGACCCTGAGCTACTCAGGAATGTCTGCGCTCACATGACTTTCAATCCATCTGCACATCTTGGGGGCGGGGGCTGGGGTACCCTCCCCCACCCCCATTTATTCATTTTAGTATCACGCAATGCCACTAAATCAGATTCACAGGCGCTTCCTTTGGTAGGATGGTGAGCCTACCAAAAAAGAGTTTATGGTGTGGGGCAAGCAACAAAACAGCCCGTTGCCTGGTGGTGTTCTTTGTTTTTAACAAAGAGCTACAGAAAGCATGTTAAATGTCCCTGGCAGACCTTCCAGGAGGAACTATCACAGGAGACAGAGATGGAAAACGCGTGAGCCAGACGGAGCATGTCTGCTCAGAGTTCTAACCGGGGCTTGGTGCGCTAAGACGCACTCATTTTGTTTCTCCAACTGGATGTCACCGGTGGATAACACAATACCTGCTTCTGTGGAGCTGTGATCCTCCCAGCAAGTGATTTGTCTCTGGGTGCTCTCTCCACACTCAGCTGCCAGCCGGGAAAGCAGCGATTTCAGAAGAGGGTTAATATAATTAGACTAAAGCTGGCCATTATACAGTGTGAAAAGATGACACCCGTCTCATCTTGGCCTAGCAACAAGTTCCCATCGCCACAGCAGAGTGCGTCTGTCAGCTGTCGGAGGTGGGTTCCCTTTGAAGTAATAACATGCAGGGAGCATCTCACCCCACTGTCAGTCAGCCTGCAATCACCCTGCCGCTGCACGCTTCATCGCACCGAGTTAGGGGCCCTCACCCATCCCCTTTATTAGAAGGCTGAGTGGTACTCCGGTGGTGTTCTAACAAGGATCAGGCAGCAGGATTAAGCACTGTGACAAAGAGGATCTAATAAGCTAGAAAGGGGTGCATCTACAGACACGCTGGCTGGCTCCCAGACACAGCCTCACTCTGCACACTCCTCCGGCTCAGGCCACTAGGGAAGCCAGGCAGCACCGTGATTAGCGGTGACCCTCTGACCGATGCTGCTATGAAGATCATATATCACTCAGAGGCTTATTCTGCAATTGCAAATTGGATTTTCCATTTTATTACCTGCAAAAGGACCACATATGCTCCTTTCCAAAGCCTCCGGTACAGCAAGCTCTGCCGTGCGACTGTAATTGAGTAAACACTACATCATGCAAAACGATCATTCTTGTTGCTAGTATAAACGTGATTGAATGCAACAGGAAACTGCAGCCCATTAATAAGCATGCTCATTTACACTTATGGAAATTGGCTGTTTCCATAATCACACTGTAAGAATTCTTCCCGAGTATTCCGAGTCCTGAAACATGTGGCCCGGGCTATCATTTATCACATCGTCAGCAATTGAGGCGATCTGGGCGAATTTTTCACGTCCTCAAAGCAGCCTTCCCTTCCTTCTTAATTTTAAAATAATACCAGAGAGAGGTTTTTAAATTAATGTGCTCTAAAAGCCAGGCTCGCTCATAAATATCTAAGACCATGGTCTAACAAGGTAAAACTAAAATAACCACGGCCGATCGGGTTAGTCTGTCGTTAGTCTACCACATTTGCCCAAACCCAAGTAATTGATTTGCTCATGAAGAGATAGAGATGGGACATTAGGACAGCTGAAAGATCACCTCTGCTTTGCACTGAATCCCCACAAGGAAAGTGACCATGAATGGCTCCAATACAAAATAAAAGCTATGTTTAGGGCTGCTCCATATAGAAATAGATATTCTACACACAAGTCTCACAATTCTTATTACAACGTGCTAGGCTACTCATTATAGAAGTGTGTGATTATAGATAAATGGCTGACTTTGGAATGTTCCTTTCATATTTCTTTAGTAACATATTTTACTGGAGGGAAAATGATCCTAGGCCTATAAAGTGATGCTTATACTGTAATAGCAAATGTTTGCAATAAGTAAACACAGGAAACAACCGAAATGTTTATTACCAAGTGTTAAACAGAACATTAAGTCTACAGCTTTACTATGAAATGCTTTAGTTACCAAAATAGATTTTGTTGAAGTCTCTTGACCTGGCAAGAAGTCTACCCTCACTTAAAATCAAATTAAGAATATACTGAGTTTGTTATCTTATGATTTTTGGAAAAATACAGAAGGAAGAAATTCTATACATGTGTATGAATACATTTTTAATGTGAAAAAGAAAAGAAGGGATAATATCAAATTGTTAAGTTTGGCATTCCCAAAGAAGGGAAATTAGGTGGGGCAGGATTTGAACTGGTAGAACAAAGGGTAAAATATTAATTTTCTCTTTTGAGGATTTCGTTTTGCTCCAAGTATGTATTATTTTCATTATGAAAAAGATTAAAGTACACTGAAAGCGGGAATTGTCAGAAACAAATTCAAAATACCTGGTGCATACTAATTGGTACAAAGGGACAATAATGTAATTTAAAACAGCACCGTTCTATGGCAGTGACGACCAGGCTGGTGGCCTATTCTCTCTCTATCTGCTTTACAGATGCCGGCCCACAGAGCCCTAAACGGGTTGCGAATCTAGGTCTGAAGTTCATTCTCTTCCTGTGCATCATCAAGGCAACATAAGCGGAGCTGTCTCATGACAGCTCTCAAATTTATCCTGCGGGGAACGCAAGGCCACACTGTCATTCTGGCAGCCGTCAGCTTGGCCTTTCCCGTAACACATTTTTAAAACAGGCATTTTGCTCGTTTAATTCACGCGATGCATTGCTACTATATGGTACCTACTTTAAAAAAAAAAAAAAAAACAACTGTTACTCTTCTGATCTAGTCAAGGAAAGAATACAATTTAAACAAAAAAGATTAGAAGAAAAACCCACCTTGCCAAGTAGCTACAACAAAAGGATCACGTGATTTATGTGTGTGCTGGTGTAAGGAGGCCCAGAAATCCTTATAACAATGAAGAAAAATTGCATTTTACATTGTTTCCATCTTATGCTCCCCCCGGTTCTTTGATATCTGTGGTTCAGAGTAACATGGCATAGGAGGGGCTCGGTCACTTATGATTAACCAGGGACAGAGTGGTGAGTTTAACACACCCTTAACACACACCACCCAGGAGGCCTTACCTTGCAAGGTGATATGGCCATAAATAAACAACACATGTTTTAAACCTGACATTCATTCAGGACTTGCCCATCATTCTTCTACCTGTGGGAGGCAACCTTGTTTCTGCTTGCCTCTCACATGCACAGGGAGTAACGACGTGGTGACTGAGAGACTCTGGGCAAATCTTTGTGCTCTGCTGAGCTTCAGCATCTGACAAGTGAGGGTCACATTATTAATAGATACGATTGAGGCTAGGAGCCAAGATGCATAGACAAAATGGTTCTATAAACTGCAAAGCAGTTTGGAAATTTAAAATATTATTTTCATTATTCTTGTAAGTGAAAACTGCGAACACCTCAAAACAATCTGCCTAAAATGGGAGCATCTTTGAGGAATTCTTAAATTCCTGAAATTGAATGCAAAATTTGCAAGGTAGTGCTCTTCTGAGGTAAGAGTCCCTGTTCATGAGATTCTCAAAGGCCTGTGATCAAAAGGAGAGTTGGGATAAAACTGAAGAACACAGACTTCATTTCCTAGAACTGTAGTCTCTAACACCTGTTCCATAAACTGGTGCCCTCCTCGGCCTATTAGGAACCAGGCCACACAGCAGGAGGTGAGTGGCAGGCACTAAGCTTCATCTGTATTTACAGCCACTCCTCATCAATCCCACCACTGCTTGAGCTGCACTTCCTGTCAGATTAGCAGCAGTGTTAGATTCTCATTGTGAAGCCTATTGTATACTGAGCATGTGAAGGATCTGGGTTGTGGGACCTTATGAGAGTCTAATGCCTGATGGTCTACAGTGAAGACGTAATCTGCTGAAACCATCCCCCACCCCCATCACCAGTTCATGGAAAAATTGTCTTCCGTGAAATTCGTACCCAGTGCCAAAAAGCCACTGTCCCTGAGGACTGAACAAGTTCTAAGCAGTAAGCAGTCTGCTGCACAAGCTGGGTAGGTTCCTTGGTGGGTGGGTGCGGGGTGGATCCTGGGCCATTCCTTTTCCTCCTTCACTTTAAGTTCTCTGGCTCATGGGGGCTGATTTGGGGACACCCTTCCAAGGTAATAGGAATCTGGAAATCTTAGCACCAAGGGCGTCTCAAGTACCCAGAAGATTTCAGGCAGAAGTCACTGGTTAATGCAGCACACACTAAAATAAATGTATGTTCACCTGATAAGTTTTAGTATCCTTACTTTTCATAGAATTGATAGTTATCATGAACCAACCTTCACCATGGCTGTTTAAGTTAAACATATAACTATAGGATTGCCTCTTTAATGATGAAACATTTTTTAATGTTCTATCTCAAACTACCCTTTCAACAATTCACGTCTACAAGAGGGATGCTAACCAACAAATGCCAATATTGTAACCTAATTGTTTGTAACTTCACATTAATCAGAAATTAAAAAAAAAAGATTCAATATTAATAATAGTGTCCCTTAATTGATTTTTGGTACTACATACAGAAATGGTAGAATCTATAACACAACTTAGGTTAGAACCTGAGTACAGAACCTCTGTAAGTTGACCACCCACGGGACTGTAACAGACTGGTCAACATACAGGGTGGTCAACATAAGGAACTGGGTCTACTGTACTGATATGCACATGTGGTACAGTCTGGTCTATGAAAACTAGGTCACCTGGCTCGGCGCCTATAGCTCAACCGGCTAAGGCGCCAGCCACATACACCTAAGGTGGCGGGTTCGAATCCCCAGCCCGGACCCGCCAAACAACAATGACGGCTGCAACCAAAAAATAGCCGGGCGTTGTGGCGGGCGCCTGTGGTCCTAGCTACTTGGGAGGCGGAGGCAAGAGACTCGCTTGAGCCCAGGAGTTGGAGGTTGCTGTGAGCTGTAATGCCACGGCACTCTACCCAGGGGGACAGCTTGAGGCTCTGTCTCAAAAAAAAAAAAAAAACTAGGTCACCTGAAGAAGGTGGTCAGTGTATTGAGGTGGTCAACTATGGAGGTTCTACTTATACAGGGTGTTCAAAAAGGCAGCCTACAATCTAAAACAGTCAACCATACACAACTACACACGAAGTTTATGCACACCCTGTCTTGGTTTCTCTCTTCCTAGAAGGCCCTCTAGTCTAATCCCCAAGCCCAGGATACATGGGCTCACCCCTACTCAGATTGCCCAGCTATTTTTATTCCAGAGCACACCTTTGGAAGAGCGGTAACACCCTACTAAAAAAAAAAAACCTACTAGTGTCTGCGTCAGGTGAGGGACATATGGTACTGGAAGAATAAACTTTAGAAATTATTAACCTTAACATCTACAGTTAAGAGAGAAGATCTAAGATGGTGTCTACTATTTAGGGTTGTGGGTATAGAAATGTGTGCCAATACAATGACTAGAAAAACCTCAAGTTTTTAAGACCAAGCTGTGTGTCCTACTCATTTGTAATTCATAAATATCCTCCTATCAAACTGACACACATCTGAAAGGACTATAATTCCCAGAGTTGGCCAGGGTTCGAGGAACAGACACTTTCTGTACATTGATGGTTAGAATCCAAGTTGGGACTTTTTTTTTCTGAAAAGCAATTAGGCAATGTATATTAAGAGCTATAAAAATGTTCATGCTATTTGACCCAGTAATTCCCCCCTAGTAATAAATTTATGCTGAGGAAATAATCATAGATATTTACAATGATTTATGAATGCAAATTTTCAATTCAGTGTTGCGTATATCCTCCTGAACAACTGGAAACCACCCAGACATCTAAGGGGTTGCTTAACCAATCATCAAACACTCATAGGATGGTATAATACATAGCCATATGATTAAAAATGTTTTTGAATAAAATTTAATGACACAGAGCAGTGGTTCTCAACCTTCCTAATGCCGTGATGTATTTTCGTTGTTACAAAGGGGTCATGACCCACAGGGTAAGACCCACTGACATAGAGTAATGGTCATGACATGATACTGAAGGTTGAAAAGTAGGCTCTAGAATTCCTACAGCACGTTTTGAAAAAGCACACGCATATACATAAATGTGAGGAAAAGACTGGAAGAAATACAGGAACACAGAAAAGACTAGAAAGAAATACCCTCCAAATGCTAACAGCAGTTATTTTTAGACTTTGGGATTATAAATGTTACCTTTTTCATGTGTTCCAAGTTTACTAATGCAGGGTTTCTCAAACAAAAGGACGCAATCAGAATTTTCTAGAAGGATAACTACAAAAACCTCCACAGCTTTTGATTTCATACTTTTGGGTAAAGCCTGAGCATTTGCCTTTCTAACAAATTCTTAGGGGATAGTTTGTTTCTGGTTTAAGAATCACACTTCGAAAAGTCACTATTCTTTTGCAAGCATAAAATAAATTGCTTAAATAATTAAAACATAAATATTATTTAAAATGTTTAAGAAAAACACTACTGATTATTGTATATTGATTACGTATCTTACAATTTTATTGAATTTATTACTTCTAACAGTTTTTTAGTGGAGTCTTTAGTGCTTTCTATATATAAGATTATAACATTTGAAAAAAGAGGGACAATTTGACTTCTTACTTTCTAACATGGATGCCTTTTTTTTCTTTTTCTTGTCTCTCTGTCCTAGGTAGGCCTTCCAGTACCATGTTGAATAAATGTGACAGTCGGCATCCGCGTCACCTCTCAGATCTCAGAGGAAGAGCTTTCAGTAGGGTGCTAACTGTGGGTTTGTCACATGGTCTCTACTGTGTTGAGGTACATACCTCCCATACCTAATTTGTTCAAAGTTTTCGTCATGAAAGAAAGCTGAATTTTGTCAACTTTTTTCTGTGTCTACTGAATGGTCATATGGTTTTGTCTTTATTTTTGTTGACATGCTATGTTAACACTTACTGACTTCTGTGTGTTGAACTATCTTTGCATTGCTGGGATGAATCCCACCTGATCACAGTGGATGATCTTTTTAACATGTAGTTAGATTTGGTTTGCTAGTATCTTGTTAAGAATTTCTACATCTGTTGATCAGGGTTATGGGCCTTCAGTTTTCTTTTATATGTCTTTTTTTAGAATCAGGGTAATTCTGTCCTTATAAAATTCCCTCCTTGTCAGTTTTCTGAAACTGGCATTAATTCTTTAAATGTTTGGCAGAACTCAGCTGTGAAGCCATTGGGTCCTGGTCTCTCCTTTGATGAAAGACTTTATTTCATTGATTCAATTTTTTCATTAATTATTCACCTGTTCAGATATTCTATTTTATCATAACTTAATCTTGGTAAGTTTTATATATTCAGGAATTTATCCAACTCTTCTGTTATCAGAGCAGTTCATAATAATGTGATTCCTTCTATTTCTGTGGTATCAGTTGCAATGTCTCCTTCTTCATCTCTTGATTTTATTTGCACCTTCTTTTTTATAGTCTGGTTAATGATTTTTTTTTAATCTTTTAAAAAAACAAGCTCTTCATTTTGTTGATCTTTTGAGGGTTTTTTTTAGGCTCTACTTGTTTTATTTCTGCTCTAAGCTTTACTGTATCCTTCCTTCTACCAATTTTAGGTTTACTTTGTTCTTGTTTTCTAGTTCCTTGAGGAGCATCACTAGATTGTTAGAAATCTTTCTTCTTTTTTGTAGTCATTTATTGCTATAAACTTCTCTCTTAAAACTTTGCTTGCTGTATCTGACAGGTTTTGGCATGGTGTTTTTCCATTCTTGTTTCTCTCAAAGATATTTTTAATATTCTTTTTATTTCTTCACCAACAGATTTGTTATTCAAGACCATGTTGTTCAATGTTCATGTATCTGAAAAATTCCCAAAGTTGTTCTTACTGACTTCTAGTATTATACCATTATGGTCAAAAAAAATACCTGACATAATCGCTTAAATTTATTAAGACTTGTTTTGTGGGGCAACATGTGATCAATCCAGGAGAATGTTCTATATGTACTTGAGAACAGTGTATACTCTGCAGCAGGTAGGTGTGACATTTTAAAAATATTTGTTAGATCCATTTGGTCTATGATACAGTTTTAGACCAAGCTTCTTTGTTGATTTTTTTTTGGTGGGGGGTATCTAGATAATCTGTCCATTGTTGACAGTGGAGTGAAGCCCACTACTATTATTTAATTGTAGTTTATCTCTCTCTTTATGTCTAATAGTATTCGCTTTATATATGTGTGTACTCTGGTGTTGGGTGGATGTATATTTGTAATTGTTTTATTCTCTTGTTGAATTGATCTTTTTATCATTATATAATGATCTTTTTGCCTCTGCAGTTTTGTCTTAAAATCGGTTTTACCTGAAATAGCGATGGCTTCTTCTGCTCCGTTTGGTTTCTGTTTGCATGGAGTATCTTTTTCTGTCTTTTCATTTTCAGTCTATGTTTGTCGTTAGTGGTGAGGCAATGCTCTTGTAGACAGCATACATTTGGGTCTTGTTCTTTTCATACATTCAGTCGCTATATATGTTTTAATTGGAGACTTTCATCTATTTACATTCATGGTTATTATGGATAGATGTGAACTTATTCCTGCCATTTTGTTAACTGTTTGCTGGTTGTTTTATAGATCTTTTCTCCCCTTTCTTCCTTTCTTGTTCTTTTTCTTTGTCATTTGGTGGCTTTCTCTGTGCTAAGCTTTGTTTCCTTTCTCTTTATTCTGTGTGTATCTGCTGTAGCACCTTTCCCTGTGGCAACCATGGGGCTAATATGAAGGTCTTTTAGTTATAACAGATTATTTTAAGTTGATAGCAATTTAATTATGGTTGCATAAAAATAGTCTATTCTTGCTCCCAACAATACACAGTTTATCTTCTTGTTGACCTAATTTACTTCTTTATTATGTTCCTTTATTATGTTCCTTAGTTGTAGCTATTGCTGTTTTTGACCATTTTGACTTTAAACCTCCATGCTATTAAACATTTACATAGCATCATTACTGGAGTATTCTGAATTTGACTTATGAATTTACCTCTACTCGTGAGTTCTATACTTTTCGTGTTTCCATGATAGTAATTGTTGCCCTTTCTTTTCCAGTGGTACCCTTCCCTTGACGCATTCCTTATAAAGTTGGTCTGGTGGTGAATAAATTCCCTTAGTTTCTGCTCGTCTGGAAAAGTCTTTATTTCTCTTCATTTCTGAAGGATAACTTTGCTGGATGTAGTATTCTTGGATGAATTTTTCTTTACTCCTCCTTTCAGCACTTTGAACATACATATTATCTCATTCTCTCTGGTCTGCCAGGTTTCTGCTGAGAAATTTAATGATAGTCCAATGGTGATTTCTCTGTATACGCTATTTTTCTCTTGCAGCTTTTAAAATTCTCTTTGTCTTTGACTTTTGATAATATGATTACCATGTGCCTTAGAAAAGATCTTTCTGGACTGAATCTAATTGGGAACTTTTTAATTTCTCAAATTTACATGTCCATATCTCTCCCAGCATGTGGGAAGTTTTTTTATCTATTCTTTGACTAAAAAGTCTTTCTGTGCTTTTCTTCATCTCTTTTCCTCTGAGATTTCTATAAAGCAAATATTTGATCACTTAATGGTATCTCATAAGTCCTATATGCTCTCTTCATTTTTTAAACTTTCTTTTTTTTTTCCTGCTGACTAGGTGATTTCAAAAAACTTGTCTTCAAGTTCAAAAGTTCTTTCTTCTGCTTGATTCAATCTGTTGTTGAAGATTTGTATTGTATTTTTTATTTTATTCATTAAATTCTCCAGCTCCAACATTTCTGTTTGGTTCTTTTTTTACAATATTGATCTGTTTGTTGGATTTCTCATTCATAGCATGCATGAATGATTTACCAGATTTTACAAAATTGTTTATATTCTCTTATATTTCATTGAATTTCCTTAAGATTATTATTTAAATTTCTTTTCTGGTATTTTGCTAATGTTCTTTTGGGGGGATTTGTTATTAAAGACTTATTGTTCTTTTGGGGGCATTATGTCTCCCTGCCTTTTCACATTTCTTGTGTCCCTGCATTGACATCTCTACATCCAATAAAATGGTCACTTTTTCCATTTTTATACTATAGCTTTCACAAGGAGACAGTTTTTCCTGAGGATGAGTCATAGGGTGTGATATGGATATAGCGCATTGGCTTTGATTTTGGGTGGACTCAGCAGCATTTCCATAGTTTCTTCAGCTTAATCCTCATCAGCAATGTCTCCAAGTGCCTCAGTGATGTGCACTTTTGAAAGTCTGTGATAGCAATGGTGTGGTTTTGCTGGGGAAAGGGGTGCTGAGCTGTCTGTCTGTGTCTGGGTAAATGTGTGTGGTCACAAAGTGCTAGTCATTCAGTCATGTGCCTGTCTCTCCAAAGAGGTGTGGCTGCTACTGGACAGAAGGCTAGGCAGTTGCATGTAAAGTGTAGTAATGTCATGTGGCCCTATAGCTGTTTGTTACAGGGGCAGATATAGCTGCTCCAGCTGCTCTGTAATTATCTGTCCAGGGGATGGGGCTGCCAGAAGACTGCCTATTGGGCCAGGTGTAAGTGTGCCTGTGCTTGGCAGAGATGTGCACAAGTAGCTACCTGGCTGTTTAGTAGCTTCCCCACTGTGCAAGTCCACCTGTTCCCTGAGGGTGGGGTGGGGTGGGAGGTGTCATATGTTTCAACTGAGGGTCCCAGTTATTCCGTCTGGCTTGGGCTCAGGACAGCAGGATTGTGTTGCTGCAGGCACCTGAGTGAATGTAGTGTAATGACATCAGGTACTCAGGAAAGAAGAGAGTTTACTACTCCTGACCCCCATGAGGGGAACACACTCTAGAAGTGGATCCAGTTTCAAGATAGTGCCCAGCTATAGCAGCTTAGGCTGCAGGGGTGGGGAATCCTCAATGTGGGCTCCTACTTTGAGGAATTATAGCTGTGTAAGCCCCCACATATTCTTCAAATTGGATTTGGGGCCTGTGAGGCCTGGGGGACCCATGCAACATGGATTGCCAGTGTTGGTGGTTGCAATCATGACCACTGGGGATTTCCACCTCACCTTTTTCCTATGAGAAGTTGTTTCTCATTACTCTCACACTGGGGAAGACAGCATGGCAGAGGCAGGATGCCTCACTCGCCATCGATGGGCTTTCACCATTCCCCTAGTGCTCTCCAGGATACTTCCTCACTCTAGTTGTCTGTTTGTTGTTTAGGTCCCTTTCTGTGGGGGAGCCAAGGACTGTGCAGCTCTAGTTGGCTGTCTTTCTCTGGGTTAGTTTTTCACTGTGTTGATATTATCTCCTAAGACAGGAAATGTTTTTAATTTTTATGAAGTCCAATTTGTCTATCCTTTCTTTTGTTGCCAGACCCAAGAAATCATCACCAAATTCAATACCATGAAGCTTTTCCTCTATGGTTTCTTCCAAGAGTTTTATAATTGTGTAAAAGTCTTACATGTAGGTCTTTGATCCATTTTGAGTTCACTTTTACATAAGCTGTTAGGTAAGGGCCCAACTTCATTCTTTTCAACTTCGTTCTTTTCCATGAGGATATCTGGTTTTCCCAGCATTGTTTGTTGACAAGACTGTTCTTTCTTCATTGAACGGTCTTGGCACTACTGTCAAAAATTATTTGACCATATGCATGAGGATTTATTTCTGGGCTCTCTATTCTACTGCATTGGTCTATATGTCTGCTTTTAGGCCAGTACCATGCTATTTTTATTACTATAATGTTGAGTAAGTTTTGAAATCAGGTTGAAATCAGGAATTGTAAGTCCTTTAGCTTCGTTCTTGTTTTCTAAGATTGTTTCAACTATTTGGTGTCCACTGCAATTCCATGTGTACTTCAGAATGGGTTTTTCTATTTCTGCAAAAAACATCATTGGGATTTTGACAGGGATTGCATCAAATCTGCATATGCTTTGGATAGTATGATATACTTTCGCTAATAGGACAGAATGAATATTTTTAACAGGCTGACTTAATATAGGCAAGCATTTCCCCACGCAACAGCTAAAACAAAAAGTGGAGGAGTGTTTTTGTTTAATCTGATAGTTTATTCATAGAGTCTTTAAAAAGAACAAAATCTCATGTAGTTATACATGGAATAAATTATCATTTCTAAAATAATAAAATTTCATTAGATAAGAATTGCTTAGGAAAATCTCCACAGAGAGAGATTATGGAAATTGAAAGTATCTCAGAAAAACTTTGAATAAAGGAAAAGGAAGAATAGGTTTGGGTCCAAGTAGGGCACCAGAGAGAAGACTTCATGGACAGGCTAAGGGAGGTGGTGGATACCAGGGCCAGGGTATGAATGTGGGGCAGAGTGTAGCAGGTCTACAGTATTTTGCAGAAGGCTTGGAGCTCTTGGATGTTGGTGTGGGATATTGTAATTTATTTTTATTCTTAAAAATGGAAACTTGTACACTATTGCAGAGAAACAGCTGTGACTCATGTTTCACAATGTACATGGCTGACTATAATCATGTTTGAGAGGTATCACATGTTTCTGATAGTTTTAAAATGCTGCTTTCTTGGGAAAGTTAGGGTGGGGAGTGAGAGGGAACAGGATATGCTTCCTTGATTCCTATGTCCTGCCCCTCCCTCCATGCTATGATATGAACACCAAATGAAGACACTGGCCAGACATAAGAAGCAGACCCAAGACTCTGGCCTTCTCAGCAAGGATTTATAACCACACTTGACCTTCAATCT
The DNA here is from genome assembly GCF_000181295.1 of Otolemur garnettii. NCBI lineage: Eukaryota > Metazoa > Chordata > Mammalia > Primates > Galagidae > Otolemur > Otolemur garnettii. The sequence continues at coordinate 16,324,329 of NW_003852414.1, read as the reverse complement.
GTACCTGCCTACACAAATACCTTGTCTACATTATAACATTACTTACAGAAAGAGTTTGACCATGATTCTAGGTGCATATGTAACTAAAGAACCCTTTAAGGGAAGTTTGAAAGGTATGAGAGGTTATCAAATTTTAATTTCTTAACTATAAAAAAAGAGGAAATGACTTCTTAGTTAACTTTATAGGAGATAAAAGGACAAGCAAATACAGGCTGATTTAATCAGTCTGAAGATGACAGCATAATCTTAACAATAATCATCCTAATAACCTTCCCTTTTTAATACCTATCCTCAAATGTAGCTAATAAAAAAGTATGGCAATTTTTCAGCCAATGGGGTTAATGCTGAAGTTTAAATGTCATCATAATACATTACTAGAAACTTGCTCATACAGAAGTATGAAAGGAAATTAACTTTATTTTTTTATTTATATATAAATACCCTTGAATCCAATTTTATTAAAGGTTAAGTAAGGGATCAGCCTACTACACAGAACCTAAACTTAAGTTATATGTAAAAATGGCTTGTTTCAGCTTTGCTTCCCACTCTGGAGCTTATATTTTTATTACTTTGGTGCTGTGCATTACACTCTTCCCAGAGGCTGTAGGTGGTGAGGGTGCAGATATTATGTCATATATCCTATGCACTAAGATAATTAAGAACTGTGAGTGACACAATTGCTAAGTCTACATAAAAAACTTCAACAACTGTAACTTAATTTTCAGTGAATTCAAAATTCTTTGTGCTGAAAAAACAAGCCAAATATTTTTAGGCTATATATTAACAACCCTTTTAGTGCATTTTGATGAAATTTATTTTTACTTGCTGTCAGGTTTAGGAAGAATCTCTCAGAAAAAAAGACGCAGTAGAAAAAAAAATCCCAACTATGTAAAAGCAATTATTTCCACATAACCATGCATGAAAACAGATATAAACATGCATACCTTACTTCAAGACATCAGCAATACAAGGTAAGCAAAGATTATATACTATAGCAGAAAAAGATGAAGGAAAAAAGTAAAAAAAATTATAAATTTCTACTTTTACAGATACTTACTTTTTTTGTATGTGATAAAGGGAAAATGAATATCTGAAATATACTATAAACAAGAGATACTTCATCATCTACTATTGATCCAGAGTCAAGAAAAGGCCAAAGATATAAAAACTAGTATGTTTTAAAAATCTAACAGACTTAAGAAAAATGAAAGCAAAAAAAAAAAAATACAAAAAAACTATAAAACTTGAGGGAACAAAAATCTACCTCATCTCTCAAGGATCTACTTAGACAACTTACCAGTCCTAACATATAAAAACGCATTACTATATATAACAATGAAAATGGAGATCTACCACAATTTTGGATGTGGGTGAGCATGATTACATCATGAATTTGTTTCCAGTATTTTTGGAAAGCCAACTGTCTCCAGTTAAAAATATGAAAAACCGCCACGGTAACAAATAACAAAAAAAGAAAGTACTATGATACTCTATTCAAGAAAGAAAACAATCAACAAACACAAAATTGTTTTCAATGTGTGAAAAGTGTTTCCAAAGCTCAATTTATTTACACACACACAAAAATAGACATTGAATTAGCTGAGCCCTGACTTGGATCCGAGTATTGGCACTTCTAAACAAGTCTTCTGATTGCTACTGCTATTGGCACGGCATTGTCAATCCCCAAACTCCAGTCTGCTATTGTTAATTCCCAAATCCTACCCTGGTATTTCTCATTACCACCATAAAAACTGACATCAAAAAAGAAAGGGACAATTAACATATTTTCAATAGCAAGAATTGTTTTAAACACAAAATAACAACTTTAGGCAGGAAATAAATTCTTTATATGTGACATTTCATACATTATTCACATTTATCATTTTACTTAATTTTCATGATGTGGAGACAGAGATCTTCTCACAAGGGTAAAATTTTTGTTTGGTACCAATCTTACATCAAAAAACATGAACAAATTGTGCATATAATCTAATCAAAGCCAGGTCCCCTAATTAGGAGAAATTTACAATAGTAAATTTAGAAATGGTAAATGGTAAATCTTAGGGATAAATGAAACCAGGCACTTTGCAGTGGTTGCACTCAAATTTTTAAACAATTATACTTTTAAAAAATGATGTCATTCAAGATCACTCACTCAAGACAATCCAGTGCTTCCTTCCCAGGCACCGTGTAGGGGATGACACGGGTCACTGAAACACACCATGGCCTTTCTTACTTTTGCACCTACACAAATGCCCTTTTCTCCCCTTTGCTTCCTGACAAAATGTAATTCAACATCACCTCTTCAGAGAAGCCTGCCTGGATGTCTCCACTCAAAGTTGCTCCCCATTATTTTTGTCTCTCACAGCTTCTATTTAGTTCTTTTAAAGAACTTACTACATTTCGCAATTCTTTTTTCACTCTTATTCACCTAAGTCTGTTTCTCCAACTCCACCATGGTTCTATCTGGTGCGGTGCCTGGCAATGAAGCCTTTTCCAAGCTCCACCCATAGTGATGACTGCTGGGTCTCTAATCCTGGCACGTGATCACACCCAACTGTTTCCTTAGCAGCTTCCCTCTTTAAGTAGGGGGGTAAAATACTTGCCTTAAATGAATACCTAACAGTTGAAGATCAGGGAAGATGCTTTTTGCATTTAGCCCAGATGTTTTACATTATGATCTCAGCCTCTCAAAGGAACCTACATGCTGACGATATGTGCACAGTTCAGGAAAATGAAGCCCAAGGAGGACTATAATTTCCCAAACGCCACAGAGTCAGGAAATGATAGAGCTAGGTTGGGGTGATGGAGTTAGGATTCATGAGAAAAGAAATCCAAAATTAAAGTTAAGCATCTTCAAGAAATGAGTCTACCTAAGTATTTAAAGAAGGGCCAGCCAGCCAGACAATAATCTGTGCAACGCAGATTAGAGGAGATAAAGCTGTGGGGAGAGCACACTATTTTTGTCTAACTCAAACTATGAGTACATATGTCTACATCACATCATACAATTTATAGTAATTGGCATTATTTGGATTGGGGGAGTCAAGGACATGGCTATCTGGCTTTGTTATCCTTACTGGTGCGTTCAACTGTGGGTACCACTTTGGTGGACAGGACAACAATGGATCATCAGATGTCAAGGTTATGTTTCTAATGAACTATAAGATCCTGTATTTTTTATCTTTTAGATAAGGTATTTTCACCAAAATGTTGCTGTCACTTTAAATTTTTAACCCAGGCATATATATATATATATTTTTTCTCTTTAAAGAAATACTGTTCCTTTTGTAAAGTGACGGCTCTGTCTTTAGGGGGCTACCATGTTGGCGCCAAATTATACACACTAGAACAGAAAGCACCTTAGCACAGTTCAGTGAAGCATTTGAGCATGAGCTCCGATGGCAGTTTCCAGATGCTTTTTGTTGATGAATGATAATATTAAGCTCATACTTGAAGGCAGCCTACAATAATTCTCCATTCTCTGATATTAAAAACCTATAAAGGAACATAAAGCTGGCCTCATACTATAATTTACCCCCTCTGGTTAAAGCACTCTTCTGAATTAACAGGCCTCAAAGAAGAATGGGAAGCTTCAGACAGGTTGGCAGGTATCAGGGCTAACTCAGGACAGGGGAGAGCTGGGCCTGTAGAAAAATGGGCTCTGAGGTTGGTGAGCAGGATACTTGGGTAACTACGGGTGAAGAAGGCCACTGAGATGGCCCCAAAGGAAACAAAGTCCATCTACGACTCACCCCTGTTGGTACAAATCTCCATGATCAGCCCTGGGTTTTTAATGGGTTCTAAACGTCCTTATTCCTAAGGTAATTATGAGATATACACAAATAGGATGTCATAAAATCATTTTTCTACATTCTTCTTCCTTCAAATCTATTGTGAGTGGGGAAGAGAATGAAATACAATAGAATGATTTCTTAAATGAAACGAGTGAACAGTCACTACCCCATTACCGCAAACTAGAATGAATGTTAACTGAATTCAGGGAAATTTAGACCAAAACGAGGGACAGCATTGGCAGTAAACACATGGCATCTTGGAATTTGAATATGGCACAGATTTTTGTGAGAGTCCTAAAATCCCTTCAAATGAACCATTGCATGAAGGGCTAAGACAGCTTGCTAGAAGAAGAGGTGGGGGGCAGCGGGTATCTCCAGAGAAGCCCTGTTCCCCAACATACAACAGAGGAAGGAGTCACACACGGCGCTCTCGTGCTGACTCATCAGCACATTGACAGCCTTTAACTTCAAAGCGGGAACACATGAAAAGCAAGAGGGGTTGGTGACCTAAGCGAACAGGTGGCTCAAATGCGAAGGGGGGTTCATGCACAGATAATTCAGAGATCGTAGGAGCAAGGAAAATGACTGGAATCCAGCTATCCATGAGAACAGGGATAAATCTCACGACACAATGTCCAGAGAAAGGAGCTGGAAAGCACACTGAATGGTTTCATTTGTGCAAAACTCAAAAAATGGCAAAACTCACCAGTATTAGAAGTTAAGGTACCGTGAGCTTTGGGCAGAGAAGAAGGCCTATGTTATGACTGCAAGGCAGCCCAAGGGGACACCTGAGGCTCTGTTAGTATTCTGCTTCTTAACTTGTGTGAGTTGTTGCTTGAGTTTTTGCATGTTGACAATTCACTGAGCTACAAGCCGATGTCATTTGCACTTTCCTGTCTATGTGTTATATTTCCATAAATATAGTAGTGGGGGAGGGAAGAGGCAGAAAGACAGAGAGAAAATATGAGTGAATGAGAATAAATAATCCTACAGGCATCCTAATAGAGAAAGCAAGCCACCAGTAAATGGCTTGCTGTCCTCTGATGATGGCGCTAGAAAAAAATCCAATGGCAAAAGCCAGGGTCTACATTCAGAGGACTAGGAAAAGAAAATGTGACTCAAGATTTTTATAGCCAGACAAATTATCTATCAAACCAGAAAGAAACAGGAAATTTGCAAGTGTTTGAATGCTTCTGTCCCCTCCACAATACAGGCTGAAGTCCTAATCCCCACTATAACAATACTAAGAGGTGGGGCCTCCAGGAGGTGATGAAATCATGATGGTGGAGGCATCCTGCATGAGATTAGGTCCCTTACAGAAGGGCTTGATGGAGGGAGCTCATCTCCCTGGGGGCACTTCTGCTTTCTGCCACATAGGAACACAGCATAACTCCCTCCTGAGGATGTACCAAGGTGCCAGTTGGGAAGCAGACAGCAGCCTGCGCCAGACAACTGAAATTGTGGGTGAGTTTGATCTCAAACTTCCCAACCTCCAGAACAAAGAGAAATAAATTTCTACTCTTTATACATTACCCAGTTTCAGGTATTTTGTTATGGCATCCCATAACGAACTAAGACATCAAGTATACAGGAACGTAGGATGTATTGTAACAGGCACCTGCTCGGAAAAACAACTACTGGACAACTAAATCCAGCCAGTGAGATATCAAATCAAGAGGCTATCAACTTACTTTTAGAAACACAGTCTGAAATAGTTATTATATATATAAAACATACATGTGTATACATGTATATGAATAAATGTGTATATATGTAGAAAGCTGCTCAATATTGCCCATGATTTTTATTTTTACTGTAGAGTAATCTTTACAGAATTAATCTCTTAATATTTGGGGGCACAAGTAGTCAAATTTCAGTAATATCTTTATTTTTCCTTTCTCAAGTTTAAACAATGGGATGTTTATTTGTCAGTACAATTACCCTTCTACCTCCTGATCCAACCTTCTCTGTGAGTCAAGGACTTATCTTGAATGATGCTCACCAAAGCATATTAATTATTATTTCAAGATGATGGAATTTGGGAATGAACTTTTTATCTTTCTGAATGGTTCAGTTGTTTAAAATAATGAATGTAAATTATTTTATGATAGTCACGCAATCTCTTTTCTCCCCCCAAATCAAATTAGTTAATATGAGAAAAGGGCTCATTTCCTTTTCCCCACTATCCTTCCTATTCCCCCCCCCAAAAAAACCCCACAATATTTAATACAACTAAAAAATAGACTTCCTTATCTAGTATCTATTGGATGAAGTGAGCCGTGGGTTCAAGGAAGATCAAGTTCCTTAATGATAAAATAGGATCTCCCATGCAGGAAATGCATATCATTTGACTGTTTTACAAACAAAATGACACACCCTAATGACTTCAACTTGTATTCCCATTATCAAAACCAACACTCTGAACTCCAGAACATTTTCTCTAACAACATACCTAGAAATAATGAGCAAAGAGTTTCAAGGAACTAATTAATGTGCATCCTTGACTACACAGGCTGCCAGTCAGTGGTTTTTGCTGAGATGTCCACCATGGAAGGAACAGGGTGTCACTTCCCCTCCTACGGGCAGTGACAGCAGTTGCTGACTGTATAGTCGACTCACCTGAGTGGAAAGAGTGATGATGTTCCGCCTGGCTGCATCTTTTGTTATAATTATATGCAGAAAACAAGCAGAATGGAGGAACACAGACATGTGTATATCCTTTCAAAGCACCCAATTCAACTTTTATGCCAAACTTAAAAACAAACACCCTACTTTTTCTGGGATAAATATGTTCTTTGGGCAAATTTATAATTACAATGAAGGCCAATTAAAGTTCACACAGAAGTGGGCAGGAATTTCATTTTCCTTAGAAACAACAGAAGGCTTTTTTAACAGTGGATGGCTGCCAAGAACATGCAAATAGTACCAATCACACACGGTAATAATGGAGCTGGAATTGCAAAGTTGAGGTCTCTAAAACTACGCAGCATGTCCAATTCGGGCCACTGTTTTTAGGCCAAGTTCCAGGAGCCTCTTAGGGAAAATGTTTCATATTTTTCACTCCGGATCCATACTGTGAACCAGGCCCCGAAATCTCCAGTGGGGACATGAGTAAACATTAGCAGTAAAGTGATAAAATAAGAAAAATGTTAAAACAGTATTCAAGACACCACTAGCCAAGCGGCGTCGTGCTAATGACTTCTACTTTTAGATGACAAGTCGTGCTATTTAGACAACCAAATTTCACTGCAGACATCCTTCAGGAAAAGGTACCAAGGCAACCACGCGGCTGCCAGGCTGTGGGTAGCTGTGGGAGACTAGAGGAGGGAGAACACACTGATAAGAATCCAAAACACCACCACACACTTAAAAAATTATCTGCAGAAAAACTAAAAACTGGACTTAATTCAACATCCATCTGGCATCTCTTGAGAAAGAAAGAAATAACTCAGGGCTCCCTGTCTTCAACAAATTTTATATTTCAAAACTGCAAGTAAGGAAGATTCCAACCCTCTGAATGAGATTATTTTAAAGAGATTGGGTGGTTGACATTTTAGTGATATTTCTGGACATGACATGTCTGGTTGATTACTCGTGTGGAGAACAGTGAGCTATTAGTCCCTGTAACCTACTCCTGTTCGAACAGCTAAAAGATGACATGGCTGCTGTCAAAATACGTCATAAAAGACTCATATTTCAAAATAGTTTTGTGTCAAAAGCTATTAATCATAATATCAATATATAGAATGAGGGAGGCAGGCAATATCAACTTCATTCCTCCCCAATATGAATAATGAAAATGAGCCTGACTACACCTACACTCTTCATCAAACTCAGACCCAAATCATAGCGGAATTAGGATGCTGAAGTTCAGCAGTCCCCCCACAGACCAGCCAGCTCATCTGGAGGAGACGTGAACCCACGATGAAGTGGGGGCAAGTAATCATTTCCACAAATCCAACTGAATCGTGAGGCTTGGAAGTACATGACTGCATTTGGTAGGCTGGATAAGGGCCCCCCTAAATATATCCATGTCTCAACCCCTGGAACCTGTGCATGTCAGCTCACAGGGCAAAAAGGCCTTTGCTGATGTGATCGAGTTACGGATCTTCAGGTGGGGAGACTACCTACATGAGCCAGATCTAATTATCGTGGTTTTTACAAAAGGGATGGGAGAGGAACCAGAGTGAGGGGAGAAGGCAATGTGACGATGGAAGCAGATAGTGAGGTGATGGGCTCTGAGAATGGAAGAAAGGATGGAGAGCCCAGGAATGCAGACAATCATTTAGAAGCTGAAAAATGCCACAAGGTGAATTCTCCTCTAGACCCTCCTAAAGGAATCAACTCAAGTGACATCTGGACTTTTAACGTGGTAGACTTGACCTTGGACTTCTGATTTCCGAAACTCTAAGAGAATAAACTAGGGTTGTTTTAAGGTACTAAGTTTGCAGCCATCTGTTATAGCAGCAATAGAAAACTAATACACACTATATAGAAATATTCTGGGTGCTTATTTCCACTACCTCCTTCAGCTATTCACAACATCATGCCCTTCAGCTTAGCAAACTTTTCAAGGCCTCAAAATACTATTCCTAAAATGTCTATAAAACTTGTTGCCTCTTGTTACACAAAGGGAGGGTAGAAAAATACATTTTTATCTTGGCACAGAAAACGTGCAATGAAATAAAATATGCTTTGATTCTTACAGAAGGCTCTAAAATGTTATTAGTGATATTATTAAAACAAAAATACACTTCACATCAGATCCAACAAATTGCAGAGGACACAGACAAATGGAAAAACATATCATGCCTGTGGATTGGCAGAATTAACATTGTTAAAATATCTGTACTACCCAAAGTGATTTAGAGATTCAGTGCAATCCCCATCAGAATGCCACTGTCATACTTCACAGACCAAGAAAAATTAATTCTATACTATGTTTGAAACCAGAAAAGAGCCCACATAGCCAAGGCAATCTTAAGCAAAAAAAGCAAATCTAGAGGCATCATAATAGGATTTCAAACTATACTACAAGGGTGTAGTAGCCAACAGAGCATGGTATTGGTACAAAAATAGAGGCACAGACCAACGGAATGAAATAGAGAACGCACACATAAAACCACTAACCTACAGCCAACTGATCCCTGACAAAGCAAACAACATACACTGGGGAAAAAGGAGCCCTGTTCAATAAATGGTGCTGGCAAAATGGGATAGCCACAAGCAGAAGAATGAAACAGGATCCCGACCTCTCACCATTCACCACAAAAATTAATTCAAGATGGATAAAAGACTTAAATGTAAGGCATAAAACCATAAGAATTATAAAGGAAAATGTAGGAAACACTCTTGTAGATATCCACCAAGCCAAAGAATTTGAATATGAGCTCAATGGCAATCACAGCCATAACAAAAATAAATAGATTTGATTAAACTAAAAAGCATCTGCACGGCTAAATAACTGACAGAGCAAATAGACAACCTATGGAATGGGAAAAAATATTCCCAAGCTAGACATTGGATACAAGACAAATAACTAGAATCTACAAAGAACTCAAGCAAGTCAGGAAGAAAAAACGTCAAACCACCTCATTGAAAAGTGGGCAGAAGATGTGAACAGAAGCTTCTCAAAAGAAGACAGACAAATGGACAACAAACACATGAAAAAAATGTTCCACATTACTAATCATCAGGGAAATTAAAACCACAGTGAAGTGATCACTTTACCCCTAGGAGGATGGCTTTTATTAGAAAGTCCAGCACAGGCATTCTTTGATTATATTTCTATTAACCTCCCCAAGTTAGGGTATAGATGAGTCACAGGTTTTATTTTCTATTTTATGGCACTGATTACACTGTTTATGTGAAAGACTGTTAGCAAAAATGACTATAATCATTCCACTCCATGTCCTCTGCACCTCCCAGGCCCTGGGTAGTTTCCTTGCATGCTGACTCTAGGCTCGGTCATGTGACTTCATTTGGGCAATGAAACATTATCAAATGTGAAGGCAGCAGAGACTTGGAAAGTACTTGTGACCCTGAGCTTGGACCTCATGTGGTCCATCAAAGAGATCACCAAGAGATCATCAAAGAGATCACCACATGAGTAAACCCCAGCTAGCAGGTCAGATGTGAGAAGCCACCTGGAAGGGAACTGCGGCCCCTCGGCGAGGGCCTGCCAGCCCTGAGACATGTGACTGAAACCATCTTAGGTCACCCAGTTATCTGCAACCCCCCAGCTGACCCCAGATTCATGAGAAAGGCCAATAAATATTAGCTGAGATAATTCTGACCAACAAAATTATGAGCAAATAAAATGGTTTTGTTTCAATCCACTAGGTTCTGGGGGTATTCTACTGTATAGTAATACAAATGCTAGCCTGACATAGTCTACAAAGGTAATGCAGACAAAATGCAGATATTTTGCAATATTTATAAAAGGGGAAAAAATTAAGGAATCAGAAAAATAAAAGTTGTCTAGAATTTCAACATCCAGAGACGTTAACCAATACTTTTCTGATTTATTTTTGTATAAACGTGAATATTCTCTATAATTGAAATCACACTATAAATGCAATTTTATAAGTGCTATCATAAGCATTCTCACATCATTTTACATTCCATAAGCAACCAGAGTTTATATAAGCATTTTTATATCACTGGACTGCCATAAGGTGGCTTCAAAATTTTCACTGTTAAAATTGCTGCTGCAAAAAAGCATATATGTACCAACTTTTTCTGAGTTCTTGATTTTCTCTTGATGGTAAAATCTCGAGGGGAACATACTGCAATAAAAGGTGGGAATTTATAATCCAACAGCAATGTGTGACAATGTCCATTTCACCAAACCTTTACTGTCACTTTGTATTATTATTTTCTCAAATCTTTGTTAATTGATACACTACAAGATGGTAGCTTGTTTTAATCCTGATTTCACTGATTGCTAGTAAGGTTGACCAGTTTTTTATATGCTTGATTATCAATCTTCTCTTGTGAAATATCTCTTCTTGCTGATTTTTTCCTGCTGAGATATAAAAAGTAGCTCTACCACTTATCTTCAAACATTGAGAGTGATTAAGATAATCTCATATTGCAGGGCCAGGGCAGCGTTATTTAACCCCACATTCAATGGTCAAGAACATAAAACAAAGCCATGGCTTTCTCTGGCTTCCTAAAGCAGCCCATGACCTCATAAACTTGGAGAAAGAACAGGGCTAAATAGCAAAGGGCAGAATTAGCAGTTACCAGCAAGAATGCCCTCAACATTACCCATCCAATCCCAGGATACCTAACTGAATGAAAGGCAAAAGTTCTGGTGGGTGCTCAAGAAAGGTACAAGTGGAGATGGAACCACAGCTTAATAATAGATCAAATTTGTATTTATGTCATTAAATTTAATGTATACCATTACTTCCTCATTTATTTATTTGTTCATTCATTTTGTTTTACTATTGTTGATTCTGGTAAGGGCCAGTTGAAGTCTCATCACTACTTGCTATGGCCTGAATGTCTCTGTCCACCCTACCCCCACCACCGAAATTCACATTAACTGCTAGGTGACAGTGCTTAGGGTGGAACCTTCAGAAGGTAATTAGGTCATGCGGGTGGAGCCCTCATGAATGGAATTAGCACTCTTATTGTAACAGACATGAGAGGGATGACCTCTCCCTCTGTCATGTAATGATACAAGTGTCACCTACAAACTAGAAAGAGAGCCCTCAGCAGGATCAAATCAGCCAGCACCTTGATCTCAGATTCCTCGGCCTCCATAACGGAGAGACATAAGTTTCTGTTGTCTAAGTCGCCCAGTCTACGGTACTTTTGCTAACTGAGACATTACTGAAGCCTTTTTAGGCTATCACAAGCCACAGTGCCTCTGCCCTGGTTGTATTCCTATTGCAATTATACATGGCACCTGAATTTAACAGTACCTCAACTATTCTTCAGGTTTCAGTAGGGTTATTAGCTCTGCTGGAAACAGAACTGCACCATACCTTTTGGGTCTTTCCCAAGGCCTAGAAAGATATTAAATAAAAATAATTTGATAAGTTCCTAACCGCTGCAGCAGAACACAACTAATGGTTAAATGTCTGGAATGAGACTGATGCAGAGTCCACCGTGTGACCTTGACACATCTATAAAATGGGGGGAAAAGTAACTTCATCTCATAGTTGTATTTAAGATTAACTTCTTTCTTACTGTCTGGGCTGCATTACAGGTAGACAGAATTAAGTCACACTGATTGTATTTGCTAGATAAAATCCTCCTTATACTTGTGTCCCGCCCCCAAGAGGTAAGTCCTATACCGTGGTCCCCAGACTGACTTCTTATTTATGTGAGGAAGCACTCATAGATGGATGCTATTCATTCATATCATCACCATCATCATTGCTCTAAACAAATTTTCAACTTAATTAATTTATAAAAACTGAAATGTAAATTTTTTTTTTTTTTTTTTTTTTTTTGGAGACGGAGCCTCAAGCTATCCCCCTGGGTAGAGTGCCATGGCATCACGCTCACAGCAACCTCCAACTCCTGGGCTCAAGCGAGTCTCCTGCCTCAGCCTCCCAAGCAGCTGGGACCACAGGCGCCCGCCACAATGCCTGGCCATTTTTTGGTTGCAGCCATCATTGCTGTCCGGAGGGCCTGGGCTAGGGATTCGAACCCACCACCTAGGTGTACGTGGCTGGCGCCTCAGCCACCTGAGCCACAGGCACCGAGCCTGAAATGTAAATTTATAAAAATCTTCTTGCAACAGAAAATGTATTCAAAGTGGTGTTTACCCAGTTCCTCAGGTTATGATTTTTCTTTTTCTTTTTTTTTTTTTTTTTTGAGATAAGAATCTCACTTTGTTGCCCTGGGTAGAGTGCCATGGCATCATAGCTCATAAAAACCTCAAACTCTTGGGCTGAAGAGATTTTCTTGCCTCAAGCCACCAAAGTAGCTGGAACTACAGGCGCCTGCCACAATGCCCAGCTATTTTTAGAGATGGGAGGTCTTACTCTCACTCAGGCAGTCTACCTGCCTGGCCCTCTCAGATTATGACTTAATGGTGAAAAATTTCGTAGGTTGAAAAAAACAGAAAGTTGTAATAAACTGAATTTCAAAGAGCAGTTAGGAAAATACAAACACAGACCAGAAAATTTCTGTTATAAAATTAGGTAAACAGTAAAGTTAAAAAAAGAAGATACCAGTAAGCAAAAGTTCTAAACAAGCAATTAAAAGCACGAATGAGAAGAACAAGCTTGATTTTTTTGCTCACTGTCCTAGGAACATGGTAAGCTGAGAAATAACATTCTCCAAGACGCTGTAAAGCTGGGCAACTCACTTCCTTGCATGTAGTCTTTTATAGCAAATTATAGCCAGCGGAGTCTTCTGGATAGCAATTGCTTTTACTTGGGTCAACTGAAATGACCAAACAATGAACCTTTAGCACTAACCATTGATCTTGCTAATTGCATCTGCCACTATATCTGCTTTTTTTTTTTTTTTGGTAATGAGTCAACCCTCTTCCAACACTATTCCAGTTGTTAAGTGGTCCGAACACACCAAGTGACAGATTTAGTGTTTCACTGGCAATTTATATAACTGACTCCAACACTGTCGTAGTGAATCATGATTTATTCATCTCACATTGTAGCACATAACCTTTTAAATGGGGGGGGGGGGAAGCCAGCATCTCTTTAAAGTTTAATATGAGACCATCTACCACTAGACCCTATGAACTAGATTTGAAAGAGAACTGAGCAAATGAATGTTGTCTGGCTTTTCTCTTTTTGTAGCTATGACTTCAGGCACAACCCATGCCCGTATCCTGGGCTCAGTCCTTGTTTTTTATTCGCATGTGATTCAGAAGAAAATCTGGGAGATATACATAAATGACATCAATACTATGTCATTTATGTTCTTACTGGAACCTAGAACGGAAAGTTAGAAGTAGGAATATTTGGGATGGGAACTCTATACTAATAGGCCCACGGATAGAATTGAGGGCATCTTAAAATTCCCCAGATGATAGGTAAAACTTTGTAGAAAAATATATATTCTGGGAGGAAAGAATTCTACAGGTTTCAGTGGTCAAGGAGTCAATGATTCTTAGAAAGATTAAAAGGAATTTGACTTACTGTTGCAATAATGAAAAGAATGATGACAAGGCCTGTGAACAAGGAAACAGCGTTGCCGGACATCAAATTTTACACCAAGATTTATAAATAAAACATTAGAGTTTAAGAAATGGTTGGTAATCATGTGATTACCTCAAAAGACACAGAAAACATATCTGACATTCACCCCCACCTCATTTATAAAAATTCTCAGAAAACAGGCAATGGAGGGAAATTTTCTTGAATCAATAAACAGTATTTGCTAAATACTTAAAGGGAAAACCACAGATAAAGCCAACAACTGAACATTTCCCCTGAGATTAAGAGAAGGCAAAAATATTCTCCCTCATTGCTCGATTCCACAATTATAGCGGAGATCCAGCCAGTGCAGTGAGAGAAAGGAGAAGCATACGACTGAGGAGAAAAACTGTCTTGAGATGGAAGGATTATGACTGTGTACACAGAAAAATCTCAGGGAATACCCCCCCCCATCCGAAATCCAGCCAAAACAAAAACATAACCACTAGACTGTCAGTTTATAAAAACAAGCTCTTATAACTCTATATGTTAATACTAACAATCACTGAAAGTGAAATTTTAAAAATACAACCCATAATACCATCAAAAACAAAATACTTAAGGATGAGCTTAACAAATATATGCATTTGAAATCTATTACACCTGCTACGAGAAATTTTATTTTATATTTATTTATTTATTTATTTATTTTTGCAGTTTTTGGCCAGGGCTGGGCTTGAATTATTTTGTTTCTTTAGAGATAGGATCTCACTCTATCACCTATGCTAGAAGTTCTGGGTTCAAGCAATCCTTCTACCTAAGACTCTCAAGCAGCTAGAACTACAGGCACACACCACAAGGCCTGGCCAACTTTTTTAATCTTTATTCTTTGTGGAGATAGGGTCTCACTGTGTTGTCCAGGCTGGTCTCAAACTCTATCCTCAAGTGATCCTCCCCCAAGCCTCCCACAGTTTTAGAAGCATGAGTTACCACGCACAGTAAAATTTTAAATACCGAAATAAATGGTGATACGTATTATGTTACAAATTGGAAGACTCTATGGTCAACATAGATGCTAATTCTCTCCTAATTATCTATAAATTCAGTCAAATGCCAAGTAAAAGCCCAGCAAGCTGATTTGGAAATGTACATGCATATGCCAAGGACATAGAAAAGCCAAAATAATCTTTTAAAAGGTAGAGGATTTACACTATGTGATTTCAGGACTTTCTACAACGATACAGTAATCAAAACTTCATGGTATTGCTATAAAGGCCGAACAATCAATGTAGTCCAGAAATAACTTACACCCATATAGTACATTGGTTTTTGACTAAGGCAACAAAGCAATTCAATAGGCGGAGGAAATTCTTGTCTAGAAATGGTGCTGTAGCAATCATT
The DNA here is from genome assembly GCF_000181295.1 of Otolemur garnettii. Lineage (NCBI taxonomy): Eukaryota > Metazoa > Chordata > Mammalia > Primates > Galagidae > Otolemur > Otolemur garnettii. The sequence continues at coordinate 16,309,007 of NW_003852414.1, read as the reverse complement.
TACATAGAAGGAAATTCATCTCATATCATATATGAACATTAATTTAAGCTGATTATAGACCTTAACCTCCCCAAAGGCAGAATGTTTTTCTTCCTACTGATACCTAAGGGACTTAGAATGGTGCAGGACACACCATTGGTGCAAAATAAATATTTTGGTGAAGAACAGTGCTGTGCACAAAACACAAAGAAACAAAAAGCCACAGTAAAAAATATAGGAAGGGAACTGCTGGGATAGAGAACGATCAGGAAAACATTCCTTGGAGGGCAAAAACATGTAAATGGGAACCTGAGCAGCACAATGGAAATGTTTAGGAGATGAAAATTCCAAGGAGAAAGCAAAGATTGTAAAAAAGTGAGAGGAGGCTGCTGGGAATAGCTCTTGAGTAGGGATGGAGGGATGGAGTAGTGTGAAAAATGTGGCAGCCAGACCACTCTGAGTCTTAAAGCTTCACGGAGTACCTTAAAGAACTCTAATCAGCAGAGGGATAAGATCTAGTTTGTGATTTTGTAAGATCACCTGGACCACCGTATGAAGAGCAGCTTAGAAAAAATAAGGTAAGAGGCCAGGTGCGATGGCTCACGCTTGTAACCCTAGCACTCTGGGAGGCTGAGGTGGGTGGAGCGCTTGAGCTTACAAGTTCGAGACCACGCTGAGCAAAAATCGAGATCCCATCTCTACTAAAACTGAGCCAAGAGGATCGCTTGAGCCCAAGAGTTGGCGGTTGCTGTGAGCTATGACACCACGGCACTCTCCCCAGGGCAACAGCTTACGAAGCAGGACACCAGTTGGGTGGAGACTATAGGCAGCCAGCTGAGAGACGAGGGCTCAGACCAGTGTCTCAGGGGAGCTTACTCTCCCTAGCTGTGATTTCCGTTTTGTGATGTTTTACTATTTAATTGTTTCTTTCTTTCACAGATATTCTTTTTGAGGGCAAGGATTATATATGTTTCACTTACACCTGTTCTCCAACCGATTACAAGAACATACTATATCAAGGGCCAGAAGTCAGAGTCAGATGAGACACAGTAGATGAGACAGAAGCTATGCAAGGGAGAAGAGCCAATCTCTTAAAAATAGCAAATATAAAAGGGAGCAGAGCTAGCACTGAGGCCTACGAGGCATATTAAAATCACTAAACACACAGAAAATGGGCCTGGCCTTATTTACTAACATTGAAATGCAGGCTCCTGCCTGAAACGTAACAAAAATGCAAATGGCACAATTCAGTGCTTCACGTAGTAAGTCCACTTGTGCAATCAATACTCAGTTACAACTCTGGCGAGGCTTAAACAAACACAGATAAGAAAGGCTGACCCAGGGCGGCATGATAAGGCCGGGACTTCTGGTGCTGACATGAGGGATTATCATCCCCCACTTCACTCTTACCTTCTCCTGAACCCCAAGAGAAACTGATACTCACACCTGCAATATTATTTGGTCTGATGTAGAATAACATTGCTTAATTTTTATGTATAGAAACACAATAATATATGAGAGATGCTTTGAAGGGAGATGCTACATAAACGTAAGATATTATATATGTCTTTAGGTGATAACAACTGTATTTACAGACATGCCTCTGGAATAAAAAAAAAAAAATTAAATCTGGAATCTGAGCACTGCCAGCATTTCTCCCAGGGCAAAAATACATTTAGTGTCCTATTAAATCAAAGGAAGTCCACTGCAAACAGTGGCATGCTTTACCAGCTGGCGTTAACACAGATTGGTGCACATGTTCAATCACGCTGAACCTGACATTGGGCTGCCTGAAATTTACACCGCAGAACCAGAACGTTTTATGTGTTGCAACTTCCCACCCCCTTTAAGGCAATAACTCACCAGGTAGAAATATAATTCACTTAGCATTTTAAAAATCCACGCTGAAAGCATTTTCTGGGGCAAAAGACTCACTGAAGTAGAATATATAAAATGGAACTTGTTAAAAAATGTCATGTAGGAGCCCTGACGGGAGTCATTTTTGATGACCAAGTAAGACCACAGGAATCAAAGGGCATAATATATGACTTTTTTGTGAAACATGGCAAAAGAAATATTAGCACAGAAATAAAAGCTAAGAAGAGGCAATAAAAGCCAAGTAAAAATTCAAAGTTGAGGACAAATATTCTGTTCCCTACATTTTCTTCATTTGTCAAATAAAGTTAAGGCATATATATGGGATCACTGCAATCTGTGGTCTAATGATAACTTATGCCTTTTTATTGGCTCAGTATTGATACCTTGATGGGTATACTATTGGGAGGAAAACTTATTTTTGAAGTTGAAAGATCTGAAATGTGCCAATAAGTCAGGAAAATAATGCAGCTCTGGGCAAGTCACAATCTCCTTTGGTCCCACCGTCTCCAAAAAGAGGCCAGAGAGTTCTCGGCTACATTACAGAACTGAGATTTAAGTGTGTGAAACCTTTCTGTAAATTATGATATTTGGCATAAACACCTAGGAATTTATGGAATTCTATCTAGCTTAAAATTAATCTCAAAACTGTTAGTGACCAACTGACAAATTCAATTTTGTGCGTGTACAACCGGCACAGTTTACAATTCCATAAAGTCCTTGTCACTTACTGCTGAATCTACTCAGCAAGGAGAGAGCAAAGATCGTAAAAGTGAGAGGAGGAGGCTGCTGAGAAGATAGTAACAGGATTTAGGCAGAGAAAGCGGATTCTGATAACAATATAGAGCTGGGTTGGGGCAGGTAATTACTTAGGATGGACGGCACAGACAGATGAAAAAAGGAAGAGAAACTTGCTTATTACGACTCTGAAATCCGACTACTCTAGATGTGGGGAATAACCACATTATATCCTTTTTTAAGGAAAGAGTTAAAAGATTTCACATTGATAGCTAAGCCAGCTTGCCCAACTCCAGAACAGACTACACTCTGGAAAAAATCATCACAATGAAACGAGCAGGATCCCAGAAGGTACCGTGAGACAGTGAGAAATCAGTTAGCAAACAGTGCAGCCGCGTGCAGAGTGGGGACGGTAACACAAGATGCAGAAGGGAGTCTCATCAGTCCGGGCAAACGCTCTGCTAAGGACAAGTTAACAGTCACACAAAGGGCGTCAAAAGGAAGGAATGAATGAATGCAGGAATGACTGAGTAACTGAACGAAGTGACCAAGCAAGCTACAGCCCAACCAAAGAGCCAGCCAGCGAGATTTCCAGATAGAAGAACCAGGTGACCTGCTCCCAGACTCAAAATAAAACTCACAAAGGGACCAGAGATGTGGAGAAATCCCTTCATTTTCATTATAAACCTAGTCGGAGGGGCTGCCTGCTGGACCTCTTCCCCACCCTCAGTACTAGCCATGTATACCCCCCATCTGGTCTTCTTGCCCCCCTCTTTTATCCTCTCTTTTCCTTTCTGACACCTCCCGTGTGCCTCAGTTTCACACAAGGATAACTCAGAGCCTCTCTTTCATCCTCAGGGTACATGGACCCGTCACACTGTGTAAGGTGAGACCTTGACGTCTGGATCCACCCTGTCATCCTCTCTCACCAGCCTCTCAGCAACCAGCTGCCTCTTCCCTTTCAAAGGAGTGCAGCTGAGGTGACCTCTATGCTTAGACTGTTTCAGAAGAGCTCCGATTTCAGGAAACTGGTCTCTGAATAGTCACAGTTTATTAGTGTGAGAGCACGTGCCTGTGGCGTGAGCATGTGTGCACGCACGTGCATGTAACTAACACAAAGCAGGTGTGCTCATTCCTGACACAGGGCTAAATTCTTTACATCAGGGGTTCTCAACCTGTGGGCGGCAACCCCTTTGCTCCATTTGTAACAATGTGACAATTAGGAAAGTTGAGAACCGCTGCTTTACATGACTTGTCCTCTCAGTCCTCAGATGATACCACTGTGGCTGTTATCACGTTTCACTCAAGACATACAAGGTAAAATAACTCGTCCAAAGTCACAGAATGTGCAGGAACTGAAAGTGAGATGTGAAACCCACGCCTAGTGATGAAGAGACAATTTCTATACTCTCTACCTTAAAAACATGTTTTAAACCTCTGGATAAAATAATTGGGACCCAATTGACAGAGTGACAATAACAGAAAAGATAAACGGGACTGTTGGAACCAACCAGTGACTTAACTGACCAAACAAAACCCTTTACTGAGAGGCAGGCAGGCAGGAACTCTCGTTTCCAGGAAGAAAGGATTTTTCTTCAGTTTGTCAGTGTCCACAGGGAAAGGATTAAGAGATAGAACTAAGAACTTAGCTTGGTCTATGTAGTTTTTCTTAATTCTGTTCATCCTGGAGAATACAAGTGGGAGGGAATTCTCAATTCAGGACACCACTTAGTCCCTGAATGGGATTGATATCGGTTTCTGCCCTTTTCACGTGTGCTAGAAAGAATACATATGCTTCTGATGTAGTAAAAAGCAATTAACAACCACCAGCATGTAAAGTAGGACCCTGAGACAGCTAGCCCGAGTTGACAATTAAGTTCACAAACTCATCCTAGAAAAAGTGCTTTGAAGGGCAGACTAGGCACTGGGGCTGGTGCACAGCTTCCCAAGGCGAGTACTTTGAAGGCCGCCACAGTGACACTCAGCTATGTAGCACTTCTAGGATGAATTCACAAACTTCACTGTCCACCTTGAATATCCCAAAGGCTGCTTAGATTGGCGCAGATCACGTTCTGGCGTCTGACACGTTGGCTTTGTTGCATACCCAGCTGAGCAATGTGATTCTCTTCTCTTCTCCAAAGGCAATTATGTGGCCAACACACACCGAAGGGTCCCGTCCATGTCTAGAAGTCAGAAATGATTCCACGAAGAACAAGTGATGGAAACCAGGGAGCCCTCAGGAATCAGAACCATGCAAAACAAAATCTTCACTCACAGGACAACACCCTCTCATCTGCGAGTAAAAAATGCAAAAGTGGAGAATACTTCTCCCAACCGCTGGGGGTAGCTGGCTATCAGCTCCGAGATCGTCTTTACACTGTTTTTCTCTGCAAGTGTCTACCTTGGCTGGTTATCAAGATATCTCCGCCCTTACCTTCTCTTCTACCAATTTGGTCTTTTATTTTCTCCACCAATTAATTCTTCCAGGACATAACAGGAAAGATGCAGGTGAGGTGGGGGTGAAACTACAGTCAGTCACCCCCTGGCTGCTTCTTTGGAGAGATTAGATGCTGGCTGAAAATATTGACCAAAAAGAGACTTTTGCATTTAGGCAGGGTCAGAAGGAGATTTCAAGTCTGTCTATTACACTGCCAGTCACAGGAAGAATTAATGGCAGAAGTTAGGAAAAAAGAGGGGAACCTCAATCCTCCTCACAGACAACGCATCTTTCCTCTGAAGCAAAGGCACCCACACCTCTAGAAACGCAGGACTATGGTCTCAACCAGGAGGATGCTGACACAGCCCCTGACATGGCCACCAATGCCTGCCCGGGAGCTGGCCCTACCCACACACAGCCTCCATCCTTTTGACTTCTGTATGTAGGGGTCAAAGGCTTCATGGTTCAAAGGTTCATCCCCCACAGTCACATCCAAGTGGGTCACATCCAACTGGTAGCTTTAAACTTATGCTGCTAATGCCCATAATTTTCTACGCAACCCAGACTTCTCTTCCGGATTCCAGGTTCCAGCATTTCATTGCTTTCTCAATTAGATATCTGGACGGCATCTCAAACTTAAGATATCCGAAACTCAGCAAACGGTGGTCTCCTCTCCCTGCCCCGTCTTCTCAATCTACTCTGCTGGGAATCTTGCACTGCATTTTAGTCACTCGAGACCAAAACCCCAGTGTCAACCTGACTCTTTAACCTCCTCATCTAAACCATCACCAGTCCTGCCCTGGAAACAGATCCAGGGCGTGACCACCACTCCCTTTTGGAGGGAGCTGGCACTTACTGCCACCTGGAGAGTTACCACAATCTCCACTCTCACTGTTGTCCTCTACCCCCATCAGCTTATTTCATTTTATTTATTTTTGAAACAGTTTCACTCAGTTGCCTTGGGTAGAGAACAATTGCATCCTAGCTCACAGCAACCTCAAACTCTTGGGCTCAAGCGATCCTCTTGCCTGAGCCTCCCAAGTAGCTAGGACTCCAAGAGCCACAACAATGCCTGACTACTTTTTTTTTCTATTTCAGTAGAGTCAGGGTCTTGCTCTTGTTCGGGGTAGTCTTGAACTCCTAACTCAAGCAATCCACCTACCTTAGCCTCCCTGAGTGCTGGGATTAAGGCATGAGCCGCTGTGCGGGGCTCCAGTCAGTTGTTTTCAGCAGCCAAAGAGTATTTTTGAAAAATAAGTCACGTCATGCCACACCTTTGCTCCAAACCCTTCAAATTCTTCCTCATTTATATCAGTTTCCTATTGCTGCTGTAACAAATGACACCAGCAGTGGCTTGAACCACAGGAATCTATTTGCTTACAGCTCCAGATTTCACAGAACCTGAATCTTATGGAGCTAAAATCAAGGAGCTGAGATGGCTGAATAGTCTCTGGAGACTTAGGGCAAAGTCTCACTTCCTTTCTTATGCAGCTTATAGAGTTCACCCGCACCCCTCGGATCCTGACCCCTTCCAGGCGAGACTCCAGACTCCTGCACCTGTCAGCACTTCTTCAACTGCCACCTCTGTCCCCCTTCCTCCTCTTATAAAGACCCTTGTGATTATGCTGGGCTCGCCTGGATAATCCAGAATAATCTCCCCATCTCAAGATTCTACATCACATCCGCCAAGTCTCTTCTCATGTAAGATAACAAATGATATGTGGTGATTAGGACAGGGGCATTTAAGGCAGCAGTTCTCAACCTGTGGGTTGCAACCCCTTTTGAACAATGAAAATACATTGTGGCATTAGGAAGGTTAAGAACCACTGATTTAAGGGGAGTCTATGTCACTCAGAGTGAACACCAAAGTTCAGACAATGAACGAAAGTTCTTGTGTGAACAACTCCCCACTTCCCAGCTCAGCTCAGCTCTTGTAACTGCCCCCTCGCTCACTCTGTTCCAGCTGCACTAGTCTTCTGCTGTTCCCCAACACACAAGCCATTCCCAGGACCTGTATCGTGCTATCCCCTCTACCAGCCGAGCCCCCTCCCTCCTCGAGGTGATGAAAAGGCAGCACCTTGAGTGAGGCTTCCTCTGGTCGCCCCTACGGGAGCCCCGTGAGTGAGGCTTCCTCTGGTCGCCCCTACGGGAGCCCCGTGAGTGAGGCTTCCTCT
>NW_003852414.1:16220080-16301784 GCF_000181295.1 Otolemur garnettii | reverse complement strand
TCTGGTCGCCCCTACGGGAGCCCCGTGAGTGAGGCTTCCTCTGGTCGCCCCTACGGGAGCCCCGTGAGTGAGGCTTCCTCTGGTCGCCCCTACGGCAGCCCCGCTGGCAGCTGGCTCACTGTTCCTAAACCGCTTAACACCCTGCGTCCGTTCATTCTCATTTATACCCTCTCTCCCACCCCTCTCTCTTTCGTCTCATCCCCACTCCAGGATGAGATGGCCGCTGCTTAAGGAGTGTTCTGCCTCTTGTCATAATCTCCAGCAAATACATGACAAGGGAGTCAATAAACAGTTGTTGAGGAAGTAAATTCTACATTATTGGAAAAGTAAGTTCCTTGGACTCCAGACCTGGCCTAAAGTAGGAAGGAACTTAATAAAATCTGAATGAATCACTAAATAAAGGAATGGAAAACTGACAGACCCAACTTACATCTTATTTTCTATAGGTATAGGCACTAATATGAAATGAAGGGCATTACTGTTCAAGAAGCAGATATAACTGTTTAAATAATTTATTCAAGAATGTATAGCAGGAAAGTAATGCAACTGCGTATCAAAACTCCAACCAAGGCCCCAGACTTTTATTTTGCTGTTGCTCCATATCCTAAAATCTGACAAGTTAGCACTCTTCTGGAGTCCCTTGCTTGGCTGAAATACTTGCACCAATGAATTCTGGATTCATTTTGAAAGGAAATTTCACAGAAATCTCGAAAGCATTTATCTTGTATACTCATATGTGCAAAAACCATATATACAGAGGAGAGATCACCAGCCACACTTTACAACGGGCCCAGGAGCAACCTGCAGCCAGCGGGTGCTGCGGGGACAGTTATAATAAGCTTCAAGTACATCAGGCCCCGGCACTGCTCATCAGCCAGCCGGAAGCAGCCTCCAGATGGTCACCTTCAGAACTGGTACTTAGACAAACAAAAGCCATTGCCAACGTGGTGCCTGTTTACTAGGGGGAAAGAACCACAGGGATAATACACCTGGCTTGGAATGGAACAGTGGAATCGCAATTCCCTTTACAGAGGCCATCTCAGCTGCAATGTGCAAAGGGTTATTTCCGCCTTGCTCATACGTGTACACCGGAAAAGCCCACCAGGCAACTGACCATGCAGTGTCATCTCTCCTCTTGCCACTTTGGGGGATGTTGTGTTTTGTTCAAACTTGAAAACCACATTCTAGGATTCCTCTCACTGGCCTGTAGGTGGAAGGAGTACACCAGTAAGGTGTACTGAACTGTCAGGTCCAAATCTCACCTCTGGGACTCACTAGCTGTGTTCCTGCAGACACGTCACCGCTCCAAGCCTCAGGTTCCTCACCTCTAAAAAATCTGCTTACAATTCTTATGACAATTACAGTGATACTACTGGGAAAAAGCTCATCAGAATGCCTTGCACACAAAGCCTTAATACGCAGTAGCTATCATCACAATAGCTATTAGTGTATTATATTATTCTTAACTTCAAAAAAAAAATAGTGTTCAAAGATAAACAATGCATTTCTCTGCCTCTTGAGCTTAGATTTGTAACATAGACTCTCAAAGGTTTATCATTTATTTCCAACTAAGTGTCTGCCTGCAATTAGGCAAAACAGCCACCAGGTAGATATTAAAACTATGCTTTTCTATGTATGGCCAGCAAAAGGCAAGCCATTTAAAGCCTTTATCCTTCTACTCCTAAATAAAACACACATGCACACACAATTGATTATCGGAGAGTTGCTTAACAGAAATGTCAGACAAATATGACTCTATGAAGTATTTAACCAGGATAGTGAAATGAGTAAGATTTTAAAACATATATGAACAGGCATGCTTAGGTACACTAGGTTTTTTTGTAACAAATGAGTAGCTGTTAATATAATTGTTTAATATGATATCCTACATTGCCTCATTGTCAAATAAATGAAATAAAATAAAACAACAAAATACATATTCATTTTCTTGTTTCTACTGAGCGCACCTTAACCCTGGATGCACATCAGTAGTATTAAGTGGGTTTTATCAGACCACACAAGAACCTGTCTCACCCATAGAGATCTTGATTCAGTAGGTTGGGGAGGTATTTATAGTCAGCAAAAGCTCTCCAAGAATTACTAAGGCTAACATTCATGGTTAACCATCACCACCACACAAAAATCTTCCCTTAGACAAGAATTTTTTTGCCCCGAAAATTTTTGCAAAAACCTTTTCTTGCTCCTGTACTTGAACTTCAGTGAAGAGGAGGGGCTTAGATGTCATAAAATAACCTCAGCCCTTACATACATTAAAATGACCACCTCCAGCCTTTTACACCAACAAAGGAGTTACAGGAGATGGGAAAAGTGGAGGTGCAACTTGACCTCTGCTCCGTGAAATCACAGGAATGTTCCCCTTTATACTGGTCTGCCTGCCAGAACTCTCTGTGCTGGCAGGATTTTTCTGTACCTGTGTTCTCCTACAGGGTTATTCTGGGCACTAGTCAAATTCTGCCTGCTTGTAATCTCCTTAAACCTCTTGCTACCCAAAGCCTTCCTCTCTTTCATTCATTCACTACCACGTGCCCCATTCGTACCCCTACCACATGCCTGGTACACACTGAACGTGGGGGCTTAGCAGGGAACAAACAGAAAAGCCCCCTCTGCCTTCATGGTGCTTGCCTCCTAATTTATAATAACTGGCCTCTTTAAAACTACTAGACTCGTTGAGAACTAGGGGCTAAATGTATTTTTTCTAATTACAGTCTTTTAGAGCAAGGATGCAAAAAAGCAAAAGAAATTATAAAAAAAAGAAAGAAAGAAAGAAAGAAAGAAACCCACACCATTCAAAGAACAGAAGAAATTAAAGGATACAGAAAGTCTCAACAAGAAAAAGATGAGGGACCTCATGAACCTTCAGCAGCAGCATGAAACAGAAATAGAATCACTGGTCTTGAGGTTATTTATAAGGGGGTCCCAGAAGCCCTCCCTGGGCCATGAGGATAACTGGGCAGAGAACTGGGATTCAGTTGCTGGGAGCAGGCCCAAGGAATTCCCAGCAAGAGCAGATTTAACAACTGCCAGGGGACATGAGATCAGAAGAGGACCACATGCATATCTGCAAAAGGGATTTTCAAGCAGCCATAACAAACACTCTAACTATCTGGTAAACATTTTTAAGGGTAAATTTAAAAAAATTAAGACTGATGCTTTGTCTACGTATTAACCTGGATAAAGTTGAAACATATTCTTCTTAGTGAAGTATCACAAGAATGGAAATGCAAGTATCCAGTGTACTAAACACTGATGTGGAAAGATGATCTAATACACGCCACATGAGAGAAAAACTCAATCCAATTCAAGATGGGGGGAGGGGAAGAGGTGATGGGGGAAGAGGGAGGTGGAGGGGGATGGGTGTGCTCCCACCTAATGGGCACAATGTAAGGGTACATGGCACACCTCTTGGGTTGATGACACAACTGCAAGAGGGACTCTAATGCAAATATTAAACCCAGTTGCTTATACCCTCACATTAACCTGAAATTTAAAAACAGAAAGAAGTATCAAAAAAGTAAAAAAGATTGGTGGCACCCATAGCTCAGTGGGAAGGGCGCTGGCCACATACACTGGTGCTAGTGGGTTTGAACCCAACCTGGGCCTGCTAAACAACAACTACAACAAAAAAATAGACAGGCATGTGGCAGGCGCCTGTAGTCTCAGCTACTTGGAGGGCTGAGGCAAGAGAATCACTTAAGCCCAAGAGTCTGAGGTTGCTGTGAGCTGTGACACCACAGCACTCTACCCAGGGCGACAGCTTGAGACTCGGTTTAAAAAAAAAAAAAGATTAATACTTTGATAAAAGTTATTAATAACCCAACCAGGACCCAGAGAGCTCATCTAGCTAGCAAATGAGGAGCCGTGGATAACCCCTTCACTACTAATCCCAGCCTCTTTCTACTACTACCTCATGCAGGGAGCTGAGTCATCTTTCATCAGCAGATGCTGAGACTCTAGACCAGTGGCCTTCCTAATGTCATGATCCTTTAATACAGTTATAGTATTAAATGTACATAATACATTTTTATGTATTAAAAATAAATAAGAACAGCTGCTCTAGACCCTACTGACGCAGAACCTGGATTGAGGGAAGGTGAAAACCTCACAGCTGGACTCTGATCAACGACAAATGATCATAAAATGATCAGAACTGGGTGTCTAGGTGGAAAGTATTTGCCAGGAAGAAGCGAGAGATGGTTCAGAATTGCGACACTGGATAATTATTACTAATTAAACCCAGAGCTAAGTTCATTCTTCGGCAACCTTACCTAGTTCGGGGGGCAGAACAGTCAGACGGTTCCCCTGAATGTGGAGTTCCTTAAGCTGCGTGAGCTCCCCTATTTCCTTAGGCAGCCCGATCAGGTCATTATCCCTCAGGCTGAGCTAAGCACAAGAAAACAAGGAGTTGTCAAAATACTTTCACACCAAAAGGCGCTCCCCAGAAACTCCCGTCCTATCCTACCCCCACTTTTCTTCTACTGCGTTCAATCTTTCCCCTTTATTTACAAGTGTCTGCGGACAAACAAGAGACACTATCAGGAGTAGGGCTTTATTCCTGCGAAACAAACCTTACTCCTGCTCAAATTGACTTGATTCTACGCTTACAAGGGCTGGAGAAGTGAATTGATTTTCTAAGAATTTAGATAAATTACTTACTATCTGCAACTTTGTGAGCTTCCCAATATCTGGCGGCAGGATTTCAAAATCGTTGTCACTTAGATAGAGTGCGCGCAGGGTGGCTGCAAATTAAACAGCGATGTATAAACAGGGTGGCATGGAACCCAACCATTTGAGGTCTGATCAATACCAGGAGTCAGCTTTGATTAATAACCCCGGCGTGGTGAAAAGCCCATGACATACCTAGGACTCCCAATAATAACAAGCAGGTCAAACCTAGATTTACTGGCTTACTGTGTGGCTGGGGTGTTGGGGAACACGTGTATGTCTAAGAAGACGGACACAATTAGCAACTGTGGGCACCAGTAGTTTTCAACACAGAGTTTCAAAGCATTTTCAAAGAAGACAGCTATTTTTCTCTATGACTTCTGATTCGCCTGTATTACTCCATTTGCATTCAAAGTAAAACAAAGAAAACCACCAGTACCACTTATGTTGATACCTAGAGCAAAAGGCTCTTTCATGGAAACTGAACCATGTGAAAAAAGAACTTTTCTTATGTAAATAGAGCTGTATTAAAAATAAATAGAAGGCTTTTGGTGATAAAGGCTTTAACTTCAGTTCACGGGTTCCATAATCAGACTAATAATTATCACTACTTTCTATAGCTGTAGGACAAAAATAAATGAAGACAAAGGGCATAAAACAATGACACGAAATTAACAGAGTTAAACCTAAAGCAAGCACATCAGTGATCTGAAACCGATTTGCAGTATTACAGGATGATGGTCCGACCCCAAACTACTGAGAGCTAAAATCTTAGGGGCACCTTTTTTATCTTCAATCAAAAAGGGGAAGTGTAATTAAAATACACTTTATTAGAAGTGTATTCTAATTACATTAGAAGTGTAATTATTTAATCTGTTTACAGGTATTTAATTACATTCTCATGTTTTAAAACTGGCAAGCACTTAAAGGATAACAATGTAACAAAAGCCAGTTCCTCCAAGGCCCAGCAAAGTATTTTAGTTGGTTTCATGTGCTTGAGAAAGTCTGAGAGACACTGCGCCCAAGGTTAAAAACAAATGAAATTTTAGAGACTAGCTCAGAAAATTCAGATTTTCTGGATGCCATTAATGTCACCATTTAGAGAAGTAAAACATTCATTTAATGGAGGCAAACTTTTTCCTAAATATTTTACGAGTCCCCAGAAAGTCATTTTTTTCCTAATTTTTAGGAGCCCCTGCCAAAAGAAATTTGTTTGCATCTAAAGGAGAAGGTGGGTTCACCTGTGGCTAATAATTCCTTAAATGTTTGACTGTGTCGTGCAGAAATACACCAATAAGGATATTATTTAAATTTAAAATGAGAATTCTGGCTGGCAATTTAAAAAATTCTGTTAGTGGTTTATTAATGAATATCTTCATAAATAATTGATTGGAATGTGTTGGGCAAATATCCTACAAAGAATTAAAAGCAACATGGGAAGACACAATTTTTTTTTTATTCTTTTCAGCATGCTTTTTAAAAAGAAAGTCAAGTCTCTTAGCTAAATGTGAGACTTGATCTCATTTAGCTACATAATCTCTCTCAGAAAGTTAATATGACATTAAGTCTACTTCAGCCCAGAGGTGTCACATAACTATATATCAAAAATACAGACTGCTGAGCTATGAAGAAATATTCAAAAGGAAATCTGTGAAGAAAAAAATATATATGTCCAATAATTTCTCTTGGAGTTCGGGCCCCGGCAAATAAATTTCACTCTTAGAACGCCAAGCACCATGTTAAGGAGATTTATAGAATTAAAAGTTTCTTACTAAGGTAGAAGAAGTTCCCAGGCAGAGAATTTTCATTTAAGTTGTTGTAGGTCAAGTCCAGAACCTCAAGAGCTGGTAGAGACCCGAACCCTCGGGGCAGCGTGTTCAGCCTGTTCATGCTGCGGGTGAGGAGAGAAAAATCCAAGTCGTTACCCAACAACCGCATTTTAGACGCCATACTGAGGCTGCTGAGAAAATTATGAAGATCGGTTGCACAGTGACGTGAGTACACTTAACACCACTGAACTATATACTACGAAACTGTGAAGACAGCAAATTTCATGTTTTATCTATTTTACCACAATTGAAAATTTTAAAAAGTTATGCAGCTGACCCTTGAGCGACATGGTTTAAACCACATGTCCACTTCTCTGCCACCCTCAGACAGTGAGACCGGCCCCTTCTCTTCCTCAGCCTACTCAATCTGATGGTGGTGAGGGCACAGACCTTTCAGGAGACTCAACTCCACTTACAGAACAGTAAATACCTTCTCTTTTCCTTATGTTTTTCTTAATGCCATTTTTCCTCTAGCCTACTTTATTCTAAGAATACAGTCTAAAATACATATAGCAACCAAAATATTTGTTCATCAACTATTATGCTATTGGTAAGGATTCCCGCCAACAGTAGGCTGTTACTAATTAAGTTTTGGGGGAGTCGATAGTTTCATGTGGATTTTACAGTGCCCTGGAGATCAGCGTCCCTAACCTGCCCAGTTGACCAAGGGTTCTTCTCTCTCTCCCCAATGAAGTCGAAAGGAATTTTTTTCTATTACTATCTTTCATCCTTTTCTTCAAGACCTTCATTTTTCTTAAGGCAGTTTTCTTTGAGCATACTTAAAAGCCAATTAAAAAAATTTAATGGAAGTTGACAGATATTGAAAGGTGGAAGGGACTGTGATGCTAAAAACCATTCTGAGCATCGATTCTTTTCATAACAGACACAGTCCCATCTACTCCTAGCAGGCACAGGAAACAGCTGTCAGCGGAGGAGGAAACCAAGAGCGGAGGGTGGATTTCCACCTCTCAGGGAGAAAAAGCCCCAGACTGACTTTACACCCAGCAAAATGACCTCCTGGACTATTTATTGCAGTGATGACAACGATTATTCACAGATGCCATGAACCCACATTTGTGAAGCACATTTATAACACGTATTTATTTCACTTTTCACTAACACTACCTTGTAATACAGGCAAGAGAGAGCTTGTAATTACTTCTGTGTTGAGATGAGAAAACAGCTTAAGAGAGGTTAAAGACCAAGGACTTCTGACTGCCACTGAAGGTGACAGGTGTCTGAGAGCTCCTTGCACCTCCCAGAACCAAAGCCACTCCTAACCCCTGGACTCTGTTAGGATCCTGCGCAAATTGAAAGAAAATCAGAGCTAGTAAGAAAGGCACAGAAGCACACATGAGTTGCTATCTTTAAATACTGCTTTAAGTTATCTAGTTTTGAAGATTGCTGATACTTAAAAGTTTTTCTTTCCAAATACAGAACTATACTTTTGCTCTAGCAGGTATGGGAAATCCATGGTTAGAGACCCTGAAAGGGAAGAGGCATCTCATTTAAGGAATGGATGCTCCACCCAATTTCCAGCCTAGAGCAAGCACCAGCCTATCTAGTTCCTGGTGACAAGAACCTATCTAACTGAATGTTCTTTTTACTCTGAGTGATAAAGCAACACCCATAATATATGAGGAACATAGCTGAGTCCCCGCTATAGCTGACAGTGGTAACAGCAGTCAGCCTGCTAACCTGGCAGGCAAGCAGGAAGCCCTTACTTAGACAAATGCTTCATAAAGTCCAGAAGAACTGCAAGTTACAGCCAGCCCCAGGTACCAAGGAGGTGAGGCGCTGTGGAGATGCCTGGCTCTTCCTCCGAACATCAGCCCACGAGTGTGGTGAGCCAGCCACGTCTCTCTCTGCGGAATCAAAGATGGAATAGGCTAGCTCCCTCACGATGGGTGCTAACGTCCATCTCTCCCTACCCACCTCTCCGCGTGTGTTCTCAAGGCTACACTCGGACAGCAGGAATGTTTGAGGTTTCCAGGAGAGGTTACAGTGAGGCAGTGAAAGAGTAGAGCTGGAAAGTGTAACACAGCAAGGTGACAAGTCCAGCTCCACCCTGCTTGCTGGGTGACCTTGGCAAAGTTATTCAGCTTCTCTGAGATCCAATTTCCTTAACTGCAAAAAGAGGCCCTGAACTGCTTTCAGGGCAGGATTACTGGGAGGCTGAGGGACAAAGCCCCTGAAAGGCACCTAACACCTTCCATGGCTCCCAGGTGGTGTCTCAAGAAATGAGAGGAGCTAGTGCAACAATTATTTCAAAGGGTTTGAGAGAAATTTTGAGTCAGCCCTGAATAAGCAAGCTTGCCTTAGGAGAAGGCCATTTTGGATAGTATGAACTAAAAAAATTCTAAAAGAATTTGGATAACTGTATATAATTTTCTTTTTCGAGACAGGGTCTCACTCTATCCCCTGGGCTAGAGTGTCATGGCATCACCCTAGCTCACAGCAACCTCAAACTCCAAGGCTCAGGCGATCCTCTTGCCTCAGCCTCCCAAGTAGCTGAGACTATAGGTGCCAGCCACAATACCCAGCTAGTTATTCTATTTTCAGTAGAGACGGGGTCTTGCTCTTGCTCAGGCTGGTCTTGAATTCCTGAGCTCACGCGATCCACCCACCTGGGCTTCCCAGAGTGCTGGGTTAAAGGTGTGAGCCACCATGCCTGGCCTACAATTATATTTCAAAGGGTTTGAGAAAAATTTTGAATCAGCCTCAAGCAGGCAAGCTTTCCTACGAGAAGGCCAGTCTGGACAGCATAAAGTAGTGAGTGGGGTTTATCTGCTCGTGCTACACCAGCTCAATCTCCGATCACTTCAGGTGTTTAAATAAGAAGCCGCTTAGCGCTCAACTTTGCCAAACAGTATAAATTCTTTAGTTTCCATGTGAAGATTTTCCAAATGTGCATTGGAAACAAATGCTTGTATATGATGGAGAAATGTATGAAACCAGATTGGTGTTTTTCAACATTTTTAATTTCACCACACACGTAAACCTACAATTAAACTTCCATGGGATACTTTCATTATGTTTATCAAAAAAAAGAGTGAAAAAAAAAAAAAGAATATAGTTACTGTGCTTTGAACTCCTTTCAAAAATGATTTAATTAATGATCTTTAAAAACTGTTGCAGCATGCCTAAGATCCTCTCACGGAACGCTGGTGAACATCACTGAACTAGATGGTCCAAGGCGACTGGGCCTCCTTTTTCCTTCTCTTCTTCAAACGCACGGGAAGGCCTGTACTGATGCCTCCCCTTTGGACATGTTCTCTGCAGGTAATCTGCTTCCACAAAACCTTCCTAGCTCTAAGTACAGATTTTTCTCACAACCACAGTGAGACTACTCACTTAGCCAAAACAAACAAATACATAAAATGTAAATATATCAAACTCCGCTAATACTACGCACAGTACTTAAGGAAATCATCTGTGTGTTCATGAGCTAATCTCCAGCAACACTCTAGGTCAAAAAAAGCTATGCCCAAATAGTTTGGCATGGTGTTCCCAGAAATAATTACGAAGATGAGAATCTACATGGATTTACAATTTTGGGGAAATATAAAATAAACCGTATTTAAGGAATTAAGAACCTAATCTTGTATTTATTCAGGGAACCAAAAATTCTTTCAGGTCTTACAGTCATTAGAATAAATAGCAAATACTCGATGAAACTTCAAAAGCAAGTTCTGGGTGAGCTTGCCTTTGGGATCATGCATACGGGTAGCCTGACATCTCTGCTTCACGGACGGACTCCTATGTATATATTTTTATTCTGGCTGCTTATTCTAAGGCGCCCTTGCTATGAACATGTAACTCTTGACAACGTACAAGTACAGTACATACATCTGAGGACAGATGTACCCTTTATCGCAAACCATCTTAATTCCTTTCCCAAAGAACTAGAAATTTTATCCAAACTTTTGACAAGCCCATCTATGTAGCTATATAATTAAATACAGAAAGCTTTATACGGTCAACGAAACATGGAGAGCCCAGAATGCAAACAACACCAAAGAGAACACGAAGGCAGCTAAGATGCATTCCATGAAAAAAAGCTGACAACTTTGTCCTAAACTGAACCAAACCTGAATTCGTTATCTTCTTCCCAAACCTGTCTCTGTCTGTATTTTCATTTCAGCCACTGGACACAGAAATTTCAATGTCATCCCATCAGTTACTGTCTGGTCAATTTTACCTCCTATATATTCCTAGTTCACTTGAAAGACAAATCCAGAATTCTCACTGGTGTCCTGACCTTGCGTCTACCTCCCTCTCTCCATCCCCTTCTCCACACTGATCTTTCCTATGAAAATCGGACCTTCTCTGCTGTGCACATCTTCAGTGGCCAGTAGGATAAAAATAGGGTCTCCGTAACTGACTTAGCACACAAGTAAATTAGCACTCTGACTCTCTGCCATGGCTATAAACATTTATAGGGGGTTTTCCCAACTGTAACACAAGTTCCATAGGGGCTGATGGCCAGTGCCTAGAACAATGTCCTGCGCACAGCTGGGAACCAAGTCCCATTAAATGAACAGCAGACATGCACTCCCTGCCTAGCCTTGCTTCTTACCTTAATGTTCCCTGCCTCGCACTTTACACTGAACAAGGTCAAAAACCCTACAATGTCCAGAAATTGCAGAGCTCCAAGCTTCTGTCATTCTCTCAACCTGAGATACCGTTCTGTGACTTGTAAGTCTGAGAAATTCTTTCTCATGCATTAAGTCTTGGCTCAAAGGCTACCCCGTGTGTGTGTCCTCCTGAGAACCTCACCTGTAGGCTCAGGTGCTGCTACAAAGTCAGTGTCAGTGATCCCAACAGGCTGGTCCTGCTCATGGACAGCCAGCCCTCCCATACCTAAGGCCAGGGACCAACCATGACATACACTGTTGATGCCCGATGCCAGCAAGGTTTCTGACATAGAAATAAATGAAAAAAATAAACAAAACAATGTTGATGATGGTAATAGGTAACACTTAGCATGGACCAGGAGCTATTCCTAGTGAAATACATAAATAAATAATGTATCTCACTCATTTAATAAATGAGGAAATTAACAATAAGACTTATATGTATATGTCTACATATACACGTATGTGTGTGTATATATAGTTTTAACTTCTTTCTTATATACCAATTAAATATTAGAACTTAATAATCTTGAAAACCAAGATACATACGTAGAATCCTTTCTTTCCCACTTTGCCAGATGGGTAAACCGTCTCCCAAGTTGTAGGGAGAAATAAAACTTATCTAAGTGATGTTTCTCCCTCCGTTAAAGTCCTCTTTCCTCAGGCATGAGAAAAAAAGGATGTTCCCAGTTCTTACAAAGATGATCTCTTAGCCAGGGCAAACTTCAGAATAAAAACTTCAAAACAGTCAGTGGTCTGACTGTTCTCCCTGTGCAAGGGATGAAGTAAATATCACGTCGTGAATGGGAGATTCTTTTCATGATGGCTTCCTATTAAATTGACAAATACCTGGCCAGCTTCTACTGCAACTCCACGTAAATCACCAACTTAACTAGAACACTTAGCAGCCACGATTTAATGAACATATTACTCTGCACAGAGAGTAACGCACATGTGGGAAGCTTCTTCTGGGAATGAAGATGGAATTCAGAAGCCAACATGTTGGCTGAGGTCTCGGGGTCTGATGGAGAATGTGCAGACCCAGAGCAATGGCCTCTCCCCTCGGCTTGGCCACTGACCTTGGGAGCAAGTCACTTAACCCCTTGGAAAGGGGTTGCCTTTCTCTCTTTGAAATTAAAGCACTAAAGCCTGCCCTTTATACCCCACAAACGTTGAGAGGGCCAAATACCAGCACAAAGACTTTTAAAACCACGAAGCAACAGAGGAGGGCAAGGTATTATTATTATTCACTGCTCCTTGGTTCCGCAAACTCAGCTGAATGGAAACTCTTCATCGTTACATAAGGACAGACACAGGATTATCAACCCAACTACATAAAAGAATCAGAAGAAGGAAAGAGGCAATGTTAGGGGATATATCCTCCCCTCCGTGGGAAAAAAAAAAAAGACGCTTTGCAAAATTCTTCTATTTAATAACACAGAGAAAAATCGACCCTATTACAACTTGTTTGAACAGTTAATGCCATGCAAATAAGTCCCTCCTCGGTCAACATAACCAAAATAAAATTGTACTGGAAACAAAATACAGTAAAAACCTCCCTTACTGTGCCAACAATCAGCATCTCAATTAGCTCTCAGATAGATAAGTACTAATGTAGGCCATTGAAAGGCAATATTAAAACAATAAAACTTTTTTTAAAACCTAAAACATAAAAAGAAATTAGAAATCCGCTTCTCCCCTGCGATAACATAAATGGATCCCGCTCTTAGACACACCCCACACCCCCATCCGCTCTCATCCCTCTGCCAAGACTCACCCAAGGTTCAGGTGCTTTAGTTTTTGAAGGCTGCTGATCTGCGTGGGGAGCTCCTCAATCTGGTTATTAAAGAAGTTGAGCACTTCCAAATTCTTCAGTTCTGCGATGTTCGGTGGCACAGCTATGGAGACAAAAATGCTGAACGTGAATCCAGAAACCTCCCTCCTAGCAAGGAATGCCAGCAACACATTTTGTTTTTCTTTCAAAGAAAATAGAGGCTATTAAAAGTCCGATATAACCATCTAATTCACATACAGATCTTAACTTGGGTTTTCCATAGTAACTGTCCACTGAGTAGGAGTAAGGCTGCTTCTTGGACCATTAGGTAAATGTTTCACAAAGTTTGGTTCAAATGGACAATGAGGAGGGAAGCAGGAAGTTAAAAGGGGCAAAAGAGAACACAGACAGCCCATAAAAGCGGATATTACCAGGCAGATAGTTGTCATATAATGGCTAATAAGTGCAACTGGTTTCTGGGCTTCTCCACCATAAGGACAAATCCAAACGCCTTGTCGTGTGACAGGACGATCAAGCTGCTTAATCCTATTTCTGAAGCGCTGTCCTCTCTCAACACTGCATCAAATCACAACCACTTAAGCTCAACCTTAAATGATGAAATATTTGACCTGCCTCGTTTGTGATTTTGGCCTCTGGAGAAATACACCTTGATCAATACAGGTACACACACACATACACAAAGGTTACATCAGATTAGCAACAGATCAATATACTGTTATTATATAGAAATACAAAAAGCCGGCTCAGTGGCATGCTCTGAATACTAGAATGTAGATCAACGGTGAAAATAAACCGACCACCGGGGACCCCAAAAGTTCCTCCTTCCCTAGAGTATGCGCCAATAAATTAAAAAGCTGAAGGCATCTTTATCTCAAAAGTATGAACTCTAAAACTGGTGATAGACTCTGGGTAGCTTGTGATTCATCTACCCCATTTGCTATTCAACCTTTCTACAAACATTAGCCTGTCCACGGTTCATGCCGACTCTAATGCCAAGACTACCTGGGTAACTAAGAACACGGACGGAGGCCCTGAGTGCGACACAAGATAACATGGTGTCCCATCGGGCAGTGCTGTTTACTTCCATCCCACTTGCTTCCTCCAGGGGAGCCCCAGAAGGCTGGGAAAACCTGCTGCCTATAATCAGAACCAGGAATACCTGTGCTTAGAACCTCTACAAAGAAAGGTGTGTGTAAAATGCCAAACATACACCTAAAATATTTAAGGAGACAGCCTTTCCAAGAACTCCAGAAGACAGCATCCAGGGCACCAAGAGTAAAAAGGACAGGCGCACTGCTCGTGACAGCTCTGAGTCGTCATTTTCAGCTCTCTGAAATGTCCAGGGCAGTGTTTCCAACCTTTTTTATCTCACAGCACCCTTGGACCTCTAGTTAAAACTTCTCTGGCACACTTAAATTATGTTGATCAAAAAAAAAAAAAGAAAAAAAGAATACACTTAACCACGCTTTGAGCTTCTTTTGAAAGTAATTTAATTAAGATCTTTAAAAATTTTGGTGGCACACCTAAAAGCCTCTCACGGCACAGCAATTGAAAGTCACTGGTCTAAGGCAGCGCTGACCTGATTGCTTTCAGAGGAAAGGCTTGGTAGAAGGTAAGAGAAATGCTTTCAGTGGAGGAAGGGGTTGTAAAGAACATGGATCTTTCTGTGCTAGGACACGGGAGCAGGGGGAAGTGGTCTGTGGACTGGGCCGTGGATTAGCTTCTGAAGTGGCTGAGACAACAGGACAGATTTTCATAGGATAATCCAGGCAGCTGGGAATTACCCTGCACTCTGGGATACCAGCCTGAATGCATGTGAACTCTACCTGCACAAGGAGCTCCAAGAGCACATTTTCAGGTGCATGGTCAATAATGTACTTTTATGCAAATAAGTGATATCCGCTTTGTGTAAATGACCACCAAGAAAATCACCAGGCTGTGCCTTCTGAGATGCCCGGAGCCATCTGTCGCTGTTCCCTCCCCTGATCACAGAGAGAAGGGGCTGCTGCCCACAGACCTCACCCTGCCCCTCCAGGTACCATTAAGCCTTCATCTGATTAGTTTGAAGAGCAATAAAGAAAGTTAGTGAAACCAGGAGAAAATGATGATCTCAATTTAGCCACAAACCAAGAATAATGCAGCCAGAATTACTGCCTCCTTCCCAAAGTTACTCTGCCAATGCAATTAAATGCCGGTCTAGAGGTAGCGCCATTCTGACAGGATGAGAGATTATTTCACTCTCCTTGCTAAATCAGTCCAATTTAAAACCACAAATTATGCTAAATGTGATTTAGGGCTTTGTTTTGTGGGCACAAACAATAACCCCATATTCAATTCAGGAAACCTCTCCCAGCCTTCGAATGTGCATGTGAATTTTTTGTTTAAGATTCCATTCAAGCTAGAGGGGGGAACCCAACTACACTGCTCATATCGCTAACATTCTCCTTAAAATATGGAATCCTTCCCAACCATACTAAAAATTGAAAGGAATTAATATTTGGACTCGTCCAGACGGGACAGCATTCACTCTTTCCACTGGTATTCAGACAGTGCTTACTATGTACACAGCATTGCACTCTCAGCACCTGGCATTTTCATGTTTGGGGTATAAAGTAGGAAAGGCATGCTATTTAAAGAAAGTAAGTTACAAAAGAAAGGGCATCAAAGTCAATCAACTGAAACAAGCCTTGTACTTGGAAAAACAAATTAATCCAACACAAGTGTCCAGAAAAAAAATCTGAACACTAAGAATTATGCAATGATCAAATCATACACTTACACGGCATGAACAATTTTATCTATCCCAAAAAGGGCAGCTACAATTTTCACTGGTTAAAACATTTTATGGGAATTTTTCAGATATCTTCATGACACACGAGCAAGAAGCAGCATTTCTGAATGTAACTATTAATGAAGAGTGAGCGCTAATATATTTCTTATTGTTGTGTGTGTGCAATGTTCCTTTTTCGTGAATCTGTCTGGCTTCTGACCTAGGATTCCTGCTGTAGAAACATGTTTAGAGATTACAAGGAGCTGAGCACACAAAAGAAACCAAAGAGCGAGGTGGTGCATGACCACAGGAGCCTTGGTCTGTGACTGACAGTCACACGACCTCAGGCTCCTCCTAATTCGGCCCTCCACTGCTGTGTGTGTCCTTACTCAACCCACAACCTCTCTGGACCTCCGTTTCACATGTGAAATGAGAAGACTGGATTACGACCACTTCTTGGTTCTCTTCTATTTTACTTTAACATTGTATGATTCTAAGAGGAGATGGATTATGAAAATCAATGATAGGGACTTAAATAATTCAGCAAATGGGGCCGTCAATTAGGAAGCTCAGTCATGTAGAACTTCGCTCTGACAGAAAATTAAATATCATTTTCTGCATAGCCCATGATGGCTGCTTTAATTTGGAGACTACAGTTGTCAGATCTGGGGGAACGGTCCCTAACTCCACTCAAGTGTTCCCTGGCTCCTGAATGTCACGTTCTGCTGTAGCTGCAGGGTCAGATGACCTTGGGAGATGCTCAAAGATGTGGTCCTGTCACCCCAGAGACTGGTCTCCAGTGGTCACAGTTCACACCTACAAGCCCAGCACAGCCCTGTGTTCTTTTAAGTCCTACTAAATTGAAAAATCAGAATGTAAGTCTAGAGTTTTGTCTCTTAGATGTGCTGGCCCAGACTTCATCAATTTATCACATTTCTGGAAGATTCCATAAGAAGGGCTGACAAGCATCTCTTTTGAAAGCTCCCTCAGGAAAGAAGCAGGTCCGCCTGTCCACCTTGCTGGACCAGCTGGATAAACCAGAGCTCCAAATGCAAGGAACTGGCCACAGCAAAAGCTTTATCTTTCTAGGAAGACCTGTCCACCATCGTCAGTTACAAGCACAACAGGCGGAAGTCACCAGGCGCGGCAGTGATGAAGCACATTCCCCTCAAAATGAAGAATAGGCTTCCTTCAACCCACTGGCCCCTAGCAAAGCGCTGCCCCTCCAAAAGACGACTCAAAATCAACTACTATTATAGCTCTCGGAGTTTTACACTTGGAGGACTACGCCATGAAATTAAAAATTCCACAGCCCCCAACTTAAGGAATTACAAGAGTTTAGCCACTGATCATGAATAGCAGGGTATGCTCTGGGGCTGGGATATCTGATGGGTAGCCACTAGCTATATGTAGCTGCTTGAATTTAAGCCCAAATTCATCAAATTAAATAAAATTAACAAGCCCACTGTTCAGGCACACACAAGCCAATTTTAAGAGTGTGATGGCTAGTGGCTCCCACACTGGCAGCAGGGACGTGGACAGTTTCCATCGTTGAGAAAGTTCTACTGGACAGCTCTGAGCCAGGGCGGTGGGTCTCAGCAATGGAGTACATCAGAATTCCCGGAGGACTTGTTAACACACTGGCCCGGGTATTCCAGGGTTTCTGATTCAGGGTGTGTGTGTGGGGGGGGGGGGGGTGCTGGAGAATCTGCGTTTCTAACAAGTTCTCAGGGCATGTTGGTGCTGCTAATGGTTCTGGGAACCTACTTTGGTTTAGAAAACTTTGAATTCCTTGCTGGCATTCAGATCACCAATCCAATATCTATGGCTCCCACCCTACGTAATAATGCTGATGAGGGTATAGTCATTGATCTTATTCAAGTATCAAGACTCCTTATTGAACCTGGAGAGCCATGAAAAGCAAAACTAATGAGATGCTTTAGGTGGCCAATAAGCTCACCCTGGGCCCTGAGATCAAACCATTTCTAGTCAAGTTCTGCATCCCCACGTAGGTTTCAAGGTGAAACTGGTATTCAGTCAGATGGACATCATTTGAGGGAAAGGAAGCCCTGAATTCCCTAGTCCCCTGAATTAAGTGACTTGGCAGCACTTTCATCATGACCAAGGGTGGTCCCTCAAAAAGCTGTCTCCATGCTATGCTGCTGGGCCTCTGACCACCAAGGCCTAGCTATAGGACACTGGGCGGCAGTGATGGCATAGACAGACCAGCTTGGGTACAGCTGATCTGCAGGCTTTTTGAGCCAAAGCATCTTGTGGTCCCCGAGGCAAAGAAACAAAATTGTGAGGATGGCCAGGCTCTGGAACAGCAGGCATCATATAAAACATAAGGACGGGCATTCTGCCTGGGTGCAGCCCACGGGAGGGTCGAGGGGTCACACGTTGGTCTTTAGAACCATATGGTTAGCTCCCACAGCCAGGTCCTTTTCGATGGACCAGGCACCATGTTAATGAACGCCCACGGCTGCCAGGAAGCCAGAAGCTGCTCTGAACACAGGCAGTTTTCCGTCACAAGCATGGGAATGAAATCCGGAGGTGACCTCTGCCCACCACCTCCGCCAAACTTCTGGGGAGTTAGGGCTACACTCTGCCTAACTTTTTTGCAGAAGCACCAAAGGCTGGCTTAGCTCTGGTGATTCCCAGAACTAGGATGAAAGGCAGAAGACCTACCTTCTTTGAAAAAAGCAACCTCATGGTTCAGCCTTTGCCTCCTTGGTGGGAAGACAGCGCTGGATTGTGAATTACAGGAAGGACAAGAAGAGGGAGACTCAGAGCTGGCACTTCCACAGCCAGGACCAGGACAGCAGACAGCACAGCTGCACACGGCCTCCCGCTGCTGCAGGTGCAACCCAACCGTCCCACGCCGGTGTCCAGTGACCACAAAGTGTCGCTGACCCGCAGGCCAAATAATTCCCCAAAGACACCACACGGGGTGAGTTACGGCAAAATAAATCAAATAGCAGCACTTCCAAAAGCCTGATATATTTATATTAAAAATAGCAGATTTTTGTCTGTTCCCATAACAAATGAAAATGTTCATATTTTTACAATGCTACGTATTTCCATTATTTGTTTTTTTTTTTAAAGTAGAGAGGGATAGAGGATGGTAGGGAATATTAATATTAGCTTGTTTTTTAGATAACTTAGTGTATTACCCAACTACAACAAAGTTGCAAGAAAAATCCCGAA
Organism: Otolemur garnettii; assembly: GCF_000181295.1. Classification (NCBI taxonomy): domain Eukaryota; kingdom Metazoa; phylum Chordata; class Mammalia; order Primates; family Galagidae; genus Otolemur; species Otolemur garnettii. The sequence goes on along the minus strand of NW_003852414.1, from coordinate 16,282,863 downwards.
AAACCTGAGAAAGTATGACCATGAGATTACTTATGTTATGTATATGATGAGGAAATATTTAAGCAAAGAAAAAAAAAAAAAAACGGTGAAAGAATACATTTCTTTGCTCTAATAGTTGATGAATATACCAGACACCAAGGCCTCAACCCTCGCTTAGCTGGAATCAAGCAAGTAGGAAGAAGCTAAATTTGCAGTAATTATATGAAATATGACTTGGGCCATTTATAGTTGAAGTAAAAACACAGCCTTTTTAATTCACAGCCACAATAGCAGGAAAACATAAGTTTATTCACACCGCAGAGGGAATGCGGGAACTAATTACACACATGCCAATTCTTTCAGTAAATTGGGAATCGCAGCCCTCAATGCCATTTTAATGATCACACGTGAAGAACAACCTTTTCACTCTTGCATACCAATAATTATACTCTTCAGAATTTTATATGCAAAAAAGGTCATTTGCCGTTATAGTGATTAAATACCCTTCGTTTTCTGGCCAAAAACACAAGGTACATAACTATAAATTACTGTAAAAGTTTGAAATTTCAAAAGTACACTTGTGATAACCAGCTTCCCAGATTTTATGGAATTTCTCTTGTAAGAGTTATTAAAATATGAATTACAGTAGTGATAGGTTATTTAAAAACATGCCGTTTATGAAACAGTGAAGAAAATTCTCATTCGAAGGGTTCTACCTGTTCCTCAATGTCAAAATAAAAGAGCAAACGAAGAAGCCGCCCCAAGAAAAGCCAAATACTATCAGCTTTATAAACCACAATGGGACTGCTACTTTGGATTAGTCAACAAGCATTTACTGAGCACGCGTGCCCCAAAGTCCAGACTTATTATACTCCACCACGGGCCTCCTGAGGATTCTGCAGCTTAAGTAATTTTAGTAACTAAAAATATCCCCAACTTAACGCACTGCAGAACAGCATTCTCCCGTCAGCAAAGAGAATAATCAATTACACCCAAATTAGAGGAAAAACAGTACAAGCCGGTAATAAGGCACATTTTATATTATCAAGCCAAACACGCAAAAGTTTATGTCCCTGAGCTGTAAAAGTACGTGTGCACAACTGAACAAACCTCCTAAAGAAGCTGACAAGCGTGGATCGCTCCTCTGAGGACACGAAAACTAGTTAATGCCTGAACCTCATTCTGCCATCACAGAGAACACCAAGGAATAGTCCTCACCCTCTTCAGGGGAACTCACAAACTGGGAATTTTTGCAGGAATACCCCTTCTAAATGACACTGTGGTTCTGATGCACCACCCTGCTGGCCGAGTGACGCTGAACACCCCTTCTAAATGACACTGGTTCAGATGCACCACCCCGCTGGCCGAGTGACGCTGAACACCCCTTCCAAATGACACTGTGGTTCAGGTGCACCACCCCGCTGGCCGAGTGACGCTGAACACCCGTTCTACATGACACTGGTTCAGATGCACCACCCCGCTGGCCGAGTGACGCTGAACACCCCTTCTAAATGACACTGTGGTTCTGATGCACCACCCTGCTGGACGAGTGACGCGGAACACCCCTTCTAAATGACACTGGTTCAGATGCACCACCCCGCTGGCCGAGTGACGCTAAACACCCCTTCCAAATGACACTGTGGTTCAGATGCACCACCCCGCTGGATGAGTGACGCGGAACACCCCTTCCAAATGACACTGTGGTTCAGATGCACCACCCCGCTGGCCGAGTGACGCTGAACACCCCTTCTAAATGACACTGTGGTTCAGATGCACCACCCCAGTGGCCAAGTGATGCAGGAATAAAGAGATCTCGTTTGGGATCCAGGAGAGAGAAACAGTACTGAGTGCAAAGATGTGGCATTTGGAGGCCTGGAGCGAAACTGATTTCCAAAGAAGGTTAAGAAAAAGACAGAGGCTCCCGCAGGAAAAATGCCCAAGAAATTCCAGAGACACTAGAAAAAGTAAGAAGGAAAAGAAGAACATGGAAGAAACTTGGATCAATGGAGAAAGCAAGCTCGTGTGTCTGGGTGTGTCTGTATGTCTGTCTGTCTGTATTTATTTACTACACGTAACACACAATGTGGTAGGAATATGTACCTACGCTCCCGTCCCGATGATTAACACTGAGAGGCAGACAGTAAACAGTGAGAGTCAAAGCCTCTCTCTCTCTCTCTCTCTCTCTCACAGAGCCTGCCTTGCCAAGTCCTCCCGTCTTCGTTCACAGTTAAGAATCACTCCAGCAAGAGGCCACACTGAGTGGCTTCTTCTACCTACCTACCTATGTGTTAGATGCCGAGGAGCAGAGTTACAGCAAGCGGAGGGCAGGGAGAGGAGGGCAGGGGAGACGCCCAGGGTTAAGAAAGTCCAGCCAATCTACGCAGGAGCTTCGACAACATCTAACCATGACAACTATGCCTTTGACCTTGGGTACTCCCCCTGCTCTTCTTTTTTTCATTTAATATTTTATTTTATTTTTATTAAATCATAGCTGTGTACATTAATACAGTCATGGGGTACTGTGTGCCATTTTTATATACAATTTGAAAAATTTTCAACAAACCTCTGCTCTTCTGAAACAAGCAAGGATCCCGGGCCACAGACACTCCTCCTCCTAGGTCTCTACCTGCCTGGGGGCCCTGCCAGTGCACACTGAAGTCATTTGCAGAGGCAGCTGCGGAAGCGGCAAGTGCGGTCCCCTGGCAGGAATACAGAAAGCCCCGCCACCTACTTGCCCTCCTCACTTAGCCACCTCACCCGTTTCCTCCAAGTGATGCAGGGTAGAGAGGAGTTCAATAAATGTCATTCTTTTTCTCTTTCATCTCACCCTACAGTTTCTCTGTGTGTGGGGTGTTTGCGGCCCTTTATGTTCTAATGGACGGTGGAGTGCCTGGCACGTCACTGTCCCCAGCGTGGGCTCAGCTGGAGGGAAAGGAGGGCTTCACAGAGGAAAATGAGTGTGTGCCTTAACTTTCTGAAGGGTGGGCAAAACTCGGAGAGAGAGAGGGGCAGGAACTTCAGATTAAAAAAAACTAAGAAGAGTTGACTAGAACAAGAATGGAGAGGAAGGGTAACAACACCAAAGGAACAGCAAAAAATTAGACAAAAAGAGGCTCTCAGCTTGGAAAGGGGAGAAAATGAAGTCAAAGAGTTTGCTAACTGGAGGCCAAGTGCATCCGAGCAGTTAGGAGCTATTAGGCTGGCTGACAAAGAGACACAGAAATAGAAAGGGGAAAGGCATTCTCAAGGTTTTTACTGGTGTTAAAGTGTGTGTGTGCAGGTGCGTGCGTGTGTGTGTGTGTGTGTGTGTGTACAAATTCCATTCCAGACTGGGGCTACAAAACTACAAATTCTTATTTAGCAAAATGTAAATTTAAGAAAACAAGGTGTTGCTTATGAACATTTTTAAAAAGCCGTCAAGAATGAGCTCCACGCTGCATTAAAAATGATCTTTTAAAAGTTGTATACAAATGTTTATACAAGCTTTAGACAAATGTTTCCAAGAAACAGCCGCTCAAAGAAGCATCAGTGTATCCACAGCACAAACACGCCAGTGCTTCAATCTCTCCCCTACTCCAGGGTTTAAATCTGAGGGATGTGGACGAGCTCATCAGGATCTACAAGGCCACTTGATGTGTGGTCAAAACCTTCACTCTATTCTTTAAAAACCTCAGTGACTTTGACAAAGTTAACAAGAAATGCTCTAAAAGAATGCATGCACCCAAGTATTGCACCTCTTAGGATACTCACTCTACCCTCCCGCATACACTCACATGTGCACACACACGAGGTTGGACAATTAAGTCTGAGAAATCATTCTAGAAAAATTGCTACATACCTCGTTGCTGCATATCACTACAGTCACCTTTGAAGAACTCCCCTTGGCCATCTGGTAACCATAGTAATATTCAGAAAAGAAGTACGTGGCACTTTGTCTAGGATGAGTGCAAACTTCATTGTCAGACCTGGCACAACTGCTCTGGTGGCCATTCCAGACAAGAAGCTCTACATTGCTCTGAAGGTGGACTAGGTGCTGGCATGGTGCACAGCTTCCCCAGGGGAGCACCTCCAAGGTGACCTTGGTGATTGTCAGCAATGAGGCATGTCGCACTTTCTCTAGGATAAGTTCATGAACTTTACTGTCTGAACTTACGACACACAGACATTATCTAGAATAGTCAACTAAAAATCCATATATAATATCTTACTTTTAACTCAGTTCCATTTGACAGGCGTTCTAGTGTAAATGGCAAAAGAAACCCTTTTCAAGATCAGCCCCTCAATGTGCTAGTGATGACCTGGAAAGTGACAGGCTCACACCCTCTACCCGATTCACTCCACAGCCCACCACCATTCTGAAGTTCTCATGACTGAGTTCATTCCACTTAAATACTTTGTGGAAGAATGACCATACTGCACAGTAGCTCACCTCCTCTTAGCATGGAGAAGGACCCCAAGACAAGGATTCTAGAACAGGTATATTTTGGTTGGCAGAGCTGGCAATAAAGAGAATGGGAGGGCCACAGTCTATCATCCGATCTACCCAGAGGAAGGTCCTGTGTCTTTACCCACCAGCCTTGGGCTGAGCTGGACTCATTTCTGAGCCCTTAGACCAACGGACTCCCAGGGATGATCTCACATGCTCACTTACTAAAGCCTAAAATAACATACTCCCAACTGCCACCATTTTTCGTGGTAACCTAACTACGGGTACCATCAGATAGATATGGTTAAATTAATAGCTGTTGGACTAAAAAATACTATGTATATACTTTCTCAGCTCTAATCTCTCAATGATGGCACAGCAGCAAACTGATAAATGAGCACTAATTTAAAAAATAAGCTATTGATCAAAGCCTCTGTATTATAAATACATGTAGACGCTGTTAAAATGCAAACAGCAAGTTGTTTTGATATTGTCACAAGATAAATTCATGACACAGAGACGATTTATTTTGCATATTCCCCCCCTCGTAGTTTAATTTCATACAAGCCAGGCACAAGAACTTTTGCAGCAAGGATGACAAATAATGTATGAATGAGGGGATAAGTAGAGACTTAAGAACAGCAAGGGCTGGGAAGAACGGCCAAGGTCATTCTTATAATTGGGACAGTTAATTTTTCTCATTCATCCCAATAATCTATTTTGTCTGTAGAAAAGGCTTTCGATGTATTACACTTTTTAAAAGCTGCTTAATTTTCTTCATTATAATTTCATCCACATGTTTTGAGGATGCAGTATTTTCATGGGAAACATGCATCTTAATTCGCATGAGAAGACTTACAGCAGCTATCCTATTAATATACACATCTGTAGAAAATTTAAAAGTATGAACTTCTATGTTCTTAGGAGAAAAAATACTGAAATCACTAAAGAAAACAGCATTGCCTTGTTTGCTATAATTCCAAATTCCTATATAAGCTGTAGCTAATAGGAAATAGTTTGTATAAAAGTCCACATTTTGCCATAAAACTAGGTTTACTACCTGCCTAGCTATTTCCGATGCATTAACAGAGAAGATATGGTCACAGCTAAGACTTGAAACTGTGGGCAAAACTGCCCATACCTCCGGAAAAGGTCTTACATGGCCATTAAGAGTTCAAAGTATAAAACTGAACAATTACATTTAGAGACCCACACTTAGGAAAGGCTTACATCAATGGCTGACTGCCTGATACCTGCACAGGGCAAAGAGATAGCCTGGATGTTTCTTATACAGAATGGTGAGTACTTTATTCCCGACATGCATGCCTCACAAAAATATAAAATACTGTTATCCTATTTAAGGCACTTGTGATATTTGTATGTGGGTGTTGCTGTAGGAACACAATTATTTTAAAAGTTTAAGAAAAGCTTCAATTTAAAAATGTAATGCCCAAGGTCAGGCACGGAGGCTCACACCTATAATTCTAGCACTTTGGGAGGCTGCATTGCTTGAGCCCAGGAGTTTGAGGCCACGCTGAGCAAGAGTGAGAGCCCATTTCTATTAAAACTAAAAAAAAAAAAAAGAAAGAAAGAAAACTAGCTGGGTGTGGTGGCAGTTGGTAGCAGGCTCCTGTAGCCCCAGCTACTCAGAAGGTTGAGGCAGGAGGGTCGTTGAGCCCAGGAGTTTGAGGTGGCTATGAGCTAAGGTGATGCCATGGCTCTCCAGCCTAAGACAACAGAGCAAGATACTATCTCAAAGAAAAAAAATCATTCCTAGAGATTGTTTTATCACTGATGCAGAAATACTACATTTTATACTGTATAGTTTTCTTCCCTACACAACTGTATTCACTAATAAAAGAATCAGTACAAATATGCATAAAATCCATATTTTCGTGATTTTTACAGTGATCTCTGAATTAAAATTTGGCTATAAATATTTTAAATCTTCCACAGGTAAAAAAAAAAAAAATTATCACATATGCCAAATGTAAAATACTCTACAGAAAGCAGTCCAAGTCTTCCAAGTTAAATATATTGGAAGGAAAAAAAATGTTTCTAATTCAAGAAAGTAGCCACAATAAACACTAAAAATTGATATGTGAACCTGAATATTTTAATTGCAGGAGGAAAACAAAAAGAAAGTAATAGACCTCCTTCTATAAGGCCCTGTCTTAAACTGGGTAACAACTGTGCTATGTAAATAACAATAGCAACATGCCCCGTGGTGCACAGCTGAAAATCCTGCAAAAAATTTCCCTCTGACAACACAAAGTTGGTTTCTCATCTTTATACTCAGGATCGGAGGGGGGAAAAAAAATAGGTATCTCAACAGTGACCTCTAGTGGACAAGCCTTAAAATGGTTGTCTCTGAAAAAAATGCCCTTTTAAGAAAAACACTGACAAAGCTAACACCTCCCAAGCACCCTAAGACTCCAGAATCAGATTAAGGAGCAGATTGGCTTAAAGGCAGGGTAACTACAGAAGTAAGGGGCAGGAAGGGGAGGGCAAAGAGACAGGAAGACAGCCAATAGAGTGAGTGCTGCCTTCCCTTCCCAGAGTGGCGCTTCCAGCAGGCATTCCCTGGGTAGGGCATCTCAGAGGCTCTCATCGCCTAAAGAACCCACCAGTCAACCAGCATTAACTGTGCTCCTGTCACACGTGCAATATGCTTTGGGCACTTCTGTAGAAGCGGGACTCAAAATAAGTGTCAGACAAGGTCTCCAACCTCCAGCAACTTACAATGCAATTCACTGGATGAGCAAATCAGGCAATAATCTGGGGCTTTAAATACATAAAACTAACTTCAAGTGAAAGAGAACAGACCCTGCCCTGGCGTAGTGAGGGAAGGCTTTCTGGAAGAAGGCACACTCAGGGCACAGCACAGCCCACCAGGGTCACCGGGTGGAAGGAGGCACGGTGGTGGTCAGAACGCCAGTTTCCCCACCTGTGGCTCCTTTCTCTAAGGTACCGGAGTGCCTCACGCACCACACATCATTCCTTAACAGTGACATGGCTGGAAAGATGACATGGACGTCGATTTCATGGACACAAGGTCATGTATCTTTAGAGCGTTCATAGTCCAGTGTGTGTGAAATGAGCACACAGCCACAGATACTCGAGTCCCCACTCCGGTTAACCAGGAGGAAACCACATGGTCCCAATGCTCCCCCACTTTACGTGGGGACAGCGGTTTCCTCTCAGGCTTGCCCTGTCAGCCAGGCACCTCCTTAGAATGATTCATCAATTTATACCAGTTAATGGGGAGCCACTCTGTGCTCAGCCATGGGCATTCAGTAAGAGTGAGAGCCAGGGCTGCTTTCACAGAAGCTTATTGGTGTGCAGACGGAAGGAATGCAGAAGGAGAGAGGACAGAGGCAGTGCTGAGTGGATTTCAGAAAGTCCACTAGCAAGAGCGGAGAGGGGAAGAGGGTTCGGGGCAGTCAGGGGGCCTCCCGGAGAGGATGGAGCGGGCTGTGCAGGGGGGAGATGGGAGAGGAGCCAGGAGCAGGCCATGGACTCAGTCGGGGCCTGCATGAGGAAAGAAGATCAGTCTTGCAGCAACAACTGGGTGGAAAGCTGGCATGGCATGGATGGATTAGGTGGAAGGGGGTAGAGAGAGAGAGAGTGAACTTCTGTCAGGTGTGTGCAGCATTCCAGCCAGGTACGCAGGGAATATGGTGTTTCCAAAAGGCTCTTCACTCTGAAATTCTTCCCATTGGGCCAGAAAGAACATCTGTTCATACTCGCCCAATCACAGCAAAAAGGCAGAAGAAAAAGATTCCCTTGCTACTCATCCTCCAATCTCCTTAAAGACATTATGAATATACAAGATATCTAGGAAGGTTGCTGCAGACAGATTAACTCCCCCACTGATTTCACCAAAATCCCATCAACACTGCCCCAATCCCCCAGGTTTAAATTTAAATAGGTTCACTCTACTCGAGATGAACCTCTAACAGCAATTAACAGTGTTAGAATATTTTTCATTGAACGGCACTATAGAAGACTTTAGGCATTTCTGCTCACAAAATCTGAGGAGTTCTGGGATCACACAGTCCACCTTCAGCATCCCCTAGGCTGCCATTGTACTACCTCGAGTGCACCTGTCAAGTTCAAATCCACTAGCAAGAAATGGGAAGTCGACCTAGTACCACACTGTTCTGATGCTATCAGTGTCCTAAGTGGAGTTAGTGTCTCCAAATCAAGATCCCAGTTTGAGCAAACCAGTCACTCATCCCATGAGCACACAGGAGGAGATGTCAGAGAATGGTGTGATTGGCAAACTAAGAGAAAAACACAAATATTTTTGCAAGATCAGAGTAGTGCCGAGGGGTTTATTGTTTGAGTCCCGATGGTTTTAATGTGACGTTGTCAGCCAGTCCCTATTAAAAACAACAGAAAGAGAAAGACACTGATTACGATAAAAAGTGACAGGAGGGTGTGCTCAGCCACTTACATTTAATGCATATTTATATTTCCATCAAATGGACATATTTACTATAAACACTTGAAAAACCGTAGCAAAGTCATTCATTTAAATGCCAGAAAAATAGTAAAAGATGCTAATTTGACCTTCGTGTAACAGATTGGATGTCACTGACACTATTCACAACGGCTTGAAACAGAATTTACCGAGACGATTAATTAGAGTTTACTGGATTAGGTCAAAAGTGTCTCAAGTGGAGCGGGAGGGGAAAAAATAGGCAAAGAAAAAATACAAAGTTTGAATGCATTCGTGGCCAACCTCTTCAACAGACAACAGAATTTAACGCCCTACGTATGCCTCTCTAAATTAATCTAATATTATATGCCTGGAGAACAAAATTGATCTATCGATCTCTGAATTTCTATCTTTGTGAACATGCAGAAAAGAAATAAACTACACTATTTGAAAGATTTTTTTTTTTAAAGAACAGATCGATGACAGATATAATAGGAACAAAGACTGTTTGGCTTTTTGTGTAAATAGAAACCGGCTTGCTGTAACAGTGACCCACACCTAACCACGGTCAGCTAAGCAATTAAGATGTACTTTTATGAACTATGTGACATAAGGTACCAGAAATTTCTGCTCACAAAATCTTGGGGAATTTAGGGATCAGTGCGGCTCACCCTTCAAAACAAACCACTAATCCCCTCGGACCTGGGATTAGGGTCTCCATGGACCGCAGGACCGTTTGCTACAAGAACAATGGAGCTGGCAACCTATTACCTGTTACAACAACGATCACACACACGACTTGTGGTTGCCACTGCTTAAATGTGACAACTGTGCTCCTCAGCCTCTGCCTTACAAATATGCACTCTGGCTAAGAATGAACTAATCCGCCTGTTTCTTGCACATGAGGGGCCTTTGCTGCCACTCTTAATTCTCCATAATCAACAGCTCTGTGACACTGCCTCAAGCTCTATATAATGCACATACACACATCAATTCACGACACAAATCCCTCAACATGACATTCGGCTCAATTTCACCCGGGCTCGGACAGCCCCCTAACAAATTCTTGCCACATGATTAGAAAATCATTCAAGTCTGCAGGAAATATGGCAAGCACAAAGGAGTGACAGTCAATTAGGAATCAGAAAGACAGTGGGGCTCTGTCATTAAAATCTTTAAAGCCACAGCTCTAAGAATAAAACGGCCCATCTTTCACAAGAGATATTCTTATAAAAACAGACCATGACACTATTGATGCCCAAGAAAATTGTCATTGTTCTCTTTTTTGGGGGGTGGAGGGTGGGGAAGAGAGGAAACCAGACTCAAAAATTGAAAAATGCAAATGCAAAATACATTTGCATATGTATTTTGTATATAATTTGCATGATTTGTAAGTTGTATATAACGTACATAATTTTGTGTTTTTCCCTCTATCGGGCAGAAAGGAGAAAAGCATATTCAATGGTGAGCTTTCTCTTTTGAGGAGGAAATACACACGAACACAAAAAGCTCATTCTGATTTTTTCTTTATTAAGTTAAGTTCTCCTTACATAATACTAACCAATGACCGGGCAGCTGAGGTCACCACAGAATGTACCATCCCTGAATAGAACCATTTCCAGAGCAACGACGTCATTTTCTATCTTCAGTTTACCAAACACAGTATGACAGAACCTTCAAAGTATCACAAAGTACAAAACACGGAAGACAAAATGCTATCGTATTGTGGTGCCACCAAAATAAACTTCAGGTTTCCCCAAAGAACCATTTGTCATTATTTCCTCCAAAGGAAACAACAACAGAATCAGCAGGACTGTAATATACTACCCCAAAGTCAGAAACTTTAACCAATGAAAACTGTCACTTACTTGTTAGCTTGTTGTGGCTGAGGACCAGTTGTGTGATATGGGATAAAGAAACTAAAAGGAAAGAAAACAAAAAGTCACACAGTCAGTCAATGCACCCAGATTATACCCACGCTCCTAACAGGGTAAAAACCGCTGAATTATTTTCATGGGTTGAAGTGTTAGCGCTCACCCAAATAGAAGCTCAGATGTACAGAGCACTATCTGCTACATGTTAAACCAAATGAAGAAAAGTCACGTCATTAACAGTGCAATTAGCAGAGCAAGTTAGGGCTGATGAGATTAATGTCATGGGATCAAACATGACAAGGGCCGGTTAGCTTTGCTTGGGGGTCTGGTCTGCTTGCCTAATCTTGGCCATCCATCTCCATTTACAGGTGCCAGTAAGAGGAACCAGCCAAGAGTACAGAGAGACGCAAAGGCCTTCCCTACGTGCTAATTAAAAATAGATAGATAAGCAAGCTACATAGATAGATAAATAGATAAGCAAGCCACCTAGACAGATAGATAGATAAGCAAGCTGCCCCATCGATCGATTGATAGATAAGCAAGCCACCTAGATAGATAGATAGAGAGATAAGCAAGCTGCCCCATAGATAGATAGATAGACAGAGAGAGAGAGAGAGATAAGCAAGCCACCTAGATAGATAGATAGATAGACAGATAGACAGACAGACAGACAGACAGATAGATAAGCAAGCTGCCCCATCACAACAGAAACATCATGGAACAGAACATCGGGGCCTGTTACTTCATCTGTGTGCTTTATCCATCCAGAAATTCCTAGACACACTATGGGAGAATCAGAGCAAAGACCCTTCACAATGTTCTTGAAACATATTGTGGCTGACAGTTCAAAGCACTGGTCTGTAATGCAGATTCACCCTTCAGCTTCGCACATCATCACGGAGGCTTAATCTGTTCAACGAGGTTAGGTTGGCTTAAAGAGCGGTCCTTCCCGCCATAAAGAAAACACACACAGGAATATCCACAAAAGTGAGAGAGAGAGAAAGAGAAGGACAGAGAAAAGTGATGCGTCTTCCACTTCGGGTTCTAGAATTTACTGTATTGGTTGGTCGATATGGACTTAGATTTTTTTTTTTCCAGTATTCTTTCTAAAAGAACATTCTATTAATGTGGTAGAGGTTTTTTCCTTTAAAGGCACATAAAACAACAAAAACTTTTCTCAGGAAGGGTCCCAATGCTGGAGCCTAGGATGCTTTTAAGAAAATGAGTATTTGTCACTCCTGACCCCAAGTTTTGCATGTGAGTTTTAAAGCCCTCACAAAATTAACAGAAAAGTTCAACATACAACACAAAGATCTGCTTTCCCAGCCTGAACCAGTGAGATTGAGCTGCTGACCTGATGTCCATAAACTTCAGGGTATACTTCCCACAAACAAAAACACTCCCCTATATAATCACAGTGCAACCACCATCAAAATCAAAAAGTTAGCCTGGTACATGGTGACCATCTACTGCTGAGCCCCCATCCAAGTTTCACCAAACAGCCCTGTCATTTCTTTTATGAGAGACACAAGTAGCCATCAGGTCTGTCATCTCCTTTAGGCAACTGTGAAGGCTGCAGGCAAAGCTACTTTGTGTTACGTCCCTCTAGTGAACTTCTCAATCCTTGATTCCTGATTAGATCTTCGTTAGGCATCTTTGGTAGAATATTGCAGAAATGCACTGGGCTTTTTTCATTACATCCTATCCCATGGCACAAGGCTTTAATTTGTCCTGTCACTGAAGATCGTCCCTTTGATCACTTACATTTTCCATGCTTCTCCATTGCTGATCTATTCTTTTCCCCTTTGGAATTAGGAAGAATTCTAGGAGGAGAGGGAAGGGGACTTAGAACTATGCCAATCTCCTTTTCCCTACCAAACTCTGAATTTATTCACGTGTCAGAGGTCGCCACCAGGGCAATCTTACCCACTTGCCTCAATGTCTGGAGAAATTTTTCATTGTAACAACAGTGGTCAATAAAAAATTCTAAAATGTCATACGTGGTTCATGGGAGATTGGATGGATGACTGGATGATCACTGGATGGTTTGCTGGGCCTGTCAGGTGTGTCAGGATGTCCCCTGGCCCCCCAGTTCCCAGTGTCATGAATGAGTCCTAGTGTAGATCCAGCCAATGAAGAAGGGATCACAGATAACAAAGCAATCCCACAGTTCATTGCAGGAAAAAGAAAGAGGCTGCATGAAGTGAAGTGAAAGAGGAAGGTACACAAAGAGAAAATGCATTCCAGAGAGGAACAGGTCAGTCTCCAAAGTGGAAAAGACCCTGAAGTCTCCGCACACGCACCTTTTCCGTGTTCACTAGCTTGCCCTGCCTTTCTCTGGGCAGGAGAGGTTGTTGTTTCCCACCTTTGGGGTGATTACGTAACAGGTTACCTAACGGTTTTCCTTTCCACACATACATCTTCCCCAAAATCCTTCAGAAAAGCTCCACCCATGCTATGCTAATTAGATGGTAATGAGCTCCAAGCCAATTAAAGATTACTAGGAACTCCTCGTGCCTGTTCCCACCAGGAACAAGTCCCACCTGCAATTGGTTCCTAGCTACAGTTCAGTTCCACTGTCTGCCCTTAGCCACTTCCTCACCACCTGCTTACCCTCTACCACACCTAACAGACAGAGGTGAAGAATGCGGTTAAATTTCTACAGTGCACAAGACGATCCAACTCACAACAGAACTATCCAATCCAAAACACCAAGTGGGTTGCCATTGAGAGATGGTGATTATTTATTTATAATTCTGTGGCTTTGTGGTTTCCTATCTTAGCCAATGGGTCATAATATATACTTATTATTGACACTGATGCTCAAATTATCCCAGGCTTGGCCAGTGGGAGTCCATCCAAGCTGGCCTGTAAGTCCTTTTGACACATCCCCTTGTTCTCTGAACACTTCTGGGCTTTCAGACACGAGATATTCAGGCTCATTTTATATATCCCCGGAGTGAGCCATTTCTCCCAAGAGTTCTGGTTCCTTTTTGTGGCAAATGGTATTTACAAGCCTAAATCTGGGCCCCAGATGGTCTCACTGCTGTTGGAGGGTCAGTCCTCTCGGCCTCTCAGAAGACAGAGACAGGGAGTACACAGACACACATAGACAGATAGACACACTCTCTTTTGTGATGTCAATATTGATTTCACTATCTATTTGTATTATTAAAAACCGTAAGTTCACCCCAATATATGCAATTCCAATACATCACAGGGCTCATTCTAGTTTTCTCTCTTTCCATATCTGTCATTCTTACCTCTAGTAGTGGGAACTCCAGTGTCCCTTGCCTTTAGCCTATGTGCTTATTTGATCAATACCCCTATACATAACTGCATAAAATAGTTACCTTAAAACGAGCCTAGGACGGCTCTATGCTTATCACAGGGACACCTGCAAGTCTGGTACTGACTCTTAGTCAAGCTAAGGAGGAGAGAGTGTAGATCAATGCCTTACACCTGGCCACAAGGCCTGTGCTGGCTACATGACCAGCATACATAAGTCACCACTGGCCATTTCTGACCAGGCTCTCCTGAAACCAACATCCCTCACACAGCTGATGAGTTACAACCTGGAGACAAAGTGAGTCCTGTGCAACTAAGGAGTGACCCTGGGGACTGCGACACTGAGCCTCTCAGGCTGGCTATGCTTCCCTCTGCTTGCTTTCTCCTGCGGAACCTCATCCTGTGCCTTCGTAAGCCCTAAAGGGAAAGGTGCTGTGAGATCTCATGAGTCCTTTCCAGGATCCAACACTGGCTTCACTGCAGTAACAAAGATCCCGGCCACACCTTCCTCCTCCTCTCTGTACTCTGACACTGACTCTACACCAGCTGCCCTCCTACCCCTGTCTGGGCTCTGACATGCACATGAGTACGCTCCTCACCAATCAGGTTCCCATACTCCACCCCCGGCCAACACCCCCTGAACACTTCTCTTTTTCTGTACCATTTCATGGGTTTGGGAACAAATTATCAGGCAAGGGGAAAGAAAGGGTCAAGGAGAAGGAAAGGAGCATCTTTGTGGCTTTAAAAAATATATCACAATGGTGGTGGCTTCCTATGTGAAGTCTAAGATCTTACATGCTGTAGAAATCACGCTTTTATTTTTAAGAGTTAAGATTTTCTAGTCTATTGAATAAAGGAATCTTCTCTAAGATACACAGTCTGATGTTAAAATAAAAAAAAAAACTCAAAAAAAATCTCTCATACCAAACAAGATGAAATAAATTCATAGGTATATCAGCTAAGACTATGCTCAGCTTCATGGGAGAGCAGACCACTGATGAAAAGGGCTACACAAAACAGGAGTCTCCCTCTGACTTACATAGGCAATCTAGGAGCTCCTGGTATCTTGTGGTTAAAATACACCCTGTGCATGGCTCATACCCTGCTAAGGACTGAATGTTTATGCCCTTGAAAAATTCATAGCTTGATGTTCTAATTTCCAATGTGATGGGATTAGAAGGTAGGGCCTTTGGGAGGTGACACAGTTATGAGCAGCAGCCCTCATATATGAGATTACTCTCCTTGTAAGAGGAGATGGGAGAGAGATGAGCTCTTTTTTCATCACATGATGATACAGCAAGAAGGTTAATTCCACAAATCAGGAAGAAAGCTCTCACCAGACACCAAATCTGCTGATACCTTATCTTGCCCTTTCCAGCTTTCAGAACTATAAGGAATAAATTCCTGTTGGTTAAACCACATTTTTGGCATTTTTGTTATAAGCAGCCTGATGTGACTGAGACATACCTCATGGTCCAAGATCACTGCCTGAACCCAGCCATCATGTCTTCATTCCTCTCAAAAAGAAGAAAAGGAAAAAGAAGCCTTCCTTTTTCAGGAATCTTCCCAGAAGCTGACCATGGTATTTCCTCTTATCAACAATGAATCAAAATCTAGTAATATGGTGATGCCTGGCTACAGAGTGGCTTCCACAGGCCACCTACAAAATTAGAGTTTTGATTAGCAAGAAAGATAGGTAAGCTAGAAACTGGCAGACCATCCATCTGAAAGTCACCAAAATCAAAAGATAACAGATGACCCCCTCCATGTCCCCTGAATTAATTTCTCCTAAAACACCACAAGTAACTAATTAATTTGTTCTTCTCAAAGAAAAGCAAAGCTCAGAAGCCAAAGTTCACGATGACAGGATTTAATTAGGGAAAACTAAAGCTTTTTTTTCTTAATACGCCTTTAAAGGTTTTTAAATTGTTTCCTATCTGGTCAAGTCGAGATTTTTAAGAACTTCATTTTTAATTTGTAATAAAAGTTTTGAACTTGATGCTTTAAAAAAAAAAGTCAACAAACCGCAGGCAGTTGTTACTAAAGGCCTTAAATAATTTTAAAAATTTAGGGAAAACTAGTTCTTTTTGATGATTTCATTGTTTCCTTTCAAGAAACGCTTACTCAGCTGGAGAGAAAGTAACAGAATTCACACTTTTTTTCCTTTTTAATAGAGAAGAGAAGTTCAAGTCGTTGCTTCATCTGATCGCACCCCCAGAAAGTATTTTTCTTTCTCGCTATTGTTACAGGTCCACATACTAAAGTAGGTAAGAGGGAGAAGAATGAGAGCAGAAAAGAAAAAAGTTAATAAAAGATCTTTGAGAAAAAAATATTTAGGGCAATAAAGGACTCCAGGTTGTGTCTGCAGGGAGGGTAGTTAAGTTAGACAAAAATCGAGAGACACCCACAAAGCCCAGGACACGCCAAGACCAAGTGGTGACAGGCGTTATTTATCCAACCAGCCACTCCCTTCCACTCAGGAAGGGTGAGTTCATTGTGAGTCTTGTATGGAAACTGCACTGTTAAAAGAGCAGGGAGAAAAGGTCTACCAAAATAGAATGGACTATTTAGGAGTACAAAAGCCACCCCAGTGAAACACGCCAGGGAAAATGGAAGCAGGCTGCACCACTGACCAGCTCCTGCTGCCCTGCTGACCCTAATCACAACACTGGTAAATCTCGCTGGGTTAATCACATCCTCTAATGGTCCCGCTACCCATAAACTGTTAAGTCTGAGCTTCACGGAGCACTGAGAACAAACTGTTGTTTAAATTCCTAAAGCAATGTTCAACCAGGCTTTGCCCAGGCACTTCCAGAGTAGAATACATTTCAAAATTCAATTCAATAACTAAGAAAATGTACTGACGTGCACTGTTAAACGTCAGAGAGCCTTGGCTGATATTCTGTCTCCGTCCTCTTTAGGAATGCTATTTGGATGAACACTGGATCGGGACAAAATGAACAGGAGGAAGCAAAATCGTTAGAGGGGAAATGTTTGTGGGACAAGCAGGGGTAGGGGAGGGAATGGGCACGGCACCAAAGATTTATGATTATTTATTCTCTAGTCAGGAACGGAATCAGTAGGAAAATGCTCAGAAAGGAATCAATGAGCTCAATAATTTCAGAAGAAAGATGATCAAGGACTCCTTCGGCCACTTATTGACTAGATATCAACTGATCAATAATTTCAGAAGAAAGATGATCAAGGACTCCTTCGGCCACTTATTGACTAGATATCAACTGATCATGCTCCATGTGCCAATAATCTCTACCTTGGAGATTCTTCTAGAAGTAGCATCAACCACACATCACCCAGGACAGATGGAAACGGGCATTAAGGAATCACACTCAGGCTTATCTAAGCACAGAGATAAAACAGGGCTGCAAGGAGGCAGTCAGTATTTCAGTGGAGTAAATTCAGAAAAAAAAAAATCAAAGAACCAAAAACTCCTAGAAAAAGAGCTAAGTATTTCTAGACAACTCACAGGAGGAAGCACATATTATCTATTTAAAATAGGTTCAGTTTTTTTCCCCTTGTGCTTTGGCAAGAAGTAGATAATATGAAAAAGGAGAAATAACTGAGACAGGATCAGATGACATCAGATGATGCAACAGACGTGTTTTCAAGATAACCCAACATATCAAGAAGATGAGGCACCCAGTTCTTGTCTCCATAGTTTCTGGTGTGGCAGTTTCGGAAGTAGATTATTCCTTAGGTAGCACTTTAGAGATGGCCTTTATACCTGAGGACTGGGGGGAAACCAGGCGAGGATGAGACAAGGAGAAGGAGATTTGAAAACACACAAAAGAGATAGGGAACCTGAAATGTTTTGGAATCCCACCGCAGGTTAGAATCAACCAGCTTTAGGTTCTACACAAAAGGTTCCATAATGTTGGTCACAAAAAATGAGACTGCAACCTAGTTTCAGACTGTACATTCCAAAGAGAAACCACTGGAAAGGCATTGATATCACCTGTGACAGCTCTTATAGCTGCACGCGTAATACACGGGAAGCACCACCATGTCCTCCTGGAATATTCAAAGAGGAACACCTTGTTTTCCACTGCCAGGGGAACCCCTTATACTCTACAGAACTGTACACTTTACATTGTGAGCAGCCCCCTGGAGCTGTGCATAGAGGTTAACCCATGTTAACTCAAATCCCCCCAAAGTTCTGAACCAGGAAGAATTCATTGGAACTTAATATGCGGTGTGGTCCAAATGGGTTTTCCATTTTGGATCCCTGGTGGACTGGGACCAGTGACAGCCTTAAATAACCTTCCTTACAGAGACTCCACAGGAATGTGGGAACCAGCCAGATGTCAGCACCAGGAAGCAATGCTGACCAATTTGAGTTTTGTATCTCCATGATGCGTGATTAAAATGCCTGGCCGTGTCGCATGGCTGAAGTTATTTCACCCTTGGTAGTAAGATACAGATTCAGAAGTACTTAAGTATGCAGACTCTGACAATACATTAAAATAAAGACAGATAATAAAATGTTTGATACCAACAAATAATATAAATATAATATTCATCAACACACCCGGAATCGTAAAGACATTTCTTTTGAATTTTGTTCATAATTTAAAACTTTAAAAATACCACTGCAGGAAGAAAGCTTCTTTCTCTCAAAACAAGTTACTATTCATGGCTAGAAACTCTTTACCGTAAGTTTTCAAAATAATTGGTCACTGCACTAAATTCATTGAATTCTCTTTACAGATATGGAGGCTATCAGTGACTATCAGAGCCTCTTCCTTCTACAAGGAAGAGCAGAGAATTCTCACATACTGAGAAACTCCTATGAGCTGGTCACTAACTGGGGGCTCTGAGTCCACTAGGACAGAAAGGATAAAGATCAAACGTGTCGTGTTACTAAAAATGGGGACTCACATGATTCCTGACCCCACACGTCACTGTACAGTGTTTCCTTCACAAAAAGCATACGAGGAAAAATCCTATTTCCAAGATGCCTCAGAGAGTTAAAGAGAAAAATATAGTAATCAACTTAAGATATGCGGTCATTAATACCCCTTTGGGTTTAAACAGGATGGTATTAACAAAACTCAGTGGGTTCCACCTACATCTCGAGGGACTGCACGTACTTGGTGGGAGTGGGATGGAACAAGTGGGAGACAGTCGCTGCCCTCCATGAGCTTGCTCCGTACTAAGAAGGGCAGGACAGAAGACAGTAGGGTACAATACAGAATGGGATGGTGACTGATGTCAACTGGACTGGGCTAGGGGTGCACAGGACAGAAGACGGTAGGGTACAATGCAGAAAGCGATGGTGACTGATGTCAACTGGACTGGGCTAGGGGGTGCCCAGGACAGAAGACGCTAGGGTACAATGCAGAATGTGATAGTGATTGATGTGTCAACTGGACTGGGCTATGGGGTGCCCAAGACAGAAGACGCTAGGGTACAATACAGAATGCTATGGTGACTGATGTCAACTGGACTGGGCTAGGGGGTGCCCAGGACAGAAGACACTAGGGTACAATACAGAATGCTATGGTGACTGATGTCAACTGGACTGGGCTGGGGGGTACCCAGGACAGAAGACACTAGGGTACAATACAGAATGCGATAGTTACTGATGTGTCAACTGGACTGGGCTACGGGGTACCCAGGACAGAAGACACTAGGGTACAATACAGAATGCGATGGTTACTGATGTGTCAACTGGACTGGGCTACGGGGTACCCAGGACAGAAGACGCTAGGGTACAATACAGAATGCAATGGTGACTGATGTCAACTGGACTGGGCTGGGGGGTACCCAGGACAGAAGACACTAGGGTACAATACAGAATGCGATGGTGACTGATGTGTCACCTAGACTGGGCTGGGGTGCCCAGATAGCTGGGAAGTATTATGGATAGGTCTGGATGAGAGTGAGGGTGTTTCCAGAAGAAAATAGTATGGGAATCAAGAGCCTGATCAAAGATGATCTGCCCTCCTCAGCATGAGCAGGGATCAAAAGGCCAAAGGGCAAATTCTTAAACATCCATCTTTTCCTGCCTGTGGACATCAGAGCTCTTGGCTCATGGGCCTTCACATTCTGGGACGTGGTGTCACCAATCCCTTCTCTGATTCTCAAGCCTTTGGCTTTGAACTAAATAAGACCATCAACTTTTCCAGTTCTCCAGATGGTAGATCATGGGCTTGCTCAGCTTCCATAATCACATGATCCAATTCCCATAATAAATGTCCTTTTATATACATCTATATATAGTCTATTGGTTCTGTTTCTGTGGAGAACCCTGACTAATATGCAGGATATTTGTGCCATGAGGAAGGTAAGCTGGTCTGAAACTCCCACTAAACGCCTGAGAGTTTTTATAGTAAAATCTTCAGGGAACAGAGTCGATTTTATGGTATCTCTACCCACCTATCTTTTTCTTTTTGTAAAAATTATTTTGCTTGTTCATACTGACTAATTCTTCTAACATAATCTATTCTATTTGTGTGACATAAAATGTATGTTATGTTAGGAAATCAGAGAGTGCAGGAGCCCTCGAAATCAAAGAACTCAAGCTTCTCATTTAACAGATAAGAAGACTGCGGCCCAGAGTGATAAAGTCACTTTTCCAAGGTTCCATAGGCCACCGGAATCAAAAACCTATAACTAAGGTTTCTAGATTCTAAACCTTGAGTTTATTCTTTCCAAATTGGGAAAGTAACATTCATACCTTAGTGGAGTGCTCCTGATAAGTAGCGAGCAATTCCTACCTTAATAAAAACAGTCTAAATCTGAATGGAAAATTCTCCCCCATACTCCATAAAATAGGACAGTTACATAAAGTGACTGCAAGTACAGCAAAGGATACATCGTCCCCAGCAGAGTGGGGACCACATTGTAATCCTGTGAGATCCTGAGAAAAATCACTGGATCTTTCCGGAACATGAATTCCTCATCTTTAAAATGAAAGCCTGAAGTATACTATCTGATGCTATGAAACCAAGAAAGAAACAGGAACTGATATTAACAGGATACCTGCTACATCACTGAGCCAAGTGGACGCTTTCTAACTGCCAGTGAAACAGTAACAGTAGCTAATGGATATAAAGTGCTTCAAATGTGGCTGGCACAGTGCCAAGAACCTTCTCCACTCCCCCTGTTCTTCACAGTAATAACCCTGTAAGGCACTGCTAGTACCTTCTGTCTCCCTCCCAGTTTTAGAAGGAGAAAGTGAGGCCTGAGACGTTCAGTGACTTGCCCCAGAGCTAGTAAGCAGAGAGAACCCTCTAAAACTGTTTCCAAACAAAAAGCTGACTGGTTCTGACACTGTTTTACTGCAAAAGCAAATATGCACAGGTGACAACCACCACATGCCAACTCCATGTGTTGCCTGGTGTCCCCAAGACAAAAAGCAGTTGCAGTCCGCAGGTTCCAGCGAGGACACAGGCAGCATACACCCAACAGTAGGGCGTATCCCCAACCTCAGGAAACCTGCAGAAAAAAGCCACCTGGGCAGGGCATGGGCCTGATGCCAGACATTCCCCTTCATTTTCTCAGCTCGGCTCTCTGCTTCTCCACAACCTCCCACCACACTTCTCACCTGAGCCCAGCCCCATACGTCCTGCTCATGGCACTGTCCTTTCAAAGCGGGAGGACCTATAATCTGAGACCTGTCAGCTGTACAAGAGTCACACGGTTCTCCAAGCTCCAAGGGCTGATAGTCATTCAATAGTCACTAAGTATTTGAGGACCTCTGTGTGTCACTTGTTCTTACCACAGCCAAGACAGGATGGGGTCTTCTAAGGAGTTCACCCTTATTTTTACTTAACCGTGGCTCTCGGCTACCCTTCCTGCATGCCATCCCTTACCCTGTCCTCCAACTGCCGCCATCTCCAATCTGTGACTTATCATCTGGGATGACACTGTCAACTGCTCCCTAAGTCAAACTTGGGTGTGCTTCTTCTGAGCAGCCCCGAGGCCTCCCTAGACCTCCTCTGAGGACGACACCTCATCCCACACGCACACTCTGGTCTGCTTCACTTGCCTTTTCACCCCAACACACACGGACTCAGCCAAAAAACAGGCCAATGAGGACATCCACACACCCCGTCTCCTCTTCTGTCCTTCCCCCAGAGGTCCATCAGACTTTTTACTACCCCCCCCCTCCAATCTCCCACCCATCAGAGCTCCCACAATAACAGCTTCAAAACAGACTATGTCTGCTTTCGGAGGCTGAGGTGGGAGAATTGCTTGAGGCCATGACTTCAAGATCAGCCTGGGCAATATAGCAAGACTCTATCGCTACAAAAAAGTGTAAACATTAGCCAGGTGTGGTGTGCACACCTGTAGTCCCAGCAGGCGCATAACTTGAGCCCAGGAATTCAAAGTTGCAGCAAACTATGATGATGCCAATACTCCAGCCTGGACAATACAGCAAGACCCTATCTAAAAAAAGAGAGAGAGAGAGAGAGAGACTGTCTCAGCTTAATATACATAAAGTCTCCTTATTATGGATCATAACAATTATTTTTTGTACTCAATCTGCACCTGAAACTACATATACTACACATGATCCTTTATGTGAGAAGAAGCCTATTTTTCCTGTTATATCAAGGAGGAAAATGAGTCACAAAGATGCTAAGTAAACAGCGAAATAAAGACCATGATTCCAAAGCCCAGGCTTTGAACCACTACATAACACACTCTCCGAATTGTCAACCCTAGAAGAAACTCACACAGGATTCCCATGACAATGTCAGCCTTTCTCTTTCTATATGTGTACAGGGAGCCTATGACTCTAACCAAACAGAAAGAGAAGTGAGAGAATTTCACGGCATGTCCCTTGTTCCTGTCTCACACTGTAAGTTTTAGCAGGATGCTGGTCTACCCTAACAACCTCCCCAACCCAGGCAAGAAGCAGCTCCTCGCCCAGAGCTTTCGGAGGGAATGTGGTCTGGACAGCACCTTGACTTGGGATTTTGGGCCTCCAGAAGCAAAAGTTTCTGACATCTTAAGCCACCAATTTTCTGATAACTTGTTAGAGCACCATAAGAAACTAACTAGACTTCAAAGCAAAACAAATCTCAGCATCTAGGAAAAAAGAACAAATTGCTTACGTAGAAAAATTAGAGTCATCATCAGACTTTTGAACAGCAATGCTTTACTGCCTCACAAAAACAGAAAAACACATTTATAATGCTCCAGAAAAGGAACATGCCAATCTCTATATTCAGTAAAACTGACTTTCAAGTACAAAAGGCACCCACTGTTTTCTACTGTCAATATGCAAGAACTCACCGCTAAGGTTTATCTCACAAGGGTACAAGTGAATTTTTCTAAAAGTAGAATATAAACGTCCGAACACAATAACTAAGAAAATGACATGAAGGCTATGTTAACCAGTTGGATGAAAATATTTCAAATTGTATATGAAAGCACCACACTGTACCCCATGATTGCATTAATGTACACAGCTATGATTTAATGAAAAAAACATATGCAAGAACTCTGGGGATATTTACTCTCTTGAGGTTTCCTGAGGAATCTTCAAGAGTAGGAGCTTGAGACCATCAAAATACCGAGGCACTGAACTTAGCCTGGTAATGAGCAGGAACTCAGCCTGCACGCTGGGCTCTCTCCCCAAGGAAACTCAAATCAAGTAACACAGGACACTCCAAACGGAGGACCTTCACTCTCCACTACCTTAATACGCTAAGCCCTCCAAGGGCTGGCCACCAGCACCGAGCAAGCAGATGGGATAATACCCTAAGTGGCACAAAGGAAGGAAGGAGAAGAATCAAGATCCTGACCTGGGACAGAGACGCCGGCCGACGCTGACCGGGGACAGAGATGCCGGCCGACGCTGACCGGGGACAGAGATGCCGGCCAACGCTGACCGGGGACAGAGATGCCGGCCGATGCTGACCTGACCGGGGACAGAGACGCCGGCCGACGCTGACCGGGGAGACAGATGCCAGCTGATGGGGAGGAGTGACAGTCATCTTGGAGGATGAAGGGAAAGGAAAACACTGTTTTCCTCCTTTAACCCACATTTTGGTGGCTTCTCATACTTGTAACTTGTCCATCGACTCTAAACAATCTCCAGGTCATTGCTGACAGTGAAACCCTTTAGAAAACCTCAGAACAGCCACACTGTGCCTCAGAGCAGGACGTGGGGGGAGCACGTGATGGGGTGTTGTAGCTCAGGCTCCTAGCACCCAGGCTGGAAGACACAGGTGTCTGTAGTAGGAACGGAAGCCCAGTGACCAGCTCCTACATCTGCTAGACTGCAGAGCGAGCGTGAGTGCTGGGAGCACCGTGACAACACGGCAGCCTGTTTTAGGAAGTGAGAATCCCCACATAAAAATAGACAGAGTATCTGGATAGCAATAAAAAAAAAAAAAAAATCCAAGGATGCAATTTACAACAGAACTAGGTGAGAAAGTGTCCCCACAAAAACTCCAAAATCCAAGTGAGTGGGGACAAGCTGCAAATAGCCACAAGACTGACATGGTATCCCATCTTCATGGTGAAAGCAGAGAGAACAGAGAACCCCCCAAAAGAGCCAACCAAACTCACTAGAAGCCCAGTGGAAGAATTTAAAAAGAGCAGCTGAAATTAGGAAGAGTTTGTCCGTGGCCAGCAGGGAGGTCTGATGCATCAGGACAAGTCCAGACCCTGTGACCTGGAAAGTGACCACCGAGGTTCCCTTCCAGAACAGGGCCAGGAATCAAAACATTTCCCCTACTAAAAGGGACCAAGGGTAGAGAAGGTCTACATAAAAGTGGAGAGAAGGGCTGAGCAGGTCACCCGAAAGCAAGCCACTATATTTTGAAAATTACCCCAAAACACCAGAAAATAGAGCTCTGTAGAAGCTGGAAAAGCTATCCAGGACCAAGCCTCTCTCTGAAAGTTTAAGAAAATATTATAAAGATGAGCAAGATAAACATAATAAAGTCACTGATAACAAAAGTTTATCAAGGAAATGCCAGAAAATAGATCAAAACTGTTATTGACTATTTAAAAAGAGAAAAAGATTAAGAAAAAAACACAACATAAAATCCTACAAATCAGAATTTGAAAAACTCAGAAATAAAAGGACAAAACCCAACAAAAAAAGCAGACATAAAAAATTATTTCAGAAACGAAAACTAAACTCAAAGACACACACGAGCAAATAAACACTTAATATGTCTTGTGAGAAACAGAAATTAAAGTACAACTTCTTTAAAAACAAAACAAAACTAAGATATAGAAAGGATCTCAGAAAAGGTGACAAAGATGAACAACAGGTGAAATGATCAAAATACGGACACAGTCAAAGAATAAAATAAGCAACCGCAGTGATCACGTACTAAAAGTCATAATAAAAACACTTTCCTGAAATAAAAAAAAAAAATTAAAACTTTCGAACTACAAATTTAAAGAGCACGCTACACACCGGGAAATAATGCAGAATGACCTATACCTTCGATCAAGACATACTCCTATAAAGTTACGGCAAATAAAATTGTATTATCAGACTTTGGGATGGCAATGCTTTATGCCAGATAAAATAGAATAGCACATTTACAATACTCCAGGAAAGAAACTCTGAGTCCTAATATCCAGCAAAAATTAACTTTCACATTAAAAACAAAAACAAAAACAAACTTTTATGTATCAGCCACAGGAAAGAGCCCTGGGAATATTATTCCGCTGATGCCTTTCTGGATATTCCAAAGTAAAGCTTCAGACAATCAAGAAAACATGAGAGATACTAGTTAACCTAGGACTGGTGACGGGCATGAAAGACAGATGTAACTGTAGACTAGTCTAGACGAGGGCTAAAAGGGGGACAATGTAAGAAGAAATGGCTGTATATGCGGAAAATTTAGATATAGTTCAAATAGTAAAAAATAGGGAGGCGTATTTTAGGAATTAAAAACTGATCAGAGATGTATCCAGTTTCTGGGCTGCAAGTAGAGGGCTCACTACCATCCTCAGGACAAGAAAAAAGCTGATCCAGCAGGAAATAAACAATTCTTTATAGATTGATCAGAGATTTGAGGTCACACTGAAAACTAGACAGACAGGCAGAGACAGAAAGAATCAAGGGATGCAAGGAGCAGAAATCGCCACTGGCGCCAGGAACTGGTCAGAAGGCTTCGAGGATACGTGGTTAATTGCTGAGACTGTGTGGCAGACTAGCTTGAGAGAAAAACCCCAGACCCAGGGATCCCCTCACACTTTGCCGACTTTCGCCTCCAGGAGCCCCACCAGGTTCTTGGGGTGAAAAATCAGATTAAAGATTGTGCTTCATGGAAGGAGAAAAGAACAGCATTTTAAAACGAGTACAAAGTAATCTTTACAAAGAGCAAACTGCTTTGCCAGAGCCCAGACAACTAGGGAAATGCCCAAGCCATTCCCCTCTCACTGGAGGCAGGAAAGAAAGCTGAGAGACACCCGTGAAGGTCACGGCCAAGGGGCGCTGGCTCACTAAAGGGGTGAGATCTAATCACAGGATTACAGGCCATGTCCCCTTTTCCACACCTCATCAGAAGGGTTCCTACTTAATAACATGGACTACAGCAGAACACCAAGCTTGGGATAGATTTAAGGAGGAGTCAAGAGGAAAACGCCCAAAGACAGAGGGCAGGACGGCAGAAAACTGAGCCCCGGACACCCCCAGCTACAGCAAACAGAAAAACTCACACTAAAAGCCTATTTAACCCTCAGTTCCTTTTACCCAGTAATCCACAGCTGGTTTATAACAACATTAAAATGTACTCTAATTTGAAAAAGAAAAATACAATCTAGAGAGAAATCAAGCCACAGAACCAAACTCAGATATGGCAGATACGTCTGAATTGACTGACCGGGACTTTAAAACAACTATGAT
Source organism: Otolemur garnettii (assembly GCF_000181295.1). Classification (NCBI taxonomy): domain Eukaryota; kingdom Metazoa; phylum Chordata; class Mammalia; order Primates; family Galagidae; genus Otolemur; species Otolemur garnettii. Next base: position 16,256,005 of record NW_003852414.1, on the reverse strand, counting down.
TGATGGGCTCAGAGTTCTAATGGAAGAAATGAATGACGTCCAAGAACAAATGTCTCTAAGAGAGACAGAAACTCTAAGAAAGAGGAAAAAGGAAAGGCTAGATAGAGGTCAGAAACTCTAGAAAGGAAATAGAGAATGGATACAGACAAGGAGAGAATCAGCAAGCTTCAAGATCTAGCCACTTCCTAATCTAACAAGCAAACACAAGAAAAGAATGTGGGGAAAACATCTTAGACTATCTCAGCCCCACGGGATAAGTACAAAAGTGTGACGTGCACCGAACAGGAATAGGAGAAGAAACAGAAAAGGAACAGAAGAAATATCTGAAGCAATATGGCTGAGAACTTTCCACAATTAATGACAGACATCCATCCACATATCTCGGAAGCTCAGGGAACACAAAAAAGGATAATTACAAAAAAGCATATGCCTATACACGTCATGTTCAAATGGTTAAAAAAAAAAAAAAAAAGATCAGAGACAAAATAGTGAAATGAAGTCAGAGCAAAAAAACCACCTTAACCATAAAGGAACCAGGACAGGAATTACATCAGACTTCTCTAGGAAATCAGGCAAGCAAGAACAGAGGGGGGTTCAATATTTAAAGCGTTAAAGGGAAAAGATCTTGTCATCAATGAAACTGTCCATCAAATAGGAAGGAGAAATAAAGAGGTTTTTTTAGACAGATAAAAATTGAGGAAACAACTTAATGGTAGACCTGCCTTGTAAGAAATGTTAAAACAAGTTAATCAGACAGAAGGAAACTGATACTTAAGAAAGTGGGATCTACCTAAAGTATGTTAGAGAAGAAATGAACAAAGGTCATCAAAAGTGGTTTATTACTCTTATTCTTAACTGATCTAACAGGTAAAAGACTGTTCAAAATACTACTAGCAACCTTGTATTGGTTGGTTATAGCTTAGATAAGTGAATGACATGTTGTCAGGGACAGGATGGAGGAGCTACAAGGATTCTGTTGTAGGGAACTCCCTCTGAAGTGGCATAGTGTCACTGGGAAATTAACTGAGACAGTTATAAAGGTGTATTGTATGTAAGCTCAGGGCACTCACCAAGAAATTTTTAAAGGCAAATGTGCAGACAGGAGACAGATGAAATCGTACAGAAAGCTCAACTAAAACCACAGAAAGCAGAAAAGATTTGGAAGATCAAAAAAAAAAAGGATAATCCAACTATGTCAACAATCACAGGATGAACTCAGAGAGGGTTGAGGGCCATGACCAGGAGATGCCGGGGCCTCCAGGCTGCTGACAACGTCCTGTTTCTTGGTGTGAAAATGTGTGAGCTTGCACAGTCATGGATGCACATATGTACATAAACACCTCAATCAAGGCTTCTGAAGTGGATTTCTTTATAGTATGTGAGTTTTTGGAGGAGCATTCCTGTTTCCCCAGCTCAATTGGTGCCAGCGAGGGTGGACTGTATCCCTGAATGCATTCTTAAATTGATAAGGAGTTATTAGTCCAGGGAGGGCTGGGAGGACGGGTTCTAGAACATGATGAGACTGCCAGTGGGCACTGGGCACGCTTGCCGAATTAGCCACTTCTCTTCATCTCCCCACTCGGGTACACACCTGGGCCTGTGCCTGTCAGAAATGACTAAGGCAAAACAGCACAAGCCAAGAACAGGGCTTCTGAGCTCTGACTACCTGGGTTCAAATCCTGCTTCTACCACTTATTAGCTGTGTGACTTTGAAAAACTTGTTCCAGCTCTCTAAGTGTTTCTGGTTCTTCCGACAGTAACTGGATAATGATAATTAAATTGTGAGGTTTAAAGAGGAGTCATCCACACAAAGAGCTTAGCAGACTGGCAGCATGCCTGGTGCGTGGTTAACATGGGCCATATTTTATTTCATACGCCCTGTGTGCGCAGGGCGTGGTATTTTGATTATATTATCTGTAATTTTTATCCTCCCAACAAACTGTACACAACCTGCAAAATACAAACTTGCAACAGATTAATAAGCATTTTTGATGTAGTCTGAAGATTTGATATTTACAGCTGCATAAAAAAAAAACCCTAATATACATCAGAACATTTGCAAAACACCATTCATATACTGAGGTTGCAAACTATAAAACCGAGGCCAAAGAGCCGTTCGAAGTAGCTGCCTGTATGCTTTTTATTTGGCCCAGTTTGTTCTTAAAATTATAAGCTATACAGAATCCACAGGAGTAACAGATACGCAATGAACATATGAAATTTAAAAAAGACCTTTATGAGGTGCTGGTAAATTACAACTGCAATTTCCATTTAATTAACTCAGGTTTATTTTCTTTGATACATGAACCAATATTTCCCCAACACAACCTCTTCTGGCATCAGACTTCCTGGAGTGTTTTAAGCTAATGTTCTAAGTTTGAAAATAGAGGAAAATGTCTAAGCAGTATTAAAAGATCTCACATCTGACCATTAAATTCAGTCAAGATTAATTGTCATTCAGGAAACCATAAAGAATGGGACAGAGGGTCCAGTTTAAAATTGAGGAGATGGAGATGAAGTTGCTTCTTGTGTTTGCTTCAACAGTGCAAGCTCTGCAACAATCCTGCAAATCCAAGTTTCCAAGATGGCAGGGCTAACCCAATGACATGTTTTATTGGCCAAGCATAATGTTTTAAAGGATTCTGAATTGAATGCCTTACAGGTTCAACCTTTTTTTTTTTTTTTTCTGCTGCCCGTTGGAAGAAGAAGAGTTGTCTTGAGCCACATATTAAATACACAAACACTAACAACAGCTGATGAGCAACAACAACAAAAGATCCGTGCATAGTTTCCACAAAATCCAACTCCACACACAAGCCGAACAGGCCTCAAATAATCTGCACACGGCCCACGGGCTGCAGATTGGACACCCCTCCAAGGTAAAGCCGGCCCTGTAAGTTATCCTTCCTTAGCAATCAGGACTGGCCCTTTTGGTCTTTAAGGGCTAGGAAACAACAGAGCAGTGTTACAGAGCTAAGGTTTAGACACACTCAAAGGACTTATTTCCACAACCTAGAGAGCTTTCTGCTTTCTTAACTGGAGTCTGTATCATCAAGAACCTTTAATGTAGCTGTTTTAGGCTGAACTATGTTCCCCCACCCAGGACACACATATCAAAGAAGCTCTAACTCCCATTACCTCTGAACAGAGCCTTTAAAGAGATGATTAAGTTAAAATAAGGTCCTGGGGTGAATCCTAACTGAATCTGCCTGTTGTCAGATTAGGATAAGGGGGAATCAGGCAACAGAAAGACCCCAGGGAAGTAGAGGAAAGACCAGCTGAGGATGCAGCAAGAAGGCGGCCGTCTGCAAGCCCAGGAGAGAGGCCTTGCAGGAAGCCACCCCTGCTGGACCTCTGATCCAAACTTCTAGCCTCCGGGACTGGGAGAAATAAATAACTGTTGTTTCAGCCACCTGGTCTGTGACATTTTATTTTTGGCAGCCGTAGGAAATCAATAGAGTAGATTATGTCACCCTATCCTTTGCCTTTTCTGACACCTTAAATCCAAAATATCATTTTGCATTATTAGGCATCACACTGATGAAATCTGTGCAACTGAACATCCCATTCCACCCCCATGTTTCATCTGGAGGCACCCAGGCTGAGCAGCACCTCTCCGCCCAGAAGCCGGTGCCAGGTGGCTGCAAAATAGGCCAGCCTCAAAGATGCTTTGGATCAGACTGACCACAGCACAGGTGGGCCTTCCTTCACGGTGAGCCCACCTCTTTATCAGGAGAAAGAGTCCCGGTGAGTGAATGAGGAACTGCAGAGGCAGAAATGGATCACTGGGGAGGCCAGATGCTGGGTTTGGTCTCTTGAGAAGCCTGGAGCAAGAGGCAGTGGCTCAACACTGACCCCTGCTGGTCAAATGACTCATCTATAGATTGGTCCTCAGCCTTGTTTTCACATTGTCTTTTTACTTTAAAAAGTTAAAAAAAAAATAAACCAACTTGTACAAACTTGCTATTCAAAGAAGCAAGAGGCCTTTATAAGACATAAGGAAATAATGTCTGTTTTTTTTCTCTGTATCTCATATGTCTAGATTGAGTTTTCTTTCAACCACTTTCATGTAAATTTAGGGACAGAGGATACAGGATATAGTTTTCAAGTATTTTCCATGCCAATTTTAGCTGATTATAATGGCAAAGCACTGGGTGTTATGGTTTCTTACGGTGAAAATACAACTACTTCAGGTCGAATAAACACCTCAGCATTGTCTTAACATAGCAAATATTAACTTACCACTGAATAATTTAAAAATTCAATATAGAGAAACATCCCCAAATGACTCTGTTTAAATGTCTATCAAGAAAAATATACCTCTGATACAGAGTTATTACAGGAACTAGGGCCTTTTGATTCTTAGTTGAAAAACCACCAACAGTAATGTACCTGTATCAGTGTCAATGAAGAATTAGGCACAATTAAAATCCCATGCAATGCCCTGCTGTCTCCCAGCCACCTCACGGGTCTGTGGTCACCACTGTCCCTGCACCCTGGGCCCAGCCACCCAACTACTGGGAATTCTGAACCAAGCAAGGAGATAGCAGGTGGTCTGGTGGCATGAGACCACGAGACAAGCAGGCAAAGACCACGGAGAAGCACCAGCACCAGATTCCCTAGAAATAAAAAGACATTGTCTTTCATTTACTATACAATCACAAGACGAAACAGTTTTTTTAATTTTTTTTTTTTGAGACAGAGTCTCACTCTGTCACCTTAGGCTAGAGTGCTATAACATCATAGCTCACAGCAACCTCAAACTCCTGGGCTCAAGTGGTCCTCTTGCCTCAGCCTCCCAAGCAGCTGGGACTACAGGTACCTGCCAGGATGCCCGACTAATTTTTCTATGTTTTGGTAGCAAAGGGGCCTTGCTCTTGCTCAGGCTGGTCTTGAACCCCTCAGCTCAAGCAATCCACCCACCTCAGCCTCCCAGAGTGCTAGGATTATAGATAGAACAGTTTTTAAAATACAGTCCTGAGCTGCTTAATGTTTCTGACAACAACGGATCACACATATGAAGGTGGTCCCATGAGATGACAATACTGTACCTTTTGACTATACCATTTCTATGTTTAGATACACAAATATTTACCCTTGTGTTACAACTGCCGACAGCACTTGGTACAGTAACCTGCTGTCCAGGTGCGTAGCCTAGGAGAGAGAGGCTGTACCGTCAAGCCTAGGTGTGTAGTGGGCTAACATCTAGATTTGTATAAATATAGTCTATGATGTTCAAACAACAAAATCACCTGGTGATTTCTTTCTTAGAACGTAGCATCCGCTACTAAGCACCACACGAGTGTGCTAATCGTGCACATGGAGACTTGTATGTGCCAGGTGACAGACCAGGCACTTGGCAGACAGTAGCTCCCTATGACCCTATGAAATAGGTTCTCTTATTATTCCCATTTTACAGATGTGGAACCTGAGGCACAGAGAAGTTAAGTAACTTGTCCAAGGTCACACAGCTAGTAACACACCAAGAAGCAGCCAACCGGACTAGAAATATCCAAAGATGGCAAAACGGTAAAACGTCATTACTGATCCAGTAACGCACCAGGGGTTGCAACTTTTCTTTGTTTTCATTTCCCATCTCGATGAAACATTTCCAGCTGTTATCCTCTTCTAAAATGAAAACTAACACTTGTTGGATCCATTATGTTCCTGATAGCTGTAAACTGTTTTCCCCTCTGGAAGTTAGGAGAAGCCTGCATAGAGACAGGGTACATGTGCTGTTGTCCTGCACCGCACTTTCTAGCTCAGCTGCCCTGAATTTCTTCACTAGAAACAGTAATGTTTGTCCCTGGATACACTTCCTCAAGCTCTATGCCAAGTTCAGGGCTAAGAGCACTGTGGGCACAGAAGAGACACTTCAGCCAGGTCAGACGTGACAGTGGCTTAAAACTGAGCACACTGTGGGGTGGGAGACTTCCCAGAAGGGATGACACAAGAATGGAGTCCCAGGGACAGGGAAGACCTGCCTTCTTTCAACAAGCATTAACTGGCAAGAGAGTGAGTGGGACAGCAAAGAGGCAAAAGCCTTCTCAGGCCAAGAGATGACACATTTAAAAACACTAAGGTGAGTGTCTACATATGACTTCAGTGAAGTGAAAAACACAAAAGGTTCTAATGAAGATTACAACTGGCTCGGCGCCTATAGCTCAATGGCTAGGGCGCCAGCCGCAAACAACAGAGACGGTGGGTTCGAATCCAGCCTGGGCCTGCCAAACAAGACAATTACAACAAAAAAATACAAGGCGTTGTGGTGTGCGCCTATAGTCCCAGCTACTTGGGAGGCTGAGGCAAGAGAATCACTTAAGCCCAAGAGTTTGAAGTTGCTGTGAGCTGTGATGCAACTTCACTCTACCCAGGGTGACAGCTGTGACTTTGTTTCAAAAAAAAAAAAAAAAAAAAAAAGATTACAGCTAAAACTGCACATTCTTCCTGGTCTTTGATCTTTCCCTCCAAACAGCCCCGACTGATAACATATGCTCCTAACAGGGGGACCACTTCCAGGTTTAACAAAACTTTGGAAATAGCCCTTCCAGATAACCCATGATTGTGTTTGTTGATTACTTTGTACGGTCCTTTAGAAAGACTGCCCCCTTGAGAGCAGATTATTTATTTTTCTTTTTAAAGATTTGAAAAATATTTTAGTCTAACCTGATTTTAAAAAATGATAAAGGATTGACCACCCAGAGGGCAATAAACTTGAACAGATTAAAAAGTCATAAAAGATACAAATCAAAGAAATGAAAGGAAGTCCATCCGCCTGCAGCTGGGCCTCGCTGCCTCTACGGGAGCTGATTACTGGCCCCTTCCACGCCACCAGCTTCATCATCCAGCTGAGGACAGTTGCTGCTCAGGAAAGAGCTTCTGCAGTGAAATCAATCTCTTCAAGTAAAAGAATAAAATCAGCAGCATTACTCTTAGAAGAAGAAAATGTGTATGCACATTATGTGCCGTGTAGAAAAAAGCGGAAAAGAAATAAAATGAGGACTAATTTCATATATATAGCTATCTAATTCAATTAGAATCCCAGGCTAAAGTGCCAAACACTCCAGGTTCTAACAAGCCACACAAAAAATTCTAACCTATGACAGAAATGCCTTACCCAGTCTAATTAACCAAACTAAATTCAGAGTTCAGACTATGTTGAAACTAAGTATAGACGAATGAGCCTCTAACTGGATATTTGCATTAATAATTATCATTTAAATAGGATTATGGTATTTAACACTAAACCAGTCTGCTTACATTTCCACTTGATAAGGAACTTGAGGCTCAGAGAGGTTAAGTAGTTTCTCTAATGTCACACAGTACTAAGGAGCAACTCTGAACCACTGTGCACAAATCCAAGTTCCCCTCATATGCACTGTGCTCCTCTGCCTCTCTGGGTTGGATCTAAGCATTTCTAGAATCTGGCTGGGCTGGCAGAAAACTGTAGAGCCAGCCTGATTATCTGTCTCCACCGTAAGATGTTTTCCCCATTAGAAAGGTGTTTTGGGTACCTGAACTCCTCAAAACATTTCTCAAAGGTAATTTACTGTTGGTGAAGAAGCAAAGTGCTATGTCTACAAGACACGACTCTCCCGAGCAGAAAGATGGGCATCTCTTATGCTTACAAATAGTACTAAGCCTCATTATCTTCAAAGCGCAATTCTTGTTGCTAAACCTTTTGAGAAATTAAATAAGGATGATGACAGGAAAGCTTGAGAGACAGAAATAACCATTTACTGTACATGCAAGTCAATTGTTCATTGTTCCCTGTGTTTACTGTGGATATTAAAATATTATAAAACTTCATGGTTAGAGTTAACATTTTATAAGTGAAAGAACATGGGAATTCTCACATATAGTTAATGCAGCTATGTCGAATTCCTAAGTACAAGTATATGCTCAGCAAGTGAGCCCGAGAGGAGAACGGGCTTCTGCAGAGTCTTCTGGAAGCCTCCAGACTCCGAGGAGACCAATGGTCAGGGAGTTAGCAGAGAGTAGCCACTCCGTGGGCCAACGCTACAGAAGCCAGAGAAGGTGGAATTTCCAAGTTCACCTCCACTGAACTTCCCAAGAGGTACTACTGCTCTTCCTCAGCTGCTACTTACTTTGGGAAAATTTAAGAATGATCTCGCATTTCACCACTCAATGGTGTATGGGGAACATTTTTTTTTTTTTCAGGAAGCATGTGGTTATCTTTTCTTCTTCAATAAAAGCCAAGGCTTCAAAGAGATAATGGAGCTGAACCAAAATAGCTACGCCACTCTTCCCACTTATAAATATTACATAAAGTTTCCTGTTCAAAAGCTGGAGGGTGTAAAGCTACTCTGCTGAAAACAGCCTCTTTTTCAACCTCATGAAAAAAAGGGTGCAGAGGGCGGAAAGCCCTGCGGAGGGCAAGGGTAGCGTTGTGCTGGGCATCCCGGCCCCATTCCCTTCTGTATTTCCTCTATGCAGCGGTTCTCAACCTGTGGGTCGCGACCCACAGGAAATATATTAAGGGGGCGTGGCATTAGGAAGGTTGAGAACCACTGCTCTATAGCAACAAGGTCCCCAGTAATGACCACAATCTGGCACAGCTAGGCAAGGGCAGAGAGGGACAAAGACAATATCTATCAAGAAAAATATACCTCTGATACATAGTTATTACATGATCTAGGGTCTTTGATTCTTAGTTGAAAAATCACCAATAGTACCTGCCAATTCAGTCCTGGAGACAGCTACTCTCTTGCTGACATCAGGAATCCATTCCTACCATAAGAGACCAACATGCACCAAAACCCAAGCCTGACGCAGGTATCTTCTTAACAGTTACCAAATGCAAACTGTACAATGGTTCACTCCTTTTCCTTTGGCCACGACATATCCATAGCATCACCCCCAACCTCTGGTCCAGGCACGAACCATGGATTCATAGTAATCCTGGTTCCACTCTCTACACGCCTAACAAGCTACCCATCATCTTTTAGGGTCCCCTGGACATTTTCTTTCTTTCTGTTGTCACAACCTGGACCGGGGGCGGGAGAGTCTCACAAATTTGTAGGCCTAATCCACCATTCTTGTACCTCCTTCATTCATAAAACATTTCTGAGCACCTCTTCGGCTCCAGACACTATTATAAAGAAGGCAAACATGGGTGTTACACAGCCTTTGCCTTCCCAGTCTGTCAGTGGGGAAGAGATTTCTAGATTAAAAAAAGAAGAAGAAATAGCGGGTGGCGTCTGTGGCTCAAAGGAGTAGGGCGCTGGCCCCATATGCCAGAGGTGGCGGGTTCAAACCCAGCCCTGGCCAAAAACTGCAAAAAATAAAAATAAAATGTATACACACACACACACGCGCGCGAGTGTGCACACGTGTGCCTGTGTGTATATATATATATATATAATTCTATGTAACAGGAGTCACAAAGCAAGGGATTTGCAACTTCACAGAGGAAAGAGTGACTATGTCAGCTTGATACACACAGAGAAGGCTCTGCATAGGCTGCAATGCCTAAGCTAACTCTTAACAGAGAAGTTGACAGGATTTCAGGTACAGAAGAGTGGGAAGGAGGAAGAGGAAGGCACCAAGATCTAAACGAGTATGCTGTGGTTCAGAAAGAGCAGTAGATTCGGTGTGGCTGGGACACAAATGTGTGGAAGGGATAAGGGTGTGGTCCGAATCACAAAGGCCCTGTATGTCACACCGAGGAAACTAGAGCGTCACTGTCAGTAACGGACAAGCTGGAGGAACGCTGAGAAGGTCCAGAATGTAGCCCCATTAGCCAGAACAAGTGCTTTAGTTCACTTACGCCGTGTTTGTTCAACAGCGGACTTTAATAGCCAACATCCCAAACTTAGGAAATTTAAAGAATCTTGGCTTCTTTAAAAAAGTAAATTAATTGGCAACAGTGGTCCAAAAAAATGAAGTGGCTGTTCAGTAAATGGAGAATCCACCCAAACGTATGGCATTTATGAATCAGCACAGCAACTACTGCCTGTGTGATTCTTATCCTGGATTTACCAGTTCATTTTCCAGGTAGAACAGAACAAATTTTGACTGCAAAGTACCTCAGGGAAGCTCCGGACAAGCGGCGTTTACAAGCAGGGGGTTGGAGGAATTATAATGCTCACACCAGGACCAGCAGTTACTTGGCAAACTTAGAAACCCTTCCAGCTCATCTCCAAGGGGAAAGACTTGAGCCGCCGGGAACTTACACAAGCCGTTGACATCCAGCATGTTGGAGATGCCGCGGTCACTCATGTCCACTTCCGGCTGGTTCTTCTCGCGACTCTCCTCCACCAACTTTTTCAGGGACTTGGACATGGTCTGTACCAAACGACAACAGTAAACACGTGGGCGATGGCAGCAAGGTGCAGGCAGAGAAAGGACAGACCCCTCCGCCGCCGCCGCTCCCCGGAGTTCCCGGGGCTCGACAGTGGGCGTCAGTCAGAACGCGGGGTCCGGGTGCCTGAGGGGGCAGGGCGGGGTCGGGAGTGGGAAGAGTCCGGCACCAGCCCGGCAGCGCCGGGGCAAGCGAACCCGAGTGAAAAGTCAGGTACACTCACCGCGGAGAGCAGCACCTAGCGGGGTGGGCGTGGAGCGACAGGCGTCGGCGGCAAGAGTCGCACACCTCACCGGCGCAAAGCTGGCACCAACGAGGAACACGCCCTGTCCGGGCGCTCGGCGCAGGCGCACGCCGAGCCGCTCCCAGCTCCACGCCCCGCCCGCTCCCGACCCTTCCCAAATTAGGAGAACAGTTCACTAGATGTGGCTCCCGGGTGAGGCTCCGCCCACCAAAGAATACGAACCCCGGGGCTGACCAATCGTATCCATTATTTGGCTTCGAGACTCCGCCCCACATAGAGCTCAGGCAATTACTGTGGGGAATCGCCCTTAATTTTGAAGTTCTTATTGGACTGGAGTTGGAGCAGGCGCATTGGTTTTGCGCATGCTCAGATGGTCGGTCGTAGCCCTGGGTGCTGTGGGCGGAAGCAGGGAGGTTTGACTAGCAAGGTGGGAGCTGAGGGTGGTTCCTGCGAAAGCCAAAAGTAAATTAACCTCCCAGAGTCCTGGTTCTGTGATTGCTGCTTCACTCGCCAGATGTTGTTACCCCGAGTCCAGTGTACATAATTGTCCCTTGAACGGCCCTGGAAGCATCTCCATGTGTTAGTTGCTCTTCCAGACAAGAATTCAGTCGCTCTGTATCCCCAGCACCCGGCTGGAAACCGTGCTTTTTGAAATCTTGCGGGTTTCTACTGCTGGCTTTTCCACCTGACCCTTTTGATCTCAAGCAACCGGAACCACCTTCAGGTTTAGAAGCTACAAGTAAAAGCCAGCCCTTTTAAAAGTCAGAAGTTGGTTTTTACACCTGTGAAACACGACGTTACCACTTCCAGGAACCCCCCACTTTATCTTCCAAAGGCAACCAAATTTTGAATTGGGGCAAAACTGCTGGCCTCTGCCTCTCTGTTTGCTAACACAGTTCCAGTCACCCAGTAATGTACTGTGAGTCTCACACCCAAAAATGTGTCCTTAGAGACAGTTTCATACTATGGAATTTAAAACTGATAGGCATTTTCCTCCTGGGATCACAGATGATAGACAAGTCTTTTAGGTACGCTCATAGGCATTTTTATATTGCAGATTGTAACAGCAATTAAAGCCTTAAAGAGATGTATAGTATTGGAATAATGGCCTTGAATCAATGGAGTAAAAGAAGGATCTGCACCCTTAAATATGAAACAATTTCTTCTTCAAAAATTCCGAGTGAAAGGATCATGCTTGCATTAGTCTTTAATCTGAAACGGTTCCTTAGTCTTTTCATTTGTTGAAGTGGAAGTTCCTTACATGTACAGGGCAGGTACCTTGTAGAACAAAGTAGACAGGTTATAATTTTTGGAGAAATACCACTAAAGCAATGTATCTTTCCCAGTGCCTCACATCAAGGTACAAATTATACTGGTTCCTCCCAATACAGGTGATGTTAGCTTTGATCACTTTGGTTAAGGTGGCGTCTGTAATTTTTCTTCAGTGGACAGTTACTATTTTTCCCTTTAAAATTCAACTACAGGATTATGTAAATATCCCATTCCTCATCTCACTGTTTCCCACTAGTTTTAGCATCCACTGATGATTTTCTCACTTCATGATTTTATCTATATTTATTAGCTGGTATTCTACTGATACATCCATTTCTTGAATCATTATCTTTTTTTGAAAAGTGCTTTTTGAGAAAATGAGAATTTTTCTTTGATCAATTTCTGATAATGAATCTTCACTATGTAGGTTGAAGATGTTAGGACCTGTGTTTGGTGGGGCTGCCATAACAAAATTCCACGACTGGGTGACTTCCAAGATCCAGGTGCTATCAGATGTGATTTTTCCTGAGGACTCTCTCCTTGGCTTGCAGACATCTGTGTTCTTTCTGTGTCTTCACAAGGCCTTCCCTCTGTGCAAGCACGCTCCTGGGTGTCTCCTCCTTATAAAGCCACCAGTCCTATGGGAGTAAGGCCCTATCCTGCCTTTTGTTTTTTGAATGCACTCCCCTCAATCTTCTCTGAGGATAATAGTGGTTAAACCTTTCTTCTGTTCACTACATTATGTTTCTTCCAGGGTCCTATTTTATGTATATTTACCTTGTTTTTTCCCAGTCATGCTAGTGAAATTCTTTCTCTGGTGATTGATTCTTGGTTGTCTTTTCCATTCAAGTGAGAAAATGTGAGCGTTTCCAGATAGTTGCAGTGGTTTCTTTCCTCTCTTGTTTTTACAAGTATCATTTTCCTTCCAGGTCCCTGGGATGTTTGTTAAATTTCTTTAGAGGTAAAAATCTAGTTTTATGCCTGCACATCATCACCAAGCTGTCTTCCCTGGAGGGAAATGATGGATTGCATGTGCCGATGAACACAATTGCATTACTTCTAGTCTCACCTTCTCACACTGTACCTGCCAGCCCCACATCCAGATGACACCTGGGACAGAGATTTCCAACCCTGCTGCATTTCTCTCTTGAAGTTATCTGAGGCTGCAATTTCTTTCTTTTTGTTGCATTCATCAGATGCTTCCATTCCTGTTTTCCAGACATTTGTTTGCACTCCTGTTAGAGACAGGAAAAATCAAACTATTTTTCCTACTCTCCTACACTTCTAACACTAGATGTCTCCCGTGCACCAGGCAATTCTCCGGTAGACACTAGGTGAGTGTCTTGCAGTTCATTCCGACACTATCTACCTACCTGAGTTAGAGTCAAATGGCAGAGGAAGCCACTCATGGGGCCAGGTATGGAAGGGCCCCAAGTGTAAGCTGGAGTTGGGGTCCACCAGCCTCCCAGTAAGTAGATTGTTCCCCTGCCCGGAGCTCTCTGACTTCCAAGGTTCACCAAGCTTCATGAGGCTTCATCGTATAGGCATGATCCATCTTTAACTCAACGTCCAGCTCCTCTCCAATTCCCAGAGGAGGGTGGTGGGATGGGGCTGAGAGTTCTAAGCTTCTAATCATTGCTTGATCTTTTTAGTAAGCAACCTCTCACCAGGAGCCCCCCTCCCCCTCAAGAGTCACCTCATTAGGATAAAAGAAGGTCCTCTCATCCAGATTTCCTGGGTGAAATTTGTCCTAGCTATTTATTTATTTATTTATTTTTGCAGTTTTTGACCGGGGCTGGGTTTGAACCCGCCACCTCCATTATATGGGGCCAGCACCTTACTCCTTTGAGCCACAGGCCTAGCTAATTTAACTCAGAAAATTCTAAGGGATTTAAGAGCTCTATATCAGGAACTGGGGTCAAAGACTTAATATTTGAACAAAAGATGTAATTAGCTCCCTTCTCCCCATCATTCAAAACATTACCAAAGTTTGTTGTTTTGAGACAGAGTCTCACTTTGTCACCCTCAGTAGTGTGTCATGATGTCATAGCTCCCAGCAACCTCAAACTCTTGGTCTCAAGTGATTCTCTTGCCTCAGTCTCTGGAGTATCTGGGACTACAGGCACCCACCACAATGCCTGGCTAATTTTAGAGGTCAGGTCCCACACTGGCTCAGGCTGGTCTTGAACCTGTGAGCTCAGGCAATCCATCCACCTCGGCCTTCCAGAGTGCTAGGAATACAGGCATGAGCCACCGCACCAGGTTCTTACCAAGGTTTTAGAAAGCCTGTTTCAGGAACTAAGGACAGAGACCAAATACATATTTTTTATCATATCACAATGTCACAATGGCCTTTTAACCCTCCTCTCATTCTGTTCACTTTCACCAGTACAATTCCTAAGGAAATGTGTCTCTAAATGCCACAGGTGTAGCTCATGGAAATAGGGCCAGCTGCCTGAGTGGGCAGCCTGTGCAGTCACTCAAGATAGGTACCTGCACCTGGCTTCATGCTATCACCAACTTGAAATCTTTAATGATCCTTGAACAAGAGGTTCTGCAAAATGCATAGTTGGTGCTACATGAAAAGTCAGTACTTGTCAGACCTTGAATCTCCTTTCCCGCCTGAGTGTCCCGTGCTCTGTCCTTACAGACAGCCTGCACTTCCGTACTTCCCTGTAGGACGGATGTCCCACCTGCCTCCTGGGTCCACAGAATATGGTGATCAGAATTACAGTATGAAAGATTCCGGGCCACACAAGGCACAATAGACCAGTGGTGACAGCTATATTAATATAAATTAAGATATACATCATAAATTTATAAATTTACTGAAAGTGCTTTTTTTAGTCTCTCAACTATGTTTATAATAAATTCCTTCCTTATATGACTTATAAATTAAAATGACCAAAATAAAAATTAAAAGGCAAGTTTTCATCAAATAAGGTATCATTTCTCTTTTAATAACTTCTCCCAAGAAGTTGATATGGCTGTGGACTCTATAAATACAACCTTTTGGCCGTTAACATTATTTTTGACACTGCACGGTCTGTAAGTCTTTTCTGAACTAACAATTGTGTTCAAAAACTCCCTAGCCCAGTTAACACGGTCAAGTTTTTCATGCTTTTAATAGAGCTATGGAAATACATTGATTTATGTTTAATTATTTCACACCTAGCCCTTCGGGCCCCAAGTATGGCACTTTCCCCTTGGGTTACAGAGGATAGAATCACAGCTCTTTCACTGAGGTGTTATAAAACTTTTTCATACCTTGTTTTTCTCATCTGTACAACGGGCATAATAGTTCTTACCTGTGTCAGGGAGTGATTTGTAAGAATGCTGCTTGACATAGGAAAAACACCGTGTGGATATAGCTGTCACTTTTGTTTATAAAATGAATGAGGTTTATGCTCACTCTGAAGAGTGCATGGTAGATTTTTAATTAATTCTTCCCATTTAATGAAGTTGAGATTTTGTAGGAAATTATGAAAAGTAGAACTGACATCCTGAGCATCCCCTAGTCCCAAAAGTCAGTGCCCCATCCACCCCCCCCCCCCCACAGGGCGTTCTTCACCAGAATGCCTGAAGCGAGAGGAGATCCCTCTGGGTCCTGAGAGGGCCTGGACAGCTTCTCCCTAAGCTACCCCAGCACATTCCTGGAAGCAGATGAGGGCCACTCCCCCCAACGTGGGATCTTAGGCTATGAAAGGGTAGGAACAGGCATTATTACCTGGGACAGGCCCCTAGTGTAGCTTCTAGGCCAAGTGTTAACCTGATGAACCATGAGGAGCCCTGAGGACCAGTGGTGTGCTGGGTTGGGCTCTTGCCTTCTGCCTGGTCCCTCCTAAGTAGGCAGTCCATAGTTCCCGCTGTGCTTAAAATGGGAGGGTCTGGAACAGGACCTTGAGGCTTTCTCCATTTATATATGATCAGTTGCAAACACTGAGCACTTCTTCTTTGATGTATTTCACACTAGTGCTCTTTTGAGTTTCCTCAGAACACCACTTTCCATTAACTCCCAAATAAGACCTCTTCCCGCCCACCCTCAAACCAACAAATTGCATGTGATGGCTTTTCAGATTCTACATACACCCTGAGAGCAGCATTTTGGTATCACTCAGTTTTTTAACAACCAGATACGTGCACCAAGGTGAACTAATTGGCTTGCTAGCCAGGAAGCTCCATGTGGCCCAATCTGGGAGAGGGAAAGTTATCTCCTGGCTACTAGATCTGGGAAGTCGACTCAATGTACATTTCACCAGGTAGGAAAATTAAGGCTGTTGCATTGGGACTGGTTCAGAAAACCAGGCAAGATGGAGCTGGGAGATGTGTTTCCTGGAGCAAGGAGACATCAGTAGCTGGAATTATGTGGCTGTCTTGTTCTCCACCTTCTCCTTGGTGTGTTTAGTGCAGGTCACACAGTAGAAGCTCAGTAAACATTTGGAAATAAGTAAATTAGTGTAAAGCAGAACCAGAGGATAGGAGAAGGGTCTTAGTAACAAGAGCAGCCAGGGCTCTTGTCTCCTTCTCCCAGATGAATTGCTCACAAACGTGTTTAGCCCACCGCCTTTTTGCTATATATGATAAGGCTATTTCTCAAGTAGACCATCCCCCAGCCCACTAAGAAATCACTGCTTATTTTATAGATAGCTAGCCTGGAAGATTCCTATAAAGGTGCGGTTTACCTTTTTCTGTATTTTCAACTTTAAAATCAACATAATAATTTGACAGTGCCTTCTTCACCTCCTGGACACACTAACAATCTTCCTAGGGAAGCGTGCCCCTCTGAATGACAGCGATACCATTACTCGAACGATGCAATCTAAGATCAAATCACCTTTTCTTGACAATTGCGTCATGTTAATAATCTTCCTTTCAGACAAAGTTCCTGGGCCATTTCACGTTACTGTTAAACTTTCCCTGTGGTCTGTGCCTTTGCAATTCATTTTTCAATAAAAGAGCAAGATCTGACATCTATCCCTATCAAATTTCATCTCGCTACTATTGGTCCATTGTTCCAGGTTGCCAAGAGCCTTTGCGTTTGATACTGTTATTCGTTGCATTTGCTGTTGTTCCCAATCGAGAATCGCCCAGAAAGTTGACGTATCTGTCCATCACAGGTAGTGAAAGGAAGCAGGAATTGTTAAGGTGAGAATATTTTATTGACGTGGCTCCAAACTCTGCAGAAATAATTTCTCTGGTATTTGAGTATTAGAATGAGATGAAATAGTACACACCACAGCTTCTTTTATTCACTTGGTGTCTTGCTCTTTATAAGACTTCACTCTGCATATTTAACATACAGCAAATCTCCTCAGTACATTCTTTTGCTTTGTGAGAGGCAGTGAAGAATATTGTGAAGCTGTTGGAATTTCTTCTGAAAACGAAACAAACAGCTGTCTCCCTCTGGGAACCTGGGAGACAGGGATACACTGATCAGCTTCCTACTTCTTGGTAAATAGCAGCCCGTACTGTTGAACTATTTATAACTTCACATCTCAGTGTTGTCAAACTAGGACGAGGTAATGGCGCTGCTTATAGAAACTCTGTACTCTTGAAAGTAAATACATATAAACAGTTTTCATATTCATATGAGTCACTTTAACTCACCCCGAAATGTATCTGAAATGTTATTCCTATGCTCCTTAGGGATAGTCTGACAAATGAAATTCTTGATTCTGTGCTTCTGTTTATTCTTTATACTTGATAAGGAATATGATTCTCTGTTGTAAATGCTCTGTCTATACTATTTATTTAATCTGAGTAGAAATACACAGAACTCTGGGGGAGATCTGAAACACGGTCCTCCTTAGAATAGCATTTCTTTGAGAATTTGCCTCTCCAAATACATTAAACTGACAGAATTTGTTTTCTCAACATAAAAGAATCAATAATACAAGTTTTAACTTATTTCAAGAGGTTTTATCAAAATTAGAAACTGCTCAGGAATTTCCCCCCAAAGGAATCATCTAACTAAAAACACTTCTGGCTTCTGTCTAAAGCAGCGTTTTCTAACCTTCTCTCACAGCACACGTGAACCTATACTTGAACTTCCATGGTACACTTAAATTATGTTGATGGAAATAAAAAAGAGTAGAAAAAAAAAAGAATATACTTACTGTGCTTTGAACTTCTTTCTAAAATAACCATCTTTAAAAATGCTTCAGGCACACCTAAGGTCCTCTCACAGCACACCAGTGTGCCTCGGCACACTGGTTAAAAGTCCCTGGTGTAAAGACTTCTGGAAGTAGAAGAATTTTGATGGGTAGAAATGTAAATTTCCTGATTGTGTTAGCCAACAGTTATTGGTATAAATGAGAGCACTTGAAATGTGCCAGATTCTTTTAATGTCATAAATGTGGTACGCAGTCTTAGACTCTGTGCAGTATATATAATGGGAATTTTATGTAAACTGGCAAAGAGAGAGGAAATTTTAAAAATTAGAACAACGGAAATATGATGGAGAGATTGAGGTTTATATTTTTCTTCAAAAAAAATTCATATGAGGAATACTATGGGGAGAAGGAATCTCAAAAAATACAGAGTTTTGTCTACCACAGGTAATAACTCTCAGTAACTTACCTTGGCACCTTGGTTTAAGAACATGGGTTTGGGGTGGCACCTGTGGCTCAAAGGAGTAGGGCACTGGCCCCATATACTGGAGGTGGCAGGTTCAAACCCAGCCCCGGCAAAAAACTGCAAAAAAAAAAAAGAAAGAAAGAAAGAAGATGGGAACTCTGTGCCCACTGAGTAGACCTGGGACCTGCTCATGGTCCTTCCTCCTTGGTGTGTGTCTATAGCCGTGACTACCAGGATGCCCCAGAGAGCACAGGTTAGTCGATCCCTCTGTAGCCACAAGCCATCTTCTACCATCTGCTACCTCTGAATGGCCACTGGCTGTTTCAGAGTCTTTGCAGTTACGAGTAACCCATGCCCTGTGACCTGTTAGCAGTTACGAGTAACCCATGCCTTGTGACCTGTTAGCAGTTATGAGTAACCCACGTTTCCCTAGGACCTGTTAGCAGTTATGATTAACCCACGTTTCCCCAGGACCTGTTAGCGGTTATGATTAACCCACGTTTCCCTAGGACCTGTCTGCATTTGGCAGAAGTGAGGTTGGCAGAGCAGGCTTATGGTGACGCTTCACCAGTCGAGGGATTCTGTTCAACATTTAACAACATACTCCAGAATGGTGTCTTTAAAGAACATATTATTTAAATGAGACTAAATGCATACAACTAAATATGACTTTAAAAAAGGTAGCATATTTTATTTGGTTATAAAAATTGCTATGAAAACACTAAAAAACAAAAGTTTATTCCCAGTGATGAAATGTGGGACTAGCTTTGAACTGAACTACAGACAATGGGTAAGAGTTTTGAAGGAAAAGGCAAAATAGCCTTAGGATACAGAAGTGTGGGAGGAAAGGCTGAGAGTAGGCAGCAAACAGCCAGTGTTCTAGGAATGTGCTTAGTTTTATGTAGTTCTCTGCGGTACATGGGAAGGTCTGTCCAGCAAGGGAGTTAGAAGGCGGGTCAGGAGGTACATGGGAAGTCCTTGCAAATGAGGCCCAAGAGTTTGAATCTTCTTTTTTCAAGTTGCTGGCCTTTTGAGCAGAAAATTGAAAGAATAAAAACTATGTTTCATAAAAATAAGTCTGATAGTCTGAACGGCAGAGGAGAAGTAGAGAGGGTAGAGTTAGAGAGCCAGAGGCCCTGTGGGGGATCACTGAGATGTTCTTAGGCAGTGAGAGTGGGAATGAGAGGGGGAATACATGGGAATGGTCAGATTTGGTGGCCCCAGGATACTGGGGTGAAGAAAGGGACTATCAGAGCTACGAAGGCCGGAAGAATCAAGTTTCCAATCACGCACATACAAATAATGAAAAAGACAAACTGATTTTCTTGGGGAAAGATAATAGGATGGGAGAAAGAGTTTGGCTTTGGTGATGTTAAGTAAGTCCTGGCACACCGGTGTTCTAGTTGGTAGGCAGTTAGAAGTGGAGGTCTGACGCTCAGGCAGGAAAGGAGGTCCACATCTGGCTGTGTGGATGTCGTCTGTGTTACTGTAAAAACTGACCCCTGGTGACCGGTGGACTCACCACGAACACACCAGCAAAAGGAGGAGCAGACGCAGCAAGGATCCCAAGGAATTGGTACACGCAGAGGATGAAGCAGCACCAGAGAGTGGAGAATGCTCGGGGCGAGTACGGAACCGAGAGCACAGGGTCCTGGGAGTGAATGGGAAAGGCTCCTCGTGGGCAGACAAACATGGGAAACAGAGAGGGAAACAGAGAAATCGGAGTTCACAGCAAACTTCTCTACAGTCAAGCCAAGGTCTTTGAAGAAGCTCAGACTGACTTAGAGTTCTGACAGGAGGTGAATGAAGGTTAGATGTGGGCCGGGCCCTTGCAGAAGGCATGTGGGGAGAACAGGTGCATCTGCATGGTAGGGAGGGGAGGCATATTACTCACGGCCAACGTAGAAGCCGACATTCACTGATTTTAATACATGCCGGGTATTGTTCATAGTGCGTCATGTGTGTACACTCATTTAATGATAGCAACCCTACAATACAGCTAAAATAATCCCATTGTGCAAATGAGGAAACTGAGGCACAGACAGTTAAGTAAGCACTTCAGAAATAGAGTTAAAATCAAAACATAATCAGCCTGCTTTCAGAGTTCATGCCTAAAAGATTCATGTGTGTATATATACATATATATTTTTTATGCACATATATAAATTATATGCTTCATGAAAATGTAAAAATTTAACTTGAAAATTTATACATATCCCATAGTGAAAGTTAAAATTTTAATGAGTCAAAAATTAACATAGCATAACTGTGTGTAATTCAATCACATTTATTATCCCCAGTTTGACATTTACAATGGAAATCATACCTCTGCTTTCATTATTAACTTTAAAAAATGTATATCACAGATGCCCTAATCATTTCCAGTCTTTTAAGGAATGTTTTAAATTTCAGCTCAAAATATAAGAATGACACACACAGTCAAGACCAAAGAAGCTGTATTCTATGTTCAGAAAATATGCAAATTCGGTTCCATAAATGCTTTGGTGAAAACCAAGAAGTGCAGCTTGTTCTGATGGCATAGGCAGGGGTGTGTGCAGAGATGGCAGGGTTCTGCCCCATGTGACGCAGACTCAGGTGCTTGGTAAACACAGGCGTCCCCTACTCAGCTGTCCCAGGTCAGCTGGAATGCAGAAGGGTGAGCCGCAGAAGCGGCGTGGAATTTTATGAAGACCCGATTTGAGGAGGCCATGAAGGGGGCTATGCTAGTGTCCTAAAATTGGAAAAAAAAATGATATTTTTTTTCACATATTTGAAAATCTATCAAGACATGCTAGCCTAGTTAAAAAAAAAAAAACATACTACCTAAAAAAGCTTTATAGAATTCTTACTGAGTCTGCTCATATTTCTAGAAGTAACTTTGAGAAGAATTAAGGCAGATAATTTACAAAGGAATATTGCAGGGGTGCTGAGTGGGGGCAAATGTGGAGTGACTGCTAAACGGGTTAGTGGGGTTTCTTTCAGCGGCAATGACAATGTCTTAAAATTGACACTGGTGACGATGCAACTCTAGGACACTATAAACATTTCAACTGCATCCTCTCAGCAGACAGATTGTGTGGCATCTGAATTGTCTCTCAATATAGCTGCTGTCAAAAACCCTTGAACTTCTTATACATGTTCTTAATGAAAATTTATTTTGCCTAAAAGAAACACATTTTTAGCTAAAATGATCAGGTGAGTAAAATACACGACTTTCATCCTCAACATCTATATTATACTTTCCTCTTGGGATTCATAGTATGCCCAGGTGTTTCTGTGGCACATCTGTGTTTGTGTGTGTGGGTGGGAGGGCATAGAGGAGTCTTCATTTTCTTTCATTTTGTTTCTTTTCCCTTTTTTATTTTTGAGATGGGGGGGGGCTCTGTCACCTGGGCTGAAGTGTGGTGGCATACTCATAGGTCACTGCAGCCTCAAACACCAGGCCTCAAGTGATCCTCCTGCCTCAGCCTCCTGAATAACTGGAACTGTTGGCACACACCACTAAGTCTGGCTAATTTTAAAAAAAATTTTGGCAGAGACCAGGTCTTACCGTATTGCCTCGAACTCCTGGCCTCAAGCAATCATCCTGCCTCAGCCCCCGGACTTGTTGAAATTCCTTATTTTCTTTTGATTCATCTGGCAAACATTTACCAAGATCCCACCATGTTGCAGGTATTTTTTTTTAGCACTAGGACTATTAAAAACTGAGCAAACAGACAAAAAGCTCTGCTCTTACAAAGCTTACCTTACTGGGCTTTCCTACCTCGGCCCTACCCATCAAAACACAGACTTATTTCCAAAACAGCAAATTGTCAAAGTGAGTGCAAGAAAGAGATTTTGTCCCCAAGAGATATATCAAAGTATATACATTTTTTAAATTCCTGTACACATCTCCTTTTTACTTTCAGTTTGATCTCGCAAATTTCAATATGTGTGGACCACCTAGAATGGGGAGTTAACAGACGTTTTAAACTCTCCTTTGTTCTTGTTTTTCCTGTTATTCTTTCATTCTTTTAGATTTTCAGACTCTGCAGCTGTGAGAGATGCAGGATTTCCCCCAGGAACAATGACATTTATGTTATCATAACATGAAATATCTCTAAATCGTGGTGTGGCTTATATTTATAGAAGTGAAATGAAGAGCTGCTTCCATGACCACCTGGCTTCATGTTGTACAGCTATGTTTGACATTGTCCCTTTACTTTTTAACCTTGATGAAATGTTTTAAAAAATACTGGTACCTATAATGTAAGAGAGAAAACAATCACACGTGAAATTATATTCACGTACATAAAAGAAAATATAAAACTGGGGAAATACTATGAATACTAGCAGTTTAAAAAAGCCTGGTTTATCTAGTTATATATTTCAGTTTGAGGTGGCATTGGCTTATTATGGGAGGCCGTTCTCCTCTCTGCCTCAGTTTACTTTTATCTGTGAAGTCCAGACAAAAAGTCCAGTTCTTTCCACCTCGCAGGACTGTCCTCACTGTGGGGATCAGACAGGATTGTATGTTTGAAAGTCACTAAAAAATCACACACATACGAAGTCCCATATAAATATAAGTTAATGGTATTGTAAAAATTGTATCTCTTTTCTCCCTTTTGAAATGTTTATAATTTTCAATTAAATATTAAAGACCGAGTCAACTACTAAATCTGACATGTGGCATATTTTATGGGGTCTCTTTCTGAGGGTCTGCAATGCATAACAGTGACCACAGTGTCTGCTGGTTCCTGGTCAGCATTTCTCCCTGAGTAATTTAACTATGTCAGGAAAGATTAGCTACCAAAAGGTTTATCAGAGTGTTGTCTCTGATAATGATAAATCCAAGAGACTTAACTTCCACCAAAAAGCCTTTGTGGATTAAATATAGCTGCACCCAACAATTAAATAGGACATGCTAGTGTTTTCTTTAGTAGGATAATATGGTTTGTTTTTTTTTTTTTTTTTTTGTCTCACTTTGTTGCCCTCAGTAGAGTACCCTGGCATCACAGCTCATAACAACCTCAAACTCTTGGGCTTAAGCAATTCTCTTGCCTCAGCCTCTCGAGTAGCTGGGACTATAGGCGCCTGCCACAATGCCCAGCTATTTTTTAGAGATTGGGTCGCACTCTTGTTCAGGCTGGTCTCAAACCTGTGAGCTCAGGGCAATCCACCTGCCTTGACCTCCCAAGTGCTGGGATTTCAGGCATGAGTCACTGCATCTGGACCAGTAGGATAATATGTTAACGATATATTGGAAAGTTGATCAAATGCCCCACCAAACAATATGAAACATGCATCTATATGCAAATGTATTCAAAGAATGGTGTTGAGAATAATATGTAGGACATTCAGGGTTTTAGAAAAATTAATCTATTTTCTGACATTTCTGAAAATAACATTTATCAGTTTTACAAATAGTAAGTTATAGATTTCTCTAGATTTCCAGCTTATGTAATTCTCTACCCAGTTTGATTAGACAGCCTGAGTAAAGAACAGAACAATTAGAATCACCCTGTCACCGGCAGCTGCATACCCTTGCTTCTCAGCTCTTTAAAGTGTCAAAATTTCACTCCAAGAGTGCTCAGGGTAGAGGACTGCCATGCTGAGTCCACGTCAGATTCTAAGTTGATACTTAAGAAAGACCTAGTACATCTGCCCTTTACAAAAACAACCAAACTCTTAGTTACCACTTCTTCAAAGAATTCCTGCAATTTTCAGCAAGAAGTAGATGAAATGGAGCCAGCTGTCCAAATTTTCTGTACTCCTATTTTTGCAGAATAAACATGGGTGTCCAACCATGGGCAGTGCATTGAAATCACACAGGGAGCTTGAGCAAATAACACACCATGAATCCTCCCTGAGAAACTGAGATTCTGCAGGTGTGAGGGTGGGAGCTGGAAGTCTGAAATGACAGGCCACTAACTCCCCAGGGATTCTGATGCCAGTTAACTTTGGTTAACTATTAATAGCAATTTAATGCAGTGCCCACCAGATGGCCCTCCTGCTCCCAAAATAGAAAGGAAAAACAAAAACTGCACTCAAAAAAGGCTTGTGCTTTGTCCTTGGTCTGTATCTACTTTTAAAAGTCTACTCTAAGTTACTGGCATTGTTTTAAAATAACAAGGGGGAATCTAAGAATGTTAGTTGTACTCACTGCTCCACAGTATGGTCCAGAGAATGGAGAGTCTGCACTTGGGCCATCATAGAGGATGAGATAGTTCTGGACACAGTCTCCGGGATCGTCGATACTGACGAAGTAGAAGCTGATGGTGAGGAGCCTTCCAGAAGGAGCGATGAGGGTCCACTCACAGTGCGTGTTGTTGGGGTACGTGCCTGGATAGCCAGGGCTGGTGAAGGAGCCCCTGTCTCCGTAAAGAGTCCCCCCACAGCCTGCCAGGAAGAAGTAGCAGGAAGTTTGGTTCAGCAAAGTGTAAATCGTTCAGTCTGGCACGTCAAGGCAATAATTACTGATGTTTTACTAAGGTGCCAGGACTCTGCAAGAACAGAGAAGGGAGAAACCCCTTTCCTGGTCCTCCTCCTTGGGGTTACATCCTTTCCTCACCCCATCATACGTGTATATTCCCTCCCCACATACATACACGGGTCATTAAGAAAGCTTTGAGATACACACAAATAGAATTGTAAAATTCACACGGATGGGAACAGTTGAAGCCCTCCCAGCAACACCATAAGCTGACGAATTGGTGAATCTGAAAGGATGCTGTTGACTGGCTTTCTTGGAAGCAAAATAATGGACCAGTAACATAGTCTGTCTCAAAACTTTGTAGTGACTTACATACCATGACCAAGGGACATTTCATTTCAGGGCTATTCCCGGAAATTTGTGGATCCAAAGCAGAAGGGAAAAATAAAGGAGTTGAAAAAGTAACTGTTGAAGAGAATGAAGTTGTCTGTGTGCTTTGGACAGGGTAGAGATCTCTACATGCCCTGAGCTGAAAAGAATGGTGAGGTTGAAGTAAAATTAAAACTCAGGGCTGAGCCAAAAGAGAATGTGTTATGCAAGAATTACAAAAGTGACTTTACCAGGCTAATGACTGATATATGTACAGTATTTGGCTTGAAGTCAAATACTATAAGTATTGATGTTGATTTGTTCAATTTGTTAATTTGTATATGAAAGCTAACATGATTTAGACTGGATGCCTGTGGGGACACAGATGCCCTGTGTGGCTGGCATTATTACAAAGCCTGTGAGCAGGATGTATGACCACCCAAGGTCTAGGTTAACCTTCACCCTAACTTGGCATTTTGGTCAACCTTCACCCTAACTTGGCAACTCATTAATCTAGTTATTTTATTTTTTTCATCTGTGAAATTAGGGCATTCAAGATGATCTTTAAGCTGCCTTGATGTGACATAATTTCATTCTTATGATTGTCTTAATAGAGCTCTTTTCTTATCACTTAGTTATTTAAAGTGAAATCTTTTTACCATTCTTATTTTAAAGGTTTTAGGTATTTTGGGACTTTTAATAAAGGTATTCCTTCTTTCTTGAATTTATACATGTGTATTACATGACATAAATTTTCCTTTAGCTCCTTGATAAACAGTCAATAAAAAAATACAACCCCCCCATTTTTAACAGAAAATAATCAAATACACAGATAGCTAACATGAAAAGGTATGTTTAATTGGCTTTTTCTGTTCCACCCCTTATGTTTTCCTCATCATCACTGCTTTCCTTCACAAAGTGCAAGTGTCTTACCAGAGGGTGACGATGTCCAGATGATCTCATACCCATGACTGGAAATTATACCATCACTTTTAAATCGGAGGTAAAGTTCATTACTCTGAGAGAAGACAGGGTTTGGCAGCAGAGTCCCACAGTACTTCCCAAGTAATGGTGAACTGCTATCATTTCCATTTCTTATCTTTAAAAAAAGAGTCACTAATTATTATTCTGATACTTTCAGTTCCAATTTATCATTGCCATACATTAAGAAATGAGACAACCTGAATGATACCTTTTTTTTGGGAAAAGCTTTGTCTTTTTAAATCATTAAGAATGAAGGCTTTTCTAAAATACACAGAAGTCACCTTTACTTGCAAAGTGAAAAATGTTCAATTTGTAGAGCAAAAGCCATTTGCGTTTGGATTCAGAAATATCTGTTAACCTCCTGCAATTAAAACACTACGGTGCTTTTATATGTGCTAATTGGTACAATGGTCCCATAGCCTTTGCCTTAGTGGAAACATTTTAATGAATATAATTAAAGTGAATTTTTGAAAGGTGGGAGTGGGGCTCAATGTTGCCTGCTCTGTTTCTGGTTATCTGTTTGCCCTTATTCATTGTACCCTGTATTTGTGCACAATGTGTGTATTTCCCATTGAAATTTACTTGGCTGTAAAGAGGCTCCGAGAAAAATACAATGTGCAAAGTATCCTAAAGTTTAGAATGAAAAGAAGTTCTGTAAGGGGAGAGGTCACAATAAACCCTTGCAATTTCTGACTGATGTTAAGTGTATTTTGAAAACACATTCTGAGGCTGCGTCGCTTTTGTGTTGGAACTCACAGCACAGAGCAGACACATATAAAAACAGGAAATGAGCCAGTGTGTGAGATAACCACACCGTGAATTCAGCCACTTTCTGTCCTGCAGCCTGGTTCCTACCCTGCACTCAAACCCGGCCCTACTTGGAGGGCTCTGAGGCTTTCTCAGAAACAGTACACAAGCTAAATGCTGGGAACCAGCTTGGCAGGTACAAATGCTGACTTTATGGATCCATTATCTTCAAAAATCTTAGATCTTCCTCCACATCCTTTATGATCCCACAGTTGGTTTATTGCTGGTTGTCTTAAGCCTTGGGGTTTTTCCAGTCTAGTCTTCCTGGTCTGGAGAGGTGTCTTTAGGGCTGCGTCATAGCCAACAGCATAGTGTAAGGCAGTGAGCATCTCTGGGACATCAGGGCATCCTGAAAGGGGAGTGTATGGTGAAGAAGACCATGGCAGATCCCGGGTGTGGTCCAGAGCTTGGCCTTCACTTGGTTGCCATACAGTGAGTATCTTCAGTAAGAACCTTCCTCTCCCAGCGGGAAACTTGACCGGAATGCTGAGCTTCCTAGCCCGGCTGCCAAGAAACTGCCCCAGTGTTCCCACGGAAAGCCAGACGCAGCTGCACTTATGGGCCTAAGTATGGTTTCCTTTCTCTGCCTATGGGACAGGAAGTTTCAGATCCACTCCATGGAATAACAAAGGACAGCTAAAAGGAGGCATTCTCGCCCTTTGGGGTTGGAAGGTGAGGCTTTGCTGTCCAGTGTCCAGCAGGCAGACGGCAATGTCTGGTTGATGACAGTCACCTTGGGCTTGAGGTTGTGCTAAGACTTTCACCTAGTGAGAGTCTTCTGTCCTACCTCCATATCCCACTCCTCTCCTAGTTTCACATGTGTGTGAATATCATGCTTCATATGAATATTTGGATTTCCATAGTTGGGGGTAGTTAGGTCCAAGGTTAGTAACACACCCAGCACAAGTGACACTGTGATGAATTTCTGTCCTTCCTGCATCCCGTGGTGATGGGTATTCTCCATGAAAGGTATGAGCTCCCTCTGGGTGCTATTTATTGTGCTGTGTGTTAAGGACAGTCATTAATTAAGGGCTGAGATTTCCAGGATAACAGAACTCCATGTCAGCTAAACTCATAGGCTGAATCACCATCCCTTGCCAGGGCAGGAATCACACACTTCAGGAGGACAGGGCATCGCAGCCCTAGAAGTCAAGTCAGATGACGAGGGGGCTGCAGGTGAGGGAAGAATGTGCTAGGTGCAAAGCAGAAGCTTTTGGTGAGGAATAAGCCTGGTACCATGATCAAGACCAGCAACCGAAAAGTCAGCAAGAGAGAAAATGACCTCAGAAGAAAAGCAGCCGGCTGCATAAACTCCAAGTTCCTTTATTTTATAAAGGTCAAATCGCTTTAGACAGCTTACTTTGGAATAAAGACTTGATCACAGAGGCAAGGAGAATGAAGAAATAAATAATTAAAGCTGTCCACATGGTGCAAAGGAACAAACTGTGTGGAAACCTTCTTGAAGACTCCTGTGTATATCAGATGAAGCTGAGGGAGAGAGCTTCCGCTGAGGTTAAGTTTAAATCCATTCATGGGGGAATTCAGCTGGTTTATTTCCTATGGCTGGATACATTTTCAACACGGCTTGCCAAGGACAGTCCCCAGGAGCTTTGGGGATTTCCTGGCAGACAGATGTTCACCTCTACATGCCAGGTCTCTATCAGAAGAGGGCTTACTTGAAACATCTCCTTTCTGTGAATAAGGACACATAGTCCTTCTCACGTGCACAGCACAGGTGATGCCCACCAGAAAGGACCCAGAGGGAGCTCTTCTGGTTGCACCGCAGAATCCAAAAGCGTTGAGAGGAAGCACAGAGCATACCTCCTGTGACTGCACACCACTTATTCAAGGAAATGTTAATCCTTAGAAATACAGTCGAACCTCTGGGAGTTGACCATCGAAGGGACTGTAACAAACTGCTTAACATACAGAGGTGGTCACCATAAGGAACTAGGCCCATTGTGCTGATCCGCACCTGTGGTGCATGTCCAGTCCATGAAAGTTAGGTCAACGTAAGGAGGTGGTCAGTGTGGGGAGGGGGTCAACTATGGAGGTTCTACTGCACTGAAGATGCCCAGGCTTACTGTAGTCATCAAGAAAATTAGGTGAACTATTTATGATCATTTAGTTTCATTTTTTTTTCTTTTTTTTTTTTTTTTTGAACAGAGTCTCACTCTGTCACCCTAGGTAGAGTGCTGTGGTATCATCACAACTCACAGCAACTTCAAACTCTTAGGCTCAAGTGATCCTCTTGCCTCAGCCTCCCAAGGAGCAGGAACTATAGGTGCCTTCCACAACACCTGACTGGTTTTTCTATTTTTGTAGAGATGGAGTCTCACTGTTGCTCAGGCTGGTCTCAAACTCCTGAGCTTAGGCAACTCACTCACCTAGGCTAGGATTATAGGCATGAGTCACTGCCCCTAGGACTATAGGTATGAGTCATTGCCCCTGGGATTATAGGAATGAGTCACCGCCCCTGGGATTATAGGTGTGGGCCATTGTACCTGGCCATTCAGTTTCATTTTCATCTGCACACAAAACACAATTCTCCAAAATCAGTGCCTTGTACTTAGACCTCCCTCTGGTCCTTTCAAACCCAAACTCATATATTAGCCTCTTAGAAAAGCCTTCTCTTCCCAGACTGAGTTAGGAGCCCCTGACCATACTGGACTCAGTCCTTTCCACATCGTGTTATAATTGGCCGCCCCTTGTCTGTCCTTCCCTTTAGACTGGGAGCCTCCTGAGGGCCCCGAGCTTCCCTGTTGTATTTCCCATGCCTAGAGTGGTGCTTGGTAAATGTTTAGGGAATGACAGGATAGTGAATAAATGAATGAAGTGAATAAATGCCAGAGATGGTTAGTGGCACTAGAGGAAGAGGTGGATTAGTACTTAAGTGATCTGTCATCTGTTAAATAATTCATTTGCATGATATTCAAAAATGCATATTACCTCCAAGAAATCGCGTCTGCATTCACTGGAGTCCTCAATACCAAATGAATGAAAAAAGAGGGAAATGATGTGGTTCTGTGGGGCTCTTAGAACAACAATGCAGTCCAGGTTGCTGTTGTAATCCTCCGGCCACCCAGGACTTCTCAGATTACCAAACTCCTTGTTATATTCTCTGTTGCAATCTTAGAGAAAACAAAATATCCATAATTAAGGTATGCACCCAAGTGTTCAGTGCTCTTTCTACTTGATAGGCATAATTCTAAAAGATCATTACATTTGAATGAACTATAGAAAAAAGTAATATGGCCTCTCTGTTTACCTTTGAGGTCCCTGAAACCCCAAGAAGGGACCTGAAACTCAGAGCACACACAGCACAGTTACGACCAAACCCTCCACTGGGAAGGAGGACCCACGGGAACTTTCCTTTGAAGATGAACATTCCAGCATCCTCTGAAATTTTCTGATCACACTGAGGTGGAGGGGGCTGACATTTAGACTTTTTTTTTTTTTAAGACATAAAGGCTTTATCTCCAAGACAGAGTTGTACACTAGGATTCCCTTTGATTTATTTGGTGAGTTACTTCTTCTGATTCTATATTTAGTAATAAATACCCAAAGTATTTTTGTTCATTTTAATCAAAGGCAGCTGTAGTTATAATCAAGGTCAAAATGAATAATAAATGAAGTGTTCTCTGGAAATAAGCTTCTCTGTTATAGGAATCAGGTGGCTCTTTCAGGGCTTCTCGGTTTTTAAAAAACAATTTCCTAAGATAGAGTGATTATGAACTTTGTGAACATACTGAAAACCATTAAAATGTCAACTTTAAATGAGTTAATTGTATGAAATAGGAATTCTAACTCAATAAAGCTTTTAAAAATATAATTTTTATATACACACACACACACAAAGTATACCACAAATGCATACATAATTTAAGAAAGGAGAAAACTGCATTAAAATTGTAATACTCGAGTCACATTTGATTTCTGGAATTAGGAGAGATACGAGATACAAGATAACAAATGTTATCAGTATACACTGAGTATTATAATTTTAATATAGTTTTTTTAATTCGTAAAAAGTGTCTGCATGTTGGAGGCACCTTCTTATATACAGTGATTCCTATATGTGACCCAGTGGATAATTAATAAACTAACTAGTATAGTTTTCAATTAACTACACAGACTGTGAAGAATGTGCTAGTATTCTAAGCATTGTAGTTAGCATTATTCTCACTTTGCCTCTCCAGAAACCAGCTTTAGAAACTTGCTAAATGGGGCCTGGGCTCTAGTGAAGGTTCTACCTTGGATGGCTGTGGCTTATATCAACAGACGCTCATTACTCAAGGGAGTCCATTCTGGCAATAATCACAAGGATGGCAGTTTTTCTGAATAAAAGATGAATTTCCAGCACTCACCTGCAATCTGATAGGTAAAACTCACTCTAGAGTTTGTGGCAAAAACTGCAGATTTGAAAATGACAATTGCAGTACTCATGGAAGAATAAAACACTGGCACAGCCGAAGCGTTTCTGCCGCAGAACTGGATTCCTGGATGTCTGTTCCTCTGAAATGAAATGGAAGCTGAGTCACCTTAGATTTATTTTTGGAAAAGAATACGCCATAGTGAATTAAACAACACGCACAAGTATGACTTCGATATTCAGGCGTGGAAACTAGCCCTCACAGTGGACTTGGAACTGACACTATGTCCCACCTTCCCAGAGGGGCAGCAGGTGGGAGGCAGAGTTTCTGCTGAAATCACTTCCCTACCAAAGACAAGACCCCTCTGTCCCATGTGAGGCCTATGCCATTGGTCTGAGCACCACCAGGCTGTCCCAGCTCACCGCAGATCTCCTACCGGGCTTTCCCCATAGTCCTGAGCTCCATTCAACTAACCCAAAAGCATGCTCCTCATTGTGCCTTTGCTACGCCTTAGCAAATCTAACCAGTCTGTGGGACCACTGTGCACCCCCAAGGCAGCCAGTGCCTGTAATAAGGTCCCTTTCGATTCATTCCATACAGATGCCACTGACTACAGAAGTGTTTCCCCAGCACAGTCCATGGAGCTCCGTGTTGGTGCCAAAACACCAGCAGTGTTTCTCAGAAATCCAGATTAATGGGTGCTGTGGAGGGGAATCAGGCTTTGAGGGTGGTCCCACGGGAATACACTTTGACAGGACACCCAGATGCTTCTTAGGTGCATGAACGTCTGAGAGCTCCTGACCTACAGGACCACGTCCAAGACTCTTGAGATTCCTGAATTGAGGGCTTTGTACACAGCTGAAAAATACATGAAGCTGGGAGTAACTTCGAGAATTTATGAAATTATGGCTTCGCTACGTCAAGTGCTTTGCAAACACAAGTAAAAAGCTCCTTAGACGTGACTGTCGTTCATCTTGTAATTGTTACCTGTGGTGAGTCCTGAAACTCTAAGTAACTCTGCGCACAGTTTTGCGAGTGCAGCTCTAAGGACCACACAGTTATCTTGACCTGCTGGTGCACAGGAGCTTCAATGACCCAAGTGCAGGTGGTAAATGGGAACTCTGGGTCTGAGGAATTGGGTGATGAAGCATTTTGTGGGGTCCAACTTGCATTGTATGTTCCTCCACAAGGCACTGAGGAGGGGAAAAATAAATAACATTTTACTCACATCTCATCTCATGCCATCTTTAAAATTCTCCCTTCCCAGCCCAAAGTAGCAATAGTTATATCATTCTGTTAAGGATTGAGGGTGTACACACATATATCCTTGACTGAGGATGGCATCAAATTTGTGCTATAGATTAAACAGAGTCATTAATGTGGTGTTTAGTAATTGACATTGAGCTGAGCTAGTAATTAACATTGACCTTAGTAATGACTGTTGAGTTAGATATAATGAGCGTGGCCTTCTTTTTAGTATATAGATGCACATATGTATTTCATAATATGCAAAAACGTCTCCATTAACTCACTGTCCACGATGGTATATGTAGCATTAAATCCTTCCCTTTCTACAGAAAGGTCAGTGACAAACTGAACCATAAGGAAGTTGCCAGAAGAGACGAAAGGGGCAGGGACAGTGGAGCCACAGAATGTTCCAGCCACGTTGGCATTTTCACTGTCGCCATCGTATACCTGAAAAGAAAAATCATTCATTAGCTCATCAGAAGCTGCACATTTGCAACTTAAATTGGACGTGAAGGTGCAATAGGTCATGATTTATAATTTCTAGAGCCAGTCTTAAAGTAGGGACAGAATTATAATAGGAACAATTATATTTTAATGATTTTCGGTAAAAACCTGGTGTGATGCCTAACATGCTTTTTCTCTCTGGGAAAGTAAAGTATGATTTAAACAGAGTGTGGCGTGAAGGAGGCTAACTCATCACCAGGTTGGCCTCTGCTCCCAGGATGACCCTGGTCCCAGCTGCTCTCACTCCACTGCTTCCCATCCACTTGCCATAAAAACCAAAACCATCACAGTGGTCCTCAGGTCCCCAGCCCTGGCCTTTCTGGTCTAATTTTTTATTTCTCCACCTTGTTCTCTCTGTTCTTTGGGCAAACCTGGAGCCCTCAGCTTCTTGGCTGTTGCACTTACTGTTCCCTTCCCTTGAGACACTTTCCTTCTACATCCCTGTAGTCTGTTCTCTGACATTCCTTCAGGTCTTCGCTCCCATATCACCTACTCCGTAAGCCCTTCGGTCATGCAAACCCTCCCAGCATTTCCTGTCTCCTTTCCTGCCTGACTTTCCTCCAGAGAGTGTTACCTTCCACTTACTATATTTTAACTTGTTAATTTCATCGTCTTCTCCTCCGAAAAAATTGCGAGTTGCACGAAGACCCAGATTTCTGACTGTCCCGTTCACTGCGGTGTCCCTAGTTTTTACTGAGTGTACATAAAGGCATTCCAGAAATATCTAGTAAATGAGTGCTTTCTCTCTCCCACGACCCACCCCTCCCCAAACTGTTCTCCCCAAGTCTTCTTTACCTCAGTAAATGGTTCCAGCCTAAAACTTCAGTCACCCCTGATTCCTCTCTCCTCACTATGCCCATATCCAATTTATTCTACCATTAAATGCATCCCAGATGGCTCACCTCCATTGCTGACACCATCATCCTCCCCTTTACCACTGTAACGCCTTCTTAATGGATCTAAGTCGGCAGAGCAGCCAGGCCCTCCACCACTGAGCTGCCTGGGTGTTTGCAAATTTACATCAGATTATGCTCCTGCTCTGCCTAAAATGCTCCAGGGGATTCCCAACTGCACCTAAAGTAAAATCCCAGCTCTTCACCATGGTCTGCGGGTCCCACCTGCACCTGATCTGGCCTGTGCCTCCCCCAGACGCCTCCAGGGCTCCCTGCAACTCCTCCATCCCAGGAGGGTTCCCTGCCCACAGCCTCAGCCAGCTGCTAAACCTGCCTGGAGCTTGCACAGCTGGAGCTGCAGCTGCTGGTCATGGGATCTCAGCTGACACGTCACCTCCTCAGAGGCTGGCCCTATCCACTGTTGGCCTTCTCCCAGCCTAATCCGGTTTCATTTTCCTATTTTCATCAAAACACATCTTATTTATTGCTTGTTTGCTTTTCCTGGTCTCTCTCCCAACAAGAATTTTAAGTCCTACAGGCACAGACTGACTTACTCACTGTAGTGTCACCAATACCCAGAATAATTTCCAGCCACGGTAACCTCCACAAACACCCTTTGAAATGGTGCTTGGATTTCTCTCAAACACATTACTAGAAAGTTTGTTTCTAACTGAGTCATCTTCACTGTATTTCTAAAACAAGTGTTTGTGTGTATCTAGTTTCAAACATTTAATTCATAACAGAACTATAGTGCATCAGAAGGCTCAGGACATCCATTACCACTGACTTTGTTTTTTGAGACAGAGTCTCACTTTGTCTCCCTTAGTACAGTGTAGGGGTATCATACCTCACAGCAACCTCAAACACTTGGGCTCAAGCGATTCTCTTGCCTCAGCCTCTGGAGTAGCTGGGACTACAGGCACCTGCCATGACAGCCTGCTATTTTTTGAGACAGGGTCTCGGTCCAACTTACGCTGGTCACAAACCTGTGAGCTCAGGCAATCCACCTGCCTTGACCCCCCAGAGTGCTAGGTTTACAGGTATGAGCCACTACACCCGGCCTACCACTGATGTTATTTTAAAATGCTAGTATTATATAAGGCAGAATGGTTAAAAACAATCATTCAAAAAAAGGTGTGTGGGGAATAAATGTACCACTAGATGGCACTGTCTCTCCTACTTAAATGTGATTATTAATTTAGAGTCAGCAGAGACCCAAGAGTTCTGCAATCTAACCAACCCCCTTCTTTATAGAAGAGTCCATTTGCCAAATTTTAAGCTGTGCACTTTTTCTGGTAAACAAGTTCATTATAATCACTTCTGTTTTATGATTCCTTTCATATTAGCAAGCATTTGTGTTCTGTGTCCTGTGTGCCAGAACTCTGTGCTAGTTTCTATGCATTCAAGGATGTAGAAAGCACTTTCTAGATCTTCACAGTTCTCACAGGCTAGTGAGAGGAAAGGCTCATAAATTAAATATACATATACTTACATGTTTGCATATATACAACAATGCATGTGTATATTTATATGTATATATGTTTACAAGAAGATATATATGGTACGTGCAAACTATATGCAAAATAGGGGGAAATAAGTGCTGCAGTGAAAAAATGGGAGTGTCCCAGGGAACCCAGAAGGAGCCAGGAGAGATTTCGCACAGACCTTTGGATTGGTCCTTAAATGTATGTAGAGACTTTCCAAACCTACAAAAGAGCAAGGGCATTAGCCAGAAGAACGTGAGTGGAAGCCCCCAGAAGAATGACGTGCACAGGCTCTGTGCCCATAGCTCAGTGGTTAGGGAGCTGACCACATACACCTGGGATGGTGGGTTTGAACCCAGCTTGGGCCGGCTAAAAACAACAATTGACAACTACAGCAAAAAAAAAAAATAGCCAGACACTGTGGTGGGCGCCTGT
>NW_003852414.1:16154641-16219965 GCF_000181295.1 Otolemur garnettii | reverse complement strand
AAAAAAAAAAAAAAGAATGACATGCACGGCTTGGGTCACCCACTCCAGACTCTCTGATAGGCCTGAAGGCAAGGGTGAGAGAAAGGAGACGTGGGGAGGCCAGTGGACAAGCCATGACATAGGTTTTATGACAAGGAATTTGGATCCCATCCTACAAGAGTTATGAGATCTGATTTGGATTTTAAATACCTAAGTAGCAAAGGTGAGGGGAGGTTGAGGGAGAAGCCAGCGCTGGATAGAAGGAAATTACATACACGCCTGGCCTGGAGCTGGTGTTACATTAGTTTGTTCACTGTCATGATAAGGCTTCTCCTGAGCTGAAGTGGACAGCTTTGCATCCTCTAGACAGCTGACCTTGGCCCCTAGACACCTGTGTGTCAGAGCCAAGGCCTCCTCCATCTGTTCTCCTGTTTTCTGGTAACACTAAATCTCGGGGCGGTGGGGGGGGACTTTCTCAAGGGTGCCCTGCATAGGGCTGAGGAGGAGGAATCACACCCAAGCTGTAAATGACACTCCTAGGACCTGTCGATCACACACAGCTACATATTGCATGCTGGGAGCGTGTGGTTCCTGGAGTAACTGCCTTAGACCTGGAGCCTGAATTACATTCTAACTGTTGAAGATCAGAGTAACTATAGAGAAGAAAATCATGTGTTTTCTCTTTTCTCAACTTTTAAAAATCTTTAATAGTTTATGAAGTTTAATAGCTTCTAAATAAAGAAGATTTTAAAACTTTAATAGCTAAAGTTTCTGCTTAAGCTCCTGAAGGAACTGCACAGATAATTTAGTGATGCTCCTCTGAATTTTGTGGAGGATGACAAAGGGGAGTAAGTTGCCATTTATGGTCTAAATCCCAGCTCAGTCCTTCTGTCTAGAAAGCCTCTCTTGAACCCCAAGTGAAGTCCATGGGCCTCATCTGCCCCGCTTTTCTACGTCGCCCTCATTGATCATGTTTGCCGGGCTGTGTAACCACTGATTTGCTCACGTCTCCCACACTTCACTGACAGCTCCTTGAGGAGCCTGAGCTGCTCCAGATGTGTCTTTAACAGTCCATGTCAACAGTCAGGCATGTGGTCACACCCAGTCACTCTTTACAGAATGCATAGGATGTTGATTTCAGCAGTGACCACTCGTGGAATACTGTAACTACCACCCGTAGTTATTGTAATCACTCTCCAAGTCAACCCTTTCAGAAAGAAGAGCAATAGAATTATGGACCAGTGATTAAACTGGCATGATTCTACTTGTATGTCTACCTATAGGGTTGAATTAAATGAGCTTTTCCTAAGTTATTTGATTATAATCCCTAAGAAGCAATCTAAAAGGAATCAAATGTCTGATGTATCCCTGAGAATCTCTTTAATAAGATACTTCTAATCTTCACATTCCAAAGGCTGTTCTTTGATCTGCCAGTTTACCAGAAGCTAGAAAAGTTGCCAATCGAAGGAAATTGCTCTCGCAAGAGGGAAAAGAAGAATAGATCTGAACAGAATTTCTTCGGGGGAAGAGAAAAAGGACATCGTATTGTGAAGCTAGAAAACAACTCTTTGTCTTTGATGTTGCTGTTTCTGTCCTAATGACTTGAGGAAATTCAGACAATTACAATGATGTTATTAAATTACATCCCATAAAAACAGATCATGAGAGTAAATCCAATCAGCCCTCTTGGAAGGGTTAATATTCTGAATTAACAAAATGTGAATTTGTAATTATATCTATAAATCAACTATTTTTAATATTTTTAAGAATGGGAGAGTCCATAGTGCCCATGCCTATTTGGAATTACTCAAAAGAAGAAAACCAAATCATGGCGGGCACAGTTCTGAACATTCCCACGTGTTATTTTCTTCCTCAATAGGTACTATTATGTGATTTATTTTAATAGATGAAATGATGAAGATCAGGAATATTAGCAAATTTTCCTGGTAGCAAAAGTGGGTTTGAGTTGCCAGATGGTCTCTACAGCTTATTATTACCTTTCTGGAACACCAGGGGCGCAGTCTTGAACATAAGCCTTAGAGCAGCTCGGGCCGTTTGAGTCTGATTTCAGAAATGAAGCATTTAACTGAAATGCTGAAAGGACATCCTGTTGTCTCTAGTCTCTCATGAACTCCTCTGATCCAGCTACTGTGTGGACACTTTATTAAAACGCTTGCCGTCCAGGACCAGTTTGTTCTTCACCTGAACCTTTCTTGGCCTCTACTTGGCAATTTCATAGCACCGCTCTCCTATCCTTCCTGAAAGAATTTCCCCCCATGACTTCAGGGATACTGCGTGATACCTGCTTTTCACCTTTTTTCATCTGTGTTTGTTTTATTTTCCTACTTCTGATGTCCTCTCCAAGACGCTCCCTGGGTACCTTCCCTGGAGGTGAGACAGAGCCTGGCTGTCCAGTTCCTCGGGGACAGCCTCTAGGAAAGCATCGTTTCCCCGACCTGAGGAATCCCCTTTTCTCTGCCTCTTTGACGGTGGTGGCGCTGTCTTCCCTCTGCAGCTCTGCGCCATTCTCTGTCCTCCGCAGCCCCACGAGTCCATCACGGTTTCCTCCTGACACTGTTCTGGTCTCCTGGACTTGCTGTTTATCACGGTAAAAATCCATGTATATAATTAAGTGCTCAACTGTGGATTCCGTCTATGACTTTTCCTTTCCTTTCTTTTAAAGCCAAATTTCTTTAAAATTTACAACAATCCTAGAACTGAAAAGTTTCTGTTGTACCCACTAGGCCATCTCCACCCCGGCTGCCTCAGGGTGACCTCCCTCATCTCCCTGGAGCCCTTGGAGATGCCTCTCTTTCCAGTCCTCCCTAGATCTGAATCCAGGTTCTACTTCCTTAAATATGACCCTCATCAGACATCTCACTGGAAAATCTTCAACGACTCCCTCTTTTCATCTGTATAAAATCTAACATGCGTGTTACAACTTCTACACCTTTTCTCGATGTCCGCCTGACCTGGAATTCTCTGTTAGCTTGAATAAATCTCCCCTTGCTCTGTGAAGTCTTTCATGATCACCCCTGATTATCATTAACTTTTGTCCGCTTTAAACTCGCACATTGCTGCAGGCCTGTGTCTAATGCGCGAGTTAGCATTTAAATTATCCACCATCCTATTCACTGTGGACTTGAATGTGTCAGCCCCAATTTTCCAGTAAGACTTAGCTCCTCATGGACAGAAATGTTGCCATACTTTCGAGATTGAAGTAGTAAATGTTAACTGATGCTGCTTAACACTTACAATCTTAATTTATGTAGCCTCATAGGTACAGTAATTTAATGTTAGTCATTAAAAATTGAGCAGAAAAAGGTCAGGTACAGTGGCTCATGCCTGTAATTCTAGCCCTGAGAGAGGCTGAAGGGAGAGGATCACTTGAGGTCAGGAGTTTAGGAGTTTGAGATCAGCCTGAATAAGAGCCAGGCCCCATCTCTATAAAAAAATAGAAAAAAATTCAATTGGGTGTGGTGGCTCGTGCCTATAGTCCCAGCTACTCAGGAGGCTGAGGCAGGAGGATCACTTGATCTCAGGAGTTTGAGATTTCAGTGAATTATGATAACACCACTGTACTCTAGTCCAGGCAACACAGCAATTCTCTCTCTTTCTTATACACACACACAACTGAAAAGAAATGTTTCTTAATTTCCTTTTAGTGGGAGGGACTTCAGAACTAATATATTTTCCATACCTAAAGGTAATATGAGAAGTAAACCCATAAAGTTAAAAAACAGACCAAAAAAGAGATTTGATTTGCATCATAGACATTGTGATTTAGTTTAGGATTTTCCAAGGATCCTTTGAGTATTTCTCCCGTTAACAACCAACTTTCTCAGAGATCATCTCTGCGAAGCACTCATGAACAGGGGATCCCCATGCCAATGTCAGAAGCCATAAAATTTTTGAATCACCCCTATTAAAGGTTAATTTGATCTGTCTCACTATATGTATGGGGTACCATTGATGACCAGGTCATTTTCAGAAGCAGTAGTACCTGTCCCCACATCTTCCAGGACTCCCTATGTGGTATGAACTGGAATACGCTGTGTGACAGGCTGGGACTAGTAGACTAGGTTACACAATGGAGCAGCCCTACCTTTATGTAGTCAAAACGGCACAGTTTCATACTGCTTGCTGCCTCCAGAGCAAATGTACTGAAGGTGAGTTTAATCACTTTATTTACAGGTGCAGTTATGAACCAGATGCAGTTTAAACTGTTGTCGTATCTTCCATCCAAATCAGAATCAGGAGAAACAAAGGTTGTATTCGGAGCTGTCAGATAACCTCCGCATCCGTGCTGAGGCCCTGTGTTAAAACAGACGCGTTACTACGAAGACCAGACAGAACAGACCTTAGGTCATCAGGTTGTTCCCTGAGAGTCGTGGCTTCTGCAGGTGCTGTGTGGCTCCCCTTCCTCCCTCCAGCCTCAGCTGTCTCCTTCTCAGAGTTTCCGAGAGAAGTGGGGAACCACATTGAGTTCTAGGCACATTTTTGGAACCACCGAGGTTCTTTATTGAAGCTTTTATCTTGAGAAAATCTAATTTTATACCAAAGTAAGTATTTTACGAAATAAAACTGGTGGAAAATGTGAACATGTTTGACTTTTGTGTTTGACTTTTAGGAATGCTAACAGTTTGAAAACTGAATTTGTGAAGACTATACCCAAGAATATTAATTCCCAACAAATCTTTTATTTAAATCAGGGGTGTCCAGCCTGCAGCCCGGTGGCAGGCTGGTATTTTGAGGACTCTTTCTGCTTATCTGTGATGTCGAATATCACAAAAAGTATGCACAGGACCTTTTTCTTTTCTTTTCTGCTAAACAGCTTTCATTAATGTCTGTATATTTAATGTGGGGCACAAGATCACTTCTATTCTTCAATGTGTAGAGAAAACAAAATGTCAGATGCCCTGAGTAGTCTGCTAGAAAGAGGCTGAGTCCCTATGACGTCCCCCTCTTCATTTGACAATTTTTATCCTCCAATAAAGAGGAAACTGAAGAAATAAACAAAACTTCATTAGAGAAACATGTCTACTTTGAGATAAATATTCTATAAATAAAAATACAAAAAAGGAATAAAGGCTAATCCCAAGATGGTTAAATGGTCTACTGTTTAAAAAAAAAATATAGAACAAAATCTTTAGAACGCAGGATTTAGTTCTGTCCGTTTCCACAACCCAAGACGAAGCCTCAGAAGGAAGAAGAGCATAAAAGGAAGAAGACGTCTGGACAATTTCAGAAGAAACAGTGAGGATGAATCAAGCTCACAATAGACCTAGAAGGAATAGGGATTACATTAGTGTAAAAAATGCTGTTGACAAAACTTGCATTTGTTACCAATTCCAAAGTTAAATTTTAGTGGCATCAGTCTTTTGCTTATTTGCCTCATTTCATTTTTTTTTTTTTTTTTTTGCTAATGGTGAAAGGATTGCTTTTAACCTTAGGAGGAACTAAGATGTTATACTTGGATGTTGGCAGGAAATACAAGCAATGGCAGCCACCCCCAACTGGATGGTGAGAGGTGCGTTATCCCACAGGCCAGGCTTCCCCAGCCACAGCTCCTAAGTCAGGAACGACTAGAGCATATTTGCACTGTCAGACATTTCCTGGAGTTGAAGTGCTTCCAAAGACCCAGGGCTATATCCACAGATAGCACCTAGGACAAAACTATTCTGAAACCTAAGCAGCACGTCACAGCACACTACATGCTGACAATGACTCCGGTCATCTGGGACAGGCCTGCAGACTGAAGGGAGGTGGACTTTGAGCAGCTTCATTCCACCGGGGACTGATTGCTAATTAAGTAAACCACATAAGCTTATTGACAAGTGTATCAGGGAAGAACAATTACTTAGGGTATGAATGAACTGGTAAACTGATTAAATATTGTTTCAATATTCAAGGAGATACATTTAGCATTGAAGTGGGAAAAGATCAGTGACAATCCGTTAGAAGTGGTGAGACAGAAACCCGTAAGGGTGACACCATTTACCCTTACACAATTTAGGTTCCATAAATGAGGCAGAAATGTCTTCTGTAAGAAGTTTGGGCTACGAGGATCTCGAATGTTCCAGGGAGGAGGCGACATTTGATCTAGGTCTTAAAGGATAGACAGGGTAAGAGCATGTAGAAATGGAATAGGTATTGGCAATTCTGGCTGAAAGAACCTCATGATCAAAGGTTAAACGGACAAGAATGCACGGAAAAGCATGATTCTGTTTGAGAAAACAATAGGGCACATGAAGAGAATGAGGAGAACTAAGACTGGGAAAGTAGGACAGGCTCTTCTATGGACGGCCTGATTATAGAGAGTAACGTTTAGACTTGGTTCTATGAATGATGGGGGTCCACTGGAAAGGTTTTGGTCAGAGGAGTGGTAGGATCAGACTGGAGTTTCTAATCAAGTCTTATTGAAAAGTTTATCTGGTGGCAGCATTTTACAAGTAAGAGACAGGCTTAGGGGAGATGGGGCCAGAGAAGAGGATGGTGTCTCTGTATGAGACAGGGGAAGCCGGGGGCGATGAGGAGGAAG
Source organism: Otolemur garnettii (assembly GCF_000181295.1). NCBI lineage: Eukaryota > Metazoa > Chordata > Mammalia > Primates > Galagidae > Otolemur > Otolemur garnettii. Next base: position 16,213,445 of record NW_003852414.1, on the reverse strand, counting down.
GGGTCTGTACACAGGGCAGTGATCTTCTGGGCACTATCCTATTAGTACATCAGCTTCACAAACTACATGTTATTTTAATATTTTAGTCTATATATTTTATCTTTACTTATTAATCATTACTAAGATAATAAGGGCTATTAATTGATCTTGGGCACAGTGAATACCATTACACACATTTACATAAAGTACTTCTACTGGTAACGCCATAAGGCAGACACGGCCTTGTTCCAGGGAACCCCAGAACAAAAATGCTGAAATTATTAGAGTGTGCTGTCCTGAATTGAGTGATAGATTGGTTGATTTTTTGTTTGTTTGTTTTTATTTATTTTGCAGTTTTTGGCTGGGGCTGGGTTTGAACCCACCACCTCTGGCATATGGGGCTGGCACCCTACTCCTCCGAGCCACAGCACCGCACCTGTTTTTATTTTTTTTGAAGCGGGATCTCATGTAGCCTAGGCTGGCTTCAAACTCTTGGGAGCTCAAGCAATCCTCCTGCCTCAGCCTCCTGAGTAGCTGGGATTGCAGGTGCGTACCACTGCTTCCGGCTTAATTGGCTGATCTTTAGTCCTCTTTATAGCACACTAGACTAGAGTTTATTTTTCTGTGCACTTGGTGTTAGGGTTGGTTATATGACTTGCTTTTAGACAGTGAGTATTAGTGGTCATCAAGAAGGCAGATCCCTTAACTGTGGGGGGTTTTTCTTGTTTTTTTTTTTTTTTGCCAGGCCATATGTGCTCCTATGATCTGCTAAGAGATCCTGCCCTGAGTAACTTTGGTTGCTGGACCAAAGAGAAAGTGAATTCATATGGAGCAGATTTGACCCCAGCCTCAACTTGAGAGCAGAGCGCAAACCACCTGCAACCTGGAACTGAGACCAGCAAGCCGCGCTTTTATTACAAGCCACTGAATTTTGAATGGTTGGTTATACACATACGACACTATCGTGGCAATAGTGGACTCATACACACATGAAAAACGTGTTTGAAGTATCAAACTATACTGGAGCACCCTGCTTAATTCACAGCAAAAAGACGCAGAGAAAAAGGAAAATGGATTGTCTAATGATAATCTTGGCCAGAAGAGTCAAATAATTGAGGTGAACTCATACGAGTATAGGAGTGAATGGGCGTTTGTGTACCGCAGGAAAAGCAGCTGCTCTAATTCCCTCACTTTAGCGTTTACTATAATTGCTCTGTGCTTCTGCTTCTCCTGTGGCCCAAAGTTAATGTAGGTGTATCTGTCTTTGAGAACAGTAGAGAGGTCGCTATTAACAGGAGAAGGGTTCTTTACCAAAAAGTGCTGTTCCCACACTACTAATTCCCTATTTCAGTGGTGGAAGACCACAGTGTAAATAACTCGTGACTATCAAATACAGTCCTATACGTCTGAAAAGAATATATATTTACTGTCTCGATATTTTGATTGCCTTTTTTTTTCTTTTATTCCTTAAGACCTCTTAAACTTGCTATTTTTAGCACTGTAAATCCGTCATCTTCCTCACTATGGCACATTTTTCAGCCATCCAGACAGCTCCTCCATCAGTACCTGCTCCATCGGTCAGGCAGTGTAGAGCCACTCTCTAACACACCTGTCCCTGAGAACAAATGTGACTCTACCTTTCTTCTCTACATTGGAAACATCTCTCACACACAAAAAGCTATTGCTTTAGAGAAAGAAAATGTTTTGTCTAAAGAAATATTGGGCCTGTAATCCCATAGTAAGCAGTGAGATCCAGGCCCAGATCTACTTAATTAAAAATCAGTAACTGAATCCTGGATTCTTTCCTGCTAATGATTAAGCGTCAGAGTGAAGCTCAAGCCAGGATCAATCTGATAAAGGAAGAAAAATGGGTTATTATCTAAGACGACACATCTTGAGAGCTTTAATGGAGTTGGATAAATGCATTTTTAATATCATTATTATGAGAACTGACATTTTTGTGGCTGACATTTTGTTGAGGTCTTCTGGACAGCATCGCTACCCGTCTCTGGGTAACCACCACTTAGAAGGTGAACTGTTAGCCGTCCTCACAGATAGAGATCAACCTGAATTCAGGCATTGTCCTGTTTCCCAGAGAGCCATCTGTAGTTTCAGGCTGTGGTTGAAGGAAGCAGCAGTAAAGTGCAGGATACAAATGCATTTAAACCTGGTGCCTTGAGGAAAGGGGCACATCCTTTCAACCACATAGGGGAGCAGGGCTCAATCTCAATAATCCTTTTCTGGAATAAACCTTACTATGGTTTTCAAAGTTATCATTCTACAATTGCCACAGAGCAGTGTATTCATTTTAAAAATTCAACTAGGTTTCAGATGAAACTATTTTGTCTTTTCCTTTAAAAGTAAATAGTTTTCATTATTCTACTCCTTAACTTCTAATGTGTACAATATTTTAGGCATAATGTTTAGTGTGCAACAAAAAAATCCAAATGGTTTTTGTCACATGAAGCTTTTTTGTTTTGTTTTTAGTCACTTGAATCCATTTGACTTACTTTAGATATCCTAGTTTAAGACCTGGCATAATTTAACCAAGAATTTGTATGTACGTCTGGTAATATTGGGAAAGGATAAAACTAGAATCCTAAAGGAATGGTTATTTACTAAAGAAAACGTAGTTGCAGCAGCTAGTCAGCAGCTACAGTCAGTATAAAGAACAGGATAAGGAGAATTTTGTCGTCACCTTTTAATTTATTTTGCATTAGTTAGCTACCACTGAAAACACCTTATGCATGTATCATGAGTTCCAGAGCATTTCATGAGAATCAAAATTTTGAATAGAATTTCTTTTTTTTTTTTTTGAGACAGAGCCTCAAGCTGTCCCCCTGGGTAGAGTGCCATGGCATTACAGCTCACAGCAACCTCCAACTCCTGGGCTCAAGCGAGTCTCCTGCCTCCGCCTCCCAAGTAGCTGGGACCACAGGTGCCCGCCACAACGCCTGGCTATTTTTTGGTTGCAGCCATCATTGTTGTTTGGCGGGTCCGGGCTGGGGATTCAAACCCACCACTTTAGGTGTACGTGGCTGGCGCCTTAGCCGGTTGAGCTATAGGCGCCGAGCCTGAATAGAATTTCTTAAGCAGAATGATACGACCGCATCAATTGATGCTGAAAAGCATTTGACAAAACCTAACACATACTCATATTTGTGCTTAAAAACTCTGAGAAAAGTAAGAATAAAAGGAAAATGTCTCAACTTGATAAAAAGTGGAGAAATCTATAAACACGCATAGCTCACAGTATACTGAATGATGAAAAACAAAATACTTTTCCCTAAGATCAGGAATCAGACAAGGATGTTCGTGCCATGCCCCTCAGAGTCAGATCAGCATAGTATGAGAATTCTTGCCAGGATTAGGGAAGAAAAGAAATATACAGACTAGAAAGGAAGAAATAAAACTGCCACCACCTGCAGATGACATCACTACCCATTTAGAAAATCTCCGGGGATATAGAAAGCTATTCTTAGAGTGTGTTCAGTAAAAACCCGGGATAAGAAAACAATACATACAAATCAGTCATACGTCTATATACCAACCATCAACATGGTGGCATCAATTTTTAAAAAAGCATAATACTATTTATATTACTATAAATAATATTTCCAAAGAAATGGAAATACTCAAGAAGTCCCTAATAGATTGAGATTCCTGGATTGGGAAAGCCCAACATAGCAAAGGCATCAATTCTCCCCAGATGGAGGCATAGGTTTAACACAGTTCCTATTAAAACCCCAACAAGATTTTTTCACAAATATGAAAAAAGCTTAAAATTTGTATAGAAAGGCTCAGGCCTTCAAATAGCAAAATGATCTTGACAAAGAAAAATGAAGTGGGAGGAAACACTTCGTCTGATACTAAGACTCAATGTGTAGCCATAGTAACCAAGACACTGTGATATGGGTGGGGATCAGACATGGAGGTCAGTGGAACAGGAGAGAGAACCCAGGAACAGACCCACATGAACACGACCATCTGATTTTCTTTCTTTCTTTTTTTTCTTTTTACAAAGACGCCAATGCAATTCAGTAGAGGAGGGTAATCTTTTCAGCAGGTGGTGCTAAAGCTGGTGGACGTCAGAGGCAAAAAAATTAACTTCAACCTAAACCTTGTACCTTTAATAAACACTAACTCACAAATGGATCATAGGGACAAATGAAAAATGCAAAACCGTGAAGCTTTTAGAATAAAATAGTAAAAGTCTTTGAGACCTTGGGGAAGGCAAAAAATTTTTAGACATGATACCATGACTGTAAAAGAAAAAACTGATAAATTGCATTTCCTCAACATTAAAAACTTTTGTTCTATGAGAGGCCTTGTCAAGAGGATAAAAAGGCAGTATATGGACTGGGAAAAAATGTTTGCAAACCACATCTCTGACAAAGGACTATATTGAGAATAGATAAGGAACTTTCACAACTAACAGCAGAAGAACAAACAATCCAGTTAGAAAATGGGCAAAAGATATAAACTGATACTTCACCAAAGAGGAGAGATGTACAGATGACAAAAAAAAAAAAAAAAGTACGTGGAAATGGTTCATCATTGGGAAAATGCAAATTAAAACCACAATGAAATACTAATACGACCTAAAGGAATGTCTAAAATATGATTAAATAACAAAAACAACAGTGACAGATCATTATATAATACTCTACAACTGGATGGCCATGGCAGGGGTCCCCAGTTACAGAGAGCACTTTTTTTTTTTTTAAAGTGAGAGGATTTATTGAAAAGAAAGGAAAGAGGAAAGCAGCCTCTGGCACATCAGAGCAGGTCCCGAGCCCGAGAGCAATGACTTTCTAACCAAAATAATTCAAGGCAGAAGATAATGGTATAGCATCTTGAAGTGCTGGATGAAAATAAATACCAAACTAGAATTCTATATTCAGAGAAAATATCCCAAAAAATCAAGGCATTTTCAATAAAACAAAAACCAAGAAATCTTTTCACCAGATCTATAACAGAAACACAAGCCAGGCACTGTGGTTCATGCCTATAATTCCAGCACTTGGGGAGGCCAAGTGAGGAAGATTGCTTGAGGCTGAGAGTTTAAGACCAGCCTGGACAAAATAGTGAAACCTCCATCTCTACAAAATAAACTTTTTAAATGAGCCAGGCACAGTGGCTCACGCCTGTATTCTTAGCTCCTTGGGCCCCTGAGCTGGGAGGATTGCTTAACTGAAGAGTTAGAGGTCACAAGAGCAAGGCATGTTCGCAGTACTTCACTCCCGCCTGGGCAACAGAACAAGACCTGGGGCCCAATCTCAAAATGAACAAACAGAAAAATAAAAGAAGAACAAGAAACACAAAAGGAAGGACAAAAGGTAGTTCTTCAAAAAGAAATAAATTAATACCATGTGGAAGCACAGAAATTCAGGAAAGAAAGACAAATAATAGCGATGATAAATATACATCATTAATAACTGCACAAAACAATAAAACTGTTTTGTGCAATTAAATACATTTAAATTAAATTAATTAAAATTAAAGTAATTGACATATATGTACAGCAGAAAGCACAAAGGAGGTAAAAGGATTATAAAATGTTCTAAGGGGCTTGGCGCCCATAGCACAGGGGTTACGGTGATAGCCACATACATTGAGGGTGGCAGGTTTGAACCTGGCCCAAGCCAGCTAAACAACAACAACTGCAACAAAAAAATAGCTGGGCATTGTGCCGGGTGCCTGTAGCTGCAGATACTTGGGAAGCTGAGGCAGAAGTGCTTAAGCCCAAGAGTTGGAGGTTGCTGTGAGCTGTGATGTAACAGCACTCTACTGAGGATGACACAGTGAGACTCTGTCTCAAAAAAAAAAATATGCTAAGGGTTTTGCACTGATCATAACATGGTCAAAGTACTAATTTTTAATTATATTCTAATTACAGGATGATTACAGTAATCTCTAAGGTAACCATTAAAAGGAGAGTAAGAGAATATATAAATAATAATTTAAAAATGAGAGTGATAAAGAAGGGATCAGTTTTAATCCAGCAAGAAAGGAGAGTTAGAGGAACATAAGAGGTGAGGCAAAGAATACAAATACCACAAAGGTCTAATTACATCTAACAATGTGAGTAATTATACTAGGTATAAAAACACTAAATTCTTCAACTGAAAGGCAAAGCAAAACAAAACCCAAACATATTCTTCAGGAGGGAGAAAGGTTGAAACAGAAGGTGTTAAAAAATACGCTATGAAAATTCAAACCAAGAAAAATGCCATGGAAGAACGCTAATTCCAAACAAGTAGAAGTTCAGGGAGGAAGTGGCACTTATACATTTAAAATTATTGTATCTTAGTGGTGGATTGACTCATGTCATTATGCTATGACCTTTTTTGAGGCTTCTAGTGATTGGAGGTTTGTTAAGAAACTTTAATCCATAGGATTAGATGTTTGCAGCAACGTAGACATAGCTTAAATTCTACAGAATTCACTAATTCTATAAATTCACTAATTTATACCATGTAAAATTCAGGATACATTAATATGCAGAAACACTAGCTAAAGGAAGTATCATCTTACTCGACACTGATGATTGTGAAATCAAAAGTTACATAAAATTTTGGAAACGTTCTGTTTAGAGAGACAAGATTATCTTGGCGCCTTAGCTCAGTGCCTAGGGCGCCAGCCACATACATCAGAGCTGGCAAGTTTGACCCCAGCCCCGGCCTGCTGAACAACAATGACAACTACAACCAAAAAATAGCTGGGCGTTATGGTGGGAGCCTGTAGTCCCAGCTACTTGGGAGGCTGAGGCAAGAGAATCACTTCAGCCCAAGAGTTGGAGGTTGCTGTGAGTTGTGACACCACTGCACTCTACTGAGGGCAACATAGTGAGACTCAGTCTCAAAGAAAGAAAGAAAGAAAAGAAAAAGAGAGCAAGATTAATAGCAATGGGCTATTTAGTAAACATAAAACAGGTTCTTCTATCAAAGATGTGGAATTTATAAATGAGAACAAATATTTAATACTCTTAAAACAATTATTCAAACAAGGAAATGAATTGTTTTATTGTTGTTGACATATTTATCCATTGTACTATTGACATTTCAACTTGTATTACTCTGGGCAGTGTTACTTAGTGGGGACAGGAATTAATTTCACATTTCTGCTCGAGACTTGCTGGAGACTTAATTTCTTTGTGACTTACTTCCCTGAGTTGTAAACTTAACTATCTGATAGCCATATCAATCAGATGCATTATAAAAATAAATGTCCAAATCCCTCCGTTTTCTTAGACTCCTGTTGTAAGGGATTTTTTGAAGTTGGAGGCCTTTGTTTATGGATAAGGAATTCTTCTTATATGAAAATTTATTACCCTTTCATTCCAATACAGTTAAGCTCTACAAAACTGTCATGATTCCTTACTATTAGTTTGGCTGTAGTTGTCATCGTTGTTTAGCAGGCCGGGGCTGGGGACGAACCCACCAGCTCTGGTGTATGTGGCTGGCGCCCTGGTGTATGTTGCACAGGTAACAAAAAAGATGTGACATTTGCCTTCAACAATGTTGCAAAGCTAATGGGCTTTCACTTCATATATGTATTATGTGTACACACACTGTCTATATATATTTATGTTACTTATAAATGTTAATAGCATTATATTATATAAATTATATTATACATCTCATATATATTACATTGATAATATTTATAAGTTTTTGGTATTCATTATTCATATAACTAATAAATAAGTTATAAATATATATGATAAAACATAAGATATATTTGTGAAGGATATATGAAGACTGTCTAATACTCGTATAACATAAACATAATTATACTATATTATAGTATTAATAGTTAGTATAGGTTATTAAAAATTATTTTCCTTTCCTAAAGGAAAGGAAGAGACAGTGACTGCTGTAGTTAGGCAAGATATTAACACAGTAATTGTATATTTGGGACTAGGTATACATTGGCATGGCACTATTAAAAAGATAGGAGTGGAGAGAGGTATCTTTATTCTCAAGAAAGAAAAGTTATTACTTGCCTTTTAGAAAACTCAACCCCCCTGGCTCTCTCTTCATCCCTGGGTATTTTTTTATCAATTGCCACAGAGGCAATGTCGGCTGATAAGAAAAATTGTGCATTTGGGAGAGGGTCAAACCTAGTTCAAAGCTTGGCTTTACTTCTTATAAACCCTTTGTCTGCAAATAAATTACTTAATCTCTTAAATTCTTCCTTCCTCTTTTGTAAACTGGGGTAAATCCTGTCTCCCAGAGCGGTTAGAAGGATTAGATGGAGTAATCTGCGTCCGGCAGCTCAGGCTATGTCTGCACAGAGTACAGGACAAAAGATTGTCATCACGCCCCGGGGACTCTGTGACAAGTCTTCACCTGCGAGTGAGCAGAAGGTTAAAAGACTTTTCATGTATTGGAACAAGGAGAGAACACTGTCCCCTAGCCCTAATACTCTTTCATTTCTGAACAGTTCATCTATAACCATAGAAGGTTCTTAAATTTTTTAGCCCTGACTGTTATATTGTGTTTTTATAGTCCTGGAAACACCACATCAAAACCAAGGAGGATGATTATTACCATTGCAATCTACAGCTGCAACTTAACCCAAACATTTTGTGGCTTAGTTTATGCAGGGTAATTGCTTCCTAGCTCTTGTTCACATGAATATCTTTCAAAATATCATCTTATAATTTACTATTAACTCAATTTTATCACTTAGTTTGGTCTCCACAATATCGTCTGGGTTTATTTTTCCCAAGGAAATCCCTGCCCTTCAAGACCAGAGCAATAATCTGGTTATCTGGGGGAGAAGCGGAGCAGAAACTCTGATGTTGGACTGTGTGTATTAAAATCCTTTCCTTTCTTTTCGATGATTTGGAATTTAACTACAGTCTACTTGCTTTTGTAAGATTTTGGTGAACTAAGCATTTGTTGGGTTCTTTATCCCATTCCCACATTCTCAGCTTAGCAAGAAGCCTTTCACGGTAAAATCCACAAAGAATAACCCGCAGATAACCTTCTCTTTGGCCTCATCCCCCAAGGGACGGCTATAATCACCAGTAAAAGTTTCAAGGCTTAAAAGGGGCGGAAATAGGTTTAGTCGAGAGTTTTCTTTAAATGGGTTTAGGGTTTCGGCTCATCCCATTCTTGGACTTCATCAGAGGGAGCAAAGGACATCAGGAAACCAGACAAAGAACATTCCTCGCTGGCTTTGGAGCACCATCCCCAATTTCTAAACTGAGACTTATCTGAGTGCTGATTTATCAAATCATTCAAGTTCTAATTCAGCTATCTCACTGCGTTCGTACTGCTCACGGTAATGTGGGTTGGCGTGTTGTATCGGCTGCAAAGAGGCATCTAGAGACACAATACGTGCCTCTTTTTAATCGAATGTTTTAAAGTTCATTATTTTATTTTTATTAATTTATTTTAGCTACAGGATTTTAGAATTCCTCTCCGAGATGAAACTTAACACCAAAACTGTGGAAATTAAAAATAACTAGAAGCTGAAGTCTAATTTGATGTTAGATTTTCCTCTATTTGCTGTGACCATATTTTCTTTCTCGGCCTTTCCCGTTTCCTTTTCCTTCTTTTCTTTTACAGGAGAACCTTTTTCATCTCCCTCAACTTCCTCCTGCCACTCCCCACTGTTTCCGTTGAGACATTTTTCCAGATCTTAAAGTAACAAGGAAAAACTCATAGGCCAAACACACACGGATCAAATATCAAGTCTGATCCAGTGTTTCTAATGCTGTGAGGGTGAGTGACCTGATTGACTTCTCTGAGTAACAGCTTTACTCTGTGAGCCATGATTGAATTTGGAGAATGAAGTGAATTTAGATATAATCTAATGTATCAAATATGGTACATGTTATATTTCAAAATATAATTTGGAGGTAGGCATAATTTAGCCATTTATTCTCTAATTCACCCATATAGCCAGTAGTGATGGGCTAAAAATTACATGTGAGGGCTCTGCAAGGCTTAAGGATTTAATTAGAACTTAGCTTTGATTTCAGATTTAGGTTAGAAAATGTACTTCAGAATTGGATGGTCAGATGTCAGTGCAAGGAGGGTAAGAAAGAACAAGAAATCATTGTAGCATGAAGTGGTTCTGTTGAGAAGGATGATCTCTGCCCTCCACTCTCAGCCACCCTTTACCTTCCAAATACAGCAGAGAGGGTCTTAGAACCTTAGAAATTTGAGACTTCAATCTTTCTAGTACAGAAAGTCCTTCTCTTTGGCAATTAAGGTGATTTGCAGGAATTATCTGCTTCATCCCTAACACATTTTTAAGAGATAGACTATGGAAATATTTCAAATTGATCTTTCTTTGGGTAAAAATTGAGTTCAGAAAAATTATAGGGCTTTTCTAGAGCCATAGTACCTGGCAGCGACACAATGAATCAGTTGGATCGTGGCCATCTGCTTCCCGGCCTGCAGTTCTTCTCCTCTGGCCGTATTTCCACCTTTGTTGGACTGTGATTCATTGCCCTTACTAGACATGGGCTTTCGTGTTTTTGCCTTGTCTCGCAGCAAAGGGCTCTGAGTTGGACCTCAACGTCACCTGACTCATTCTCCATATGGCAAATAAGCAGGTGGAGGAAGACAGACAGTGACCTTGTCCTCAGCATATGAGGGCTGGGAGCTCTGAGTGGTGTTTCCAGCTACTGCTGTCACTTGTGTCTGACCTTGACGTGTTCCCCAGGGACACAGCCTTGTCCTCCTGAGATGTGCTGCCCTGTGTGTGTGTGAGGAGAGGGGGACACCTTCCTCTCTCCCTATCCACTAACTAATTTAAATGCCCAGAAACCTCATGCCTGGTTGGGCCCAGTTCCATTGCAGAGAGAATGTCCACTTCAGCCAGATCCACAGAACCAGTGGCCCTCCAAACTGCACGGGAGCACAGAAGTCACTGACAAACTAATAGAAGTTACGAGCTTGGTCCAGAAAAATGTGCACATTTGCAGAGAATTTTGGAGTTTCACAGATGCCTGAAGCCAGTAGGATCGCTTCGCTTGTTGTCGGCTAGTCAGGATCAATTATTTATATAGTGTGGGAGCACAGCAGAAGGAGGCAGATGAACTGGCCTTGCAGTTGGAGAGCAGCTCCGGAGTACTGCTTGCCACATTTGCTTTTTCCTTACCTTAAATTTTATGCACATGAGTCTCCCACAGTAAAATTTCCATGAAAAAAGGGGAGCCCATTTCACTACCTATTTAGTAATTAGGAAGTGGGGGAGATTTCCCTCAAGTCTGTTCTGAATTAGTAGCAATACAAATATAAAAAACACACAAGAAGTTAACCCCTAAATCTCATAATTAAGTACTCTGGCTCCTTATTGACTTCTAAACAATTAAAGCAGATGTACATCAAAATTCCCAAATGGATACTCTAAACAGCAAATGTGCAAAACTACTTAGTGGTTTAGTTAGGATTTCAACAGAAAGGTTGCAGACGAAAATGGCCTCCTTTTCACATTAATTATTTACTCAGTGAAGAAACTGTTTCTGGGCTGAACTGAAAGATCTGGATACGATAATTCACTGTCTGGTCCACAGAGTTGCTTTCCCTCTGTTTAGAGGAAAGGCAGGTGGATTTCAATAGATGAGAGAGAGGTGAATGGTGAGAGAGATGGAGAGCGGTGAGTAGTGTACCCTATTAGCCAAGTCTGTTTTTATCCAGATCTACAACTGCAAGATTCTACAAACCCTATAACCAAGGCTGTCCTTATCATTCCCTCTTCTCTTCCTCACCACAACAACAAAAGAACAAACAAAATTTAAAAGTCGTGCAGAATGATCAGCAAACTTACAGATATGGTCTTCAAAGTTTTGTAAGACCTCTACAATACAAAATTATAATACCCGGTGTTCATTTAAAAATCACCACAAGTATGCAGTTAAAATGATGACTTCTAAGTATTTCCCCCGGGTCAATGGCATTTATGCAGATAAAAAGGAGATAAAAGTCATCCGCATGAAAGACAGTGGTAGCGTGACCCTGGCAAGCAATCAAATCCCATTTTTGCGTTCCCTGCTTAAACCTTCTCTCACGCTGTGGCCAGAGGAAAACAGCAAGTTACGGTGACAGTTGAGTGACCCACACATGGACAATGCCCTGGACGTGTTAAGTTTTTTCCTTCTGTAAAATCACAGAAAGTCTAAAAGCGTCTCCTTGGTAGCTCAGAAAAGTATAGTTAATGAGGCCAGGGAACCCTGCCTAACTTGGGGAGATTCATGCTGATGACAGCAGGCAAGAGAGCTGTAAGACAACTACTGCAATGGTCCTGTGAGAAAAGATTAGGAAGAAGAGAAAGAAACAACTTGAAAGCAAGGACCAGAGCAAACGCCAACATATGCCATTTGTTCTAAAGTCTGTGCTGAAGGTAAGAATAGATACGCTTTTTTGTGCAAAAACATCTCCAAAGGGGAGATTAATTTTTCTTTCAAAATCCCCTTCTGTGTTACATGCAAACACAATTCTATTAAGCCAATACTCTCCATCCGCCCAAGAGACTTGTTTTCAGGTTATTGTTGAGACAGTAAGTAGGGGAGGTGGTTTCTGGAAACCATTTGTCGTGAGGTTTGCAGCTTATTGGGAAGCCTTCAAGACGCAAGTGTTTAACTGCTTCCTTCAAGAAATGCACACCCACAGGAAATCACATACTGAGTGGAAAGACATTGCAGGGAAGCTCCGTTTTGTGTCAGAGAAATGAAGACTGCCCCCACACTAGGGGACAGAGATGAAGACAGACTTTGAAAAGTAAAGTTACCCTTGTTATTATAGAAAAATGCCCGGGTCTTTCTGAGTCTTCACGGAGTATGGGATTTTGTCTGGAGAGCTGTTAGTGTTTAGGACATCAGTGACATCTATATTCAAATGTAAGAATCAAAACACTTTCCAGAGTCAAATATTACTCATCTTAGACCATGCTACTGATGCTGTTGGTATAAACAAGCGATTATCTTTTATAGTAAATGATTCAAAGTTCTGAGTTAAGTTGATATTGATAATTACTTCTCACGTGCAGTGTTTGGTATTGACGATGATTTCTCCCACACAGGGGGAGTAAACTGGGGCAGCATTTCCAATTTACCCTCACACCTAGCTCTACTACTGCCTTGGGACGACTCCAGCCACTATCCCCAGCCCAAATTGCTTCTCAAGCTTCAGTTTGCAACTAAACATCTCCATTTCCATACCTCTCAGGTCCTCCAACCTGAAACATAACATTTTCCCCCCCAAATCTGCACCAATATCCAACAAATTACCCATAGAAAATCTTCAGCTCCCATCCTCATGCGATATATCATCAAGTTCCAAACACTGGCTGCTCAATGGGTTCTACCTTGTATCTCTGAGATTTTCTACACTTTCTCCATCTCTAGTTCTTCTGTGTTAGCTCAAGTCTTTGGCATTTCCCATTAGGGTTTCTAACCAGCTTCTTCCTTCTCAGGTTGTAAGGTGCTCAAGCCACTACCAAAACGATCTTTTGACAGTCAAGTCTGCCCATGTGATTTTTACTTAAAATTCTCCAAGATCATTCCCACTTTACAGATAAAGTTAGCACAGGAAAATGGGTCTTTCTTCTTGAGCTGACCCTTGGCTGGCTTTAGGTTCCATTTCTACCAGTTGTCAGGGGATAATATGAGCCCCAGGCCTCAGGTGAGGGTGGTCATCTGGGCAGCTTTTGGCTTTATATGCTAGGGAGGTATACATTCATTGAAGGACATTTTTAAAAAAAATCAATAAATGGCATATATCATTTTTGAAACCAAGACTTTATGTGGCAAATTCCTCTAAGCTTAAATAAAAAGCAACTATAGTCAGGTGGGGGGACAGTAAATAGAGCAGAAAGGTAATAGGCATGCATGAAAAATATATCTCTATGTCCAGAATTCTTACCTAATGTCTGCCGGAAAGAGATCTTCCAGCCTCTTGCTGTTTGAAATGAATCTGTCTTGAACACCAGGAGCACAGTGTTACCGCTGCTCTTAACATTCGGTGGCTTCTTGGAGCCACAGAATTTGCCAAGAAGAGGATCACTGGTGTTGGAACCATCGTAAATCTCCAGGTAGTCGTGGGAGCAGGAGATGGAGGGAACCACATCAAAATCATTGAATCTGTGAAATATACCCCGTTAATACCAAAACTCTCCATTTGGACTTCCATTGTTAAAAAACAAAAAGAAAGAAGATGACCTGGCGAAACCGAACAGCAGATGATCTGAGCTTCCCTTGATAGGAAATATTAAAAACGAGAAATTATTTTGCTAATCAAGTCAAAAGTTTGGATGAAATCTTTTTAGTAACTACGACACAATATGCTAAAAACTGTGATCCCAGCTGGGGATGTAAGGATTCGTAAGATACAGTCCTACTCTTGAAGGAGTTTATAGTCTAGGACAGTTAAAGTCCATTTGAGATCAAGTTTTGACAAATTGAATGAGTATTTATTATTCCAGCAACACTTTAGATTTTTAGTATCATTACAAACATAGTGTTTCCTCTTCCCTTGTTATTTTACGGGGTGAAGTGGCACTGGTGCTCTTGTCTTTGCTTGTGGGAAGCGTGCTACAGGGACGGGACAAGAAATACTGGCCTTAGAATCATAGCACCATTCTCGTTCTCACAGGCTCTTACTTCCCTCTTTTCAAGTGGAGTTTATAGTAAGGTTAAGTGAACCATCTATGAAAACTAAACCAGGCTATCTGGCATGCAGTAGAATGCTTGAAAAATGAAGTTTGATGATGATGACTTTGAAAATCAAGAATATGAAACAAATCATGTCTCAATAGAAAAGAATAAACAAAATTCTATTGAGTCTCACTTAGTGCTCTAACAAGAAATTCCCAGTTAAGATGCTGTGGTCATCATGGGGACATCCCCACACAGCCCGAGCTCTCTGTCTTCCCAGTGCCTGCCCTTATGTACACACTCTGAGGCTTGGTGTGGCTGTGGGACTTGTTTCAGCCAAGGAAATGTCAACAGATAGATATACATTATTCTATGGCGGAGGTTTTACAAACTACAACTCTCTCTGCCACACATTGCTTTCCCTCTGCAGTGGTGATCATGGAAATGAGTGCAGAGGTGAAGCTTCCAGCAGCCCAGGCTGCTGCGTGACCGTGATGAGCAGAGCTTCCTTGCTGGGCAGCAGGGAATATACTGGTACAGCTGAGACACGCTCTGAGTTAAGCTGCTATGCACTGCCCAAATCTTAACTGCTTTCTCTCGCCCCTCCTGCCCTCTATGATTTCAAGGTGGGCCTGTCACTAGCAACCCATTCCATAAAGCTTTTTCTGCAACTGTTAGAAATTCAGAATGACTGCTTTAGCTGGTGGAGTGCCTCTTCTCCCCTTCGTCATACTGGTTTATGTGGAACGCAGGAGGCCCATCTCCCGGGTTACACTGTCATAGCAACCTCCCTTCTCCTTCCTCTAATTTCCTTATAGCCCACCAATTACAATCAGAGCTCTCTGTCAGTAAAGGATTATCTTTTCTGTAAATAAAAGCTGAAATGATTTTTGTAAGAAAGCAAATAGTTACTTACTTGAGCTGCATCACTTTGTCATCGCTCGCGAGGATGGTGTACAAGCAGTACATATCATTTGGGTAGTTTGAATAGGAATAGGCAGGGCTCTTGATGATTCCGGACGAGAAGTTGAACACACCACCACAGGCTAAGACAGAGGCAGAATATGCAGAGAACGGTTGTCATTCGCAGCACGGAAAAATGATTTTGAGGTAGATATTCTCTACTACTGGACATTTTTTCCCTTAGAGAGATAATAGTCATTTTTCTTAAAGTCACTTAACCTTTCTTCATTGTGTTTACAAATAATTCTGATTTTTCCCCACTGGGTAAGAAAAAAAAGACAGCAAGGGAGTTCCAACAGGGAGGAACGTTTTCAGACACACCCTGAAAGGAATAAATCTGAATGGCCGGAGGGATGATAAGGAGAGAACATTTCACGTCTCGCGGGGCGGGGGGTAACTGTCCCTTTCCTCTGTTTACTTGACAGCTTCAGAGAGAGGTGAGAGCAGGAACTGGAAGTCTGAGGAAGGCAGGCAGAAGCCGAAGTTCTTTCTGGGCACCCAGATCCAGGAAAGACGATGATCTAGAAATCTGAAATACCTCGGATTCAAGGCTCCTCTGTCAGGGATACAATATTATGAGATGAAATACCGGAAATCATTTCTGGAACTTTCCAGTTTGGTTCCTTCTGAGGACTTACATGGATAGCCCTTCAGTCTTATGGATCTGTGATTAGTTGTGACTAGTAAGGACAATACTTGCACCAATCGGTGCCATTGCTCCTTGGTGAAGTCCCCTCCCAGATGCCAGCAGGTAACAGCCCAGAACCCCTAGTTATACTCATTAGTCAGGAAACTACAGCCATAAAAAGATAATAAAACCATACCATAAACAATATGGAATTATTAGTTTTGCTTGGGCTTACCCATAGGAAGATTGGATTGTGTCACCTAATGATCATGCTTACTGCGGTGAGGAAGGCCTATGTTTATTTATTTTTGTGATTCTAAAATCATGATGGGGTTAGCTTTCTTTTCTTTTCTTTTTTTTTTTTTTTTTTTTGAGACAGAGTCTCAAGCTGGGTATA
This sequence comes from Otolemur garnettii, assembly GCF_000181295.1. Taxonomy (NCBI): domain Eukaryota; kingdom Metazoa; phylum Chordata; class Mammalia; order Primates; family Galagidae; genus Otolemur; species Otolemur garnettii. Next base: position 16,196,861 of record NW_003852414.1, on the reverse strand, counting down.
GTGGCATGGCGTTATAGCTCACAGCAACCTCCAACTCCTGGGCTCAAGCGATCCTCTTACCTCGGTTTTTCTATTTTTAGTAGAGATGGGGTCTCACTTTTTCTCTGGCTGGTCTTGAACCCATGAGCTCAAGCAATCCACCTGCCTCGGCCTCCCAGAGTGCTAGGATACAGGTGTGAGCCACCGTGCCCAGCCTAGGGTAGCATATTTTGATAGTATTTCTATAGCATATGCACTATCACTGGGTATGTTCTACTTCACATCTCTCAGAAATGAAAAACAAATTGTGGCTTCCATTTGAGGTTCTTTGTTTATTTATGGGTTTTTGTCTCAGCTGAGCCTACTTGGTGGGGAGAACTCTTGTGTACATGTCTGTATGTATATGCATAGGACCCTGGGTACATCTGCAGCAAATTAAATATCACATTTGGGTAGCAACTATTTCCTTTTGCTTTCTACACAATTGTGTGGTCTCCAAGTTCCTCAAGGCCTAAATAACTCCCACCTTTGTCCATTGTCAGACTTTGAAGTCTTAATATCAACCACACTCTTCAAGGGAGACTCTCAGAGGCCATATACTTCACCTTGCAAACTGTGTTTTAGAAAAGTGGGGGGTTAAGGAGAAAAAGAAGGTAAAGCAGAAGTTTCACTCTCCAGAGCAGCAGTTGCACCAAAAGAACACAATGAATCAATCATTGCCTCCATTCAGCTAGAGGAGGGAGGGGAGACCTTCGCTGCTCAGCTGCATTCAGCCTGTGTCAGCAGAGCCCCCAAACCATCTAACCACACTCTACAAATGGTGGGAGTAAGGATTCAGAGAGCATCTAATGTGAACAAATTAGGAAGGCCTTTTTCTTAAGTAAATTAGTGTCTGAGGGTCTTCCCTGTAGATGGGAGTAGTAATTTATTTGCAGAGAAACCATTTAACTTTCTACCTTTAGCAATGGGTTTGGTTAAAGAGAATGAAGCCAAGAAAAAGTTGACAAGATTTGTGTGCCCGTTTGACTGAAGTCAAGATACCATGGGGAAAACACTGTCAGCAAACTAACCACACAGGAGGGAAAAAGGCTATTCAAGGCAGGGAAATGGGATGTCATTTTCTTGGTAGCCACAAAGATCTTTGTCCAGTCCGTGGCTTGTCTTTTCTCTTTGCCTTTGATAAAGAAAATTTGTAAATTAGAGCATAACTGAATATTCCAATCTTTTCTTTTTCTTTAGGGCTTTTTCTTTTACATTAAAAAAATCCTTTTCTATTGGATCGTGAAGCTATTCTCTTATATTCATTCTAAATTTATAAAATATTAATTTTCATATTAGCAAAGTGACTTCGGAAGAAAATAGGGATCTGGATAATTCTGGCCAAAAGTTACCTTTGTGTTGGGTATGAATAACTGAAGACAGCAGGAATGTTCATTTTAAATTAAATTATAAAATAAACCTCAACTCGCCATTTGATATTCAGAGTAGTTCTAGCCAAAGTTCATGAAAAAGGTCCCTTTTTGTTTTTTAGGGAAAAATGCCCAAGTGTTTTTGTATCATGCACTTAATTGACAATTTTCTTTCCTTAAAGTCTCTAAATCTTCAAGTTGGTGACGTATGAAAACTTTGTGTAAATTACTCAAGAAAGAAAGAAAATGCCAAACTCCAGCACTGCGTCTACTCACGGGTGATCCTATAGGAAAACTTGAATCCGTAGTCTGTGATTTGTGCATTGGAGTAGAAGTTGAGTAGCATTGGCCCAACCACGGTGACAGGAGCCAGCCTCTCAGCACCACACACGGTCACGAACGGGGTGGATGCCAAGCTCAAACCCCGGATAATGTGCACACCGTCATTGTCACAGCTTCCTGTCACGGCTGAACGAGCTGTGCAAAGCACGGAACAACCAGAATTACGATCAGAAACGACACTGACGATTAATGCTTAAACATAGACACAAAAATGCAATGACAATTCCCCCCGCTATTATGAAAATCAAAATGAGAATCAACAGATATTTGTTTCCAGATGAAGAGATGTTTGCCCTGATTATGAAACAAGGGCAGGTGTGAGAAAACAGGTAAAACTTCACAGCAGACACATTCCACTTTGAAATAATTCAGAACTTTCTTCCTTTAATTCAGGAGAGCATTTTCCTTATCAGGGGACATTCTGTAGTATCTGAAGATGTTTGTTGCTGTTGCTGTTGGGAGTGGGGAGCGAGTAGAGACCATGGAAGCTTCTAGATACACTGCAGAGCGCAGGGCAGCTCCTGCATCCTTGCCCTCCCATACAAAATACTGCCCGGCTCAAAATCTCAGTAACACTGCTACTGAGAAAACTTGCTCCAAGCTTATGTATAGATAAGGGTCTCCTCTGTTAAAAGGAACAACGAACGCCTGTGCAACAATTTGGATGGAACTGGAGACCATTATCTTAAGTGAAATATCTCAAGAATGGAAAAACAAACACTAAGGTACTCTCGAATCATTTGAACTCACTGATGGGCACAAACATGGCAACAGAAAAAAGTAAACATCGCTGGAAATCAAGAAGAGGAAAGAGGTAGGAGGGGAGGGGTGACACCTGCCTACCAGGTACATGAACACTATTCGGGGGATGGGCACACTTGTGGCCCTGACTAAAGCATTATAAAGGCTATCCATGTAACAAAAACATTTGCAAACCCTTAATACTTTAAAACAAAAGAATAAATTTAAAAAAAAAGAAAAAGGGACTCCTACCATGGAGAGATTATTAGATAGATATTCCTTATTGTCTACTGATCAACCATATTAAATGTTTACTCAAACAATATTAGCTTAAGAGTTTAGTGATTATAAAAAGATATATCCCTGTTTTAATTTCTAATTATAAAGCAAATATATACTCTCACCTCTCCATCCCCAAATTAAAACATAAACAAGAAACCAAAAGGTCTTTCACAAGGTATCCAGTCATTTTTTTATAGGTTACTCTATACTGTTGAAATGTTAGTTGGGATTGTACTGAGCACAACCTTTTGCAACCTAATTTTTATCAGTATAAAATAATACACATTATGCATCTTTATGTGATTAAATTGCAACTTACAGATATGCCATTCTGTGTTCAGTCAACCCCCTATTGCTTGATAATCCTATATTCTCCACATTTTCTGTGACTAAAAATATTGTTGAAACAAGCATTTCTATACATACATTATGAGGAAGTTTTCACTATTAAGTTTTTATTTATTTGTTTATTTGAGACAGAGTCTCACTCTGTTGCCGTGGGTAGAGTGCCATGACATCATTGTAACTCACAGCAATCTCAAATTCTTGGGTTCAAGCAATATAGGCACCCATCCCAATGCCTGGCTAGTTTTTCTATTTTTAGTAGAGATGGGATCTCACTCTTTCTCAGGGTGGTCCCAAACTCCTGAGCTCAAGTGATCCACCCGCCACAGGCTCCTCAAGTGCTGGGATTACAGGTGTGAGCACCACACTCAACCCTAAAATAAGTTGTTATAAGTTGAATTACTGGTACTAAGGTGAGATTCTTTTCCACATTTATCAAATAACCCTTCAGACAGTCCCACAGCATTTTATGTATTTGATATTCTTCCCATTTCTAACTGTCATTATCCCACAGGGGAACTCAGTACCCATAAAGACTCACTCTCAATCTCACTCTCCTTCTTTCTGGCACCCCCAGCCCTAGGCAACCATTAATCTATTTTCTGTCTCTATGGATTTGTCTATTTTAGATATTTCACATAAGTATTATACAATACAGTATGTGACCCTTTGTGACTGGCGACTTTTACTTAACATAATGTTTTTGAGGTTGGTCTGTGTTTTAGCAGATATGCATCTCCTATTCCTCTTCCTGGCTGAACAGTGTTCCATGCTATGGATGTACCTTACCACCCTGGTTCATCCCATTCATCAGTTGTGAACACTTGGTTTGTCCCTATCTTTGGCTATTATGGATAATGCTGCTATGAGCATATGTACAGTTTTTGTGTAGACATATGTTTTTGATTCTTTTGGCTATATAATTAGGTGTGGGATTTACTGGTTCAAATATTAGGTATGGATCTAGTTCTATAAGACACTGTCAATCAGTTCTTCAAAGTGGTTCCATCAGTGTACAGTCTCGCCAGGAATGCATGAGACTCCCAGCTGCTCTGCATGCTTGTCAACATTTGGTATTGTCAGTCTTTTTAATTTTAGCCACTCTGGGGTGTGTTACATGATACCTCACTGTGATATTTAGTTTGCATTGTTCTGATGATTAGTGATGTGGAATATTTCCTCCATTCTCACTTAGATGCAACAGCAAAAAATTTTTATTTCATGTAGATGCCGATTCAAATGTCTAACTAACTCACCCCAGCATACAAAGGCAACTACCCTACAGTAGTAAGAGGAACAACCTTGGGGTGAGGTTCACCTTGGAGTAGCATAGATAAGAACAGAAACACAAGTAAAGTAAAAAGACAACTTTCGGAATTGAAAAAGACAAAGGGTTGATAATTAGAATCTACAGAGAACTCAAAATAATCAATAAAAAAAGAGTAAACAATACCATCTACCTCTGAGCAAGAGATATGAACAGACATATCTCTGATGAAGTCAGACAAACGGCTAACAAACATTCGAAAAAATCCTGATCATGCCTGATTTCCAGAGAAATGCAAATCAAAACCACCCTGAGATATCAGCTAACCGCAGTGAGAATAACCCATATCACAAAGTCTCAAAGCTGCAGAGGCTGGCATGAATGTGGAGAGAAGGGAACATTTTTACACTGCTGGTGGGACTGCAAACTAATACAACCCTTTTGGAAGAAAGTATGGAGAATCCTCAAGAACTCAAATTAGATTTCCTATTTGATCCTGCAATCCCATTACTGGGCATCTATCCAGAAGAAAAAATATATCCTCTTATTGTAAGAACATTTGCATTAGAGTATTTATCACAGCTCAATTTACAATCATCAAAATGCGGAAACAACCTAAATGCCCACCAACACAGGAATGGATTAATAGCTATGGTATGTGTATACCATGGAATACTATTCAGCCACTAAAAAGATGGAGACTTTACATTTTTGTATTAACCTGGATGGAGTTGGAACACATGCTGCTTAGTAAAGTATCACAAGAATGGAAAAGCTAGAACCCAATGTACTCAATTCTAATATGAAGGCAGTAGATGATCTAATAGAAGGTGGGGGGGGGCAAGAGAATGAGGGATTGGGTAGAGGGGAGAAGGGAAGGGTGGGGGTCACTGTGCATGGCACACCTCTTGGGGGGCGGGACACAATTACAAGAGGGAGTTTAACTAACAAATGTAATCAGTGTAACCTAAGTCTTTGTACCCTCAATGAATTCCAAACAATAAAAAAAAAATAAAAATAAAAATAAAGAAATTACTGAAGAACTAAAATAATAAACTTTAGGTCACAGCTAAAGGAGTTGTGAAATGCAAAGAGAAAAAACACTCACAAATGAACAGAATATCAGTGAGATATGATATAACCGCAAGTGGCCGAATATACATGTAATCTGAATCCCTTAAGGGAGGAAGAGATAGAAAAAAAAAAAAAAAAAAAGAATAGGAACAGTAGAATACTTGATGACCTAATTAAAAATCTAGATTAAAAGATCTAGGCAGACCCCTACTTTTGAGACCTTCCAGAAGGAAAAGGTATTACATTGTCCTTTTGTGTTTAAGCATTGTTGAATAAGTTTCCTGTTAATTGTGCCAAGAAATTCCTAATCAATACGGTAGCTGTCATAATTATTGTCATTTTTGTGGTGATTGTTTAATACAGCCCCACCATCTTTCCAGATTGATTGATTATTCCATTGCGTGATATCAGACCCAATCCAGGCCAATCAGATGAGCTCAAACTGTGCCTGAGTCAATGGTAGGAGCCAAAGTTGTCAAAATTGGAAAGTGTCAGCAGTCGTGCTCCCTGACACAAGAACAAAGCCAGCTGTCTCGCAAAAATCAGCAGGAAGAAGGGGGAAGAAAGAGTATGCTGAGGGATTTCTGCCCCTGATTTCTCTTGAAGTCCTCTCTTTGATGAGATAACCCATTATTTTTCTTACAACCTCTACTTTATATATAAACTAACTTGAAGATAATTTACAACTTAATTCAAGGAATCTTGATGGATACATTTTTTTACGTGTCTGTGCATTAAAGAGCTTCCTACTCTTCTTTAAGGCTATAGTATCTTGAGAAAATTGACACTCTTATCGGAAAATATCTAGGCAGTTCATTTTAAACCTTAGGTATTTTAGAAACATATTTGGCTCCTTAGCTAAGTTTCCATCCAGCCTGAAGAAATCCTGTCTCAATTCGAGACATATTTATTAAATTAACATCAAAAAGGATTCTCTTATTTCAAAAGGCCTGGAATAGAAATGTTTCTAATTGGGCATAAATCTACAAGTTAAAAGTGTGAAAGACTTAACTTCGATGACCTTATCGTGTAATTAGAAGCAATGTGATGTTGGAAAAACAGAACAAAGGGATTAAACTCGATTCGTGGTTTGAATACTGCCAAATTATGTACTTTAGTTATAACCTCAGAATTTGTGTTTAAGTCAGAAGCTCCAATGGAACTTAAAAACTTCAAAGTAGATGAGTTTGAGAATAAAAATTATTATGCCTTAGTTATAAAATATCTTTAGCCATTAAATATAATATGGTAAAACCAAAATCACAGAACAAAGGAAAGCATTGCTAATGCTGGATTAAAATTTGGAACCAACGTTTCATCAAAGGGGCTACTATACAAGTGTCCTTTAAGTATTAAAGAGTTAGTTTTTAAGTTGTTGCCCTAATGATACAGAATCAATTATCACAGTGGTAGTTGCCTTAGGAAATTCTGGAAAGACATGAAACATAAGGTAAAGTGTATCTTCTACTTAGTTATGCTTCCAAATTATTAATTAAAGGAACTAGTTGGCTTACAAAAAGGTAATTCATCAAACAGCAGTGGTATATTGAGATACAATCAAAACTCACTGTTTTTAAAAGGTCTATATTAAACAATAAGGAAGTTGGGTTGAGAGGTGCAGAAATTGAGAGGATTTTAATTATTGTGTAGATGGAAAATAGAATATCAAATAACTAACCCTTATTCAAGATTCAAGACAATCTGCTTCATCTCAAAGCCTGATTTAGTAAAATGTAAAAATTACATTTGGCAAGTTGCTTCGTGGACTGAAAGATTCTTATATCTTTTCTAGTGCTCATTTCCAAATACTGTCCATAAGAAATCAAATATCTGCATAATAAACTTCATAACGTCTAAGAACATATCAGGAATTAGCATGAATAAAATAATTTGCAAGAAAATGAGATAATAATGAACCTAAAGTCCCCAAAGATATTAGGAATAAGTATGAACAAAATAATTTTCAAGAAAATGAGATAATAATATGATCCTTAGTCTTCAAGTAATTCATAAATGTGTATCTTTTTTCCCAAGCTCCACGCATCACCTCATTGCATCAGATAAAAGATATCAGCCTGATTCTTCAATGTGAAGACACCAGTGACAAAGACCACAGGCATGGGAAAGTAATTAAATTACACACTTTCTCATAATTATAGGAGGAAGCAATTACATTTATAATTGAAATACACATGGAACTTTCAAGTAGGATACAGTTATATGCAATTGGGAGGTAACTGTCTTCTAAGAAGAAAAAAAACTTAGTCAAAGTTTGGGAAAGTTTTTCAAAGAACAAGATGGATATCAAGGTTGAGTTTATGGCTAAGAGATAGCAGCATTCCAGCAGATATATGAGACCTTGTCAGGAAGAGAAGCACCTGGAAATTGGACCATACTTTCTCCATGGACTGGAGTCCCTGTTCTGGGACAGGAAGTCACAGTCACTCTGAATTCTATCTTCAATAAGTGATGTGATGTGTATTTACTGCTACGATCGTAGAGCCGTACAACAATTCTCCATGATTTGCTTCATGACTGAAAAACCTGAAACATCTATTCATCTGAAAAATCTGAGGACATGTTTATTGTTTCAAATGGATAAGACTCTCTGCAAGGCAGTGAGATTTAATTTTTGTTAAATCTTGCTGGGCTTTATTACGGTATACTATCTAATTCTGATTCCTGTCATGATTCCAAGAACTTGGAGAAAATTGAAAGTTAACTAAGGATTAGTAATTCAGTGAATAAAATAAACTTGTGGGATTTAGATTCATGCTGCAATTTTGTTTTTAGAGTCATAGAGGAAGAAATGCCAAAGAGAACTAAAGATGAGGGGAAATTCTTTGGTTAGGATATTTCATTAGTGTCGATAAATTGAGTCTTTGGTAAAGAAGGAATAGGTTCTCAGGAGAGGCATCAATGACCAAGACGTCACTTACCTCTGCACTCTGAGCAGCTAGGGGACTAGGCATGATTCTATGGAGAGAGAAGCATGTGCTAGTTTAGAACTAAATTCCACCAAAGCTAAAGCCCTCATAACAAAGCAAGTTCAAGTGTAACACAGTCAAGCCAGAAGTCTTACAGAAACCAAACTGTCCCCTCCAGTGCCCTGCCAATTTGAATATCAATAGGAGATATTTCAAAAGAACCATTGCCCCATTATTTTCAAAGTAATGTGCAACGTGACATCATTCTGAGTAGAAATAATTGGGAAAGCAAAGAAAAGAAATGGTTAAATGTTGAGTAATGCCCCCTTTTAAAAAAGCTTTTAAATTAAATAGTAGCTGGGTGCGGTGGCTGACACCTATAATCCCAGAACTCCGGGAGGCCAAGGAGGATTGCTTGATCTCAGTCTGAGATCAGTCTGAGCAAGAGTGACATCTCATCTCTACTAAAAATAGAAAAAGTAGCCAAAGGTTATGGTGGGCACCTGTAGTCCCAGGTGCCCAGGAGGCTGAGGCAGGAGCATCTTCTTGAGCCCAAGAGTTTGGGGTTGCTGTGAGCTATGGTGGCACTATGGCACTCTACCCAGGGCGACAGAGTGAGACTTTGTCTCAAATAATAATAATTAATCAATTAATTAGATGGGGGAACAATAAGAAATAAAGTAACCAAGAAAATTCAATTAATTATTGTGTTTTTGATGAGAAAAAAGGGCAAAAAGGAAAGTCTAAAGCTAAATTTTCTTTTCTTCTTGCTTCTAGCTTCTATTAGGTATATCCTGGAAATTAGAACTTCTAAGTTAATCAAAGAGAATTCAGGCAAATGCCGGGTAGGACCTCCCATCTGACAGCGCTGCAAATCTAGCCCTACCCCTCTTGGGGCCTGAGACATCCAGGGGACAGTGAGTAAAGGTACCTGCCCCTTGGAGCTCTCCACAGGCTCAGTACCGCTCCACCATCTGCAGCTGAGAAGTGAATTTACAATTTATCAAGATGTAGGATTTTTCAATTAAGAATGCCTAAACCCTTCACCAATGGAATAAGTGTGATTATTCAGTTTTAATGACAGAACAATCAAGGTATAGGAGGCATGGACTTGCCTTGGGCTACCTAATCAGCTAAGTGCTGTACTTATGGAATAAAAAAACTGGGCCTGTGATTTTTTTTTTGAATTTTTTTTAGTAGATTGGGGGCACCTATTTGGCCATTTGAATAAGGAGAAGACAAAAAAACATACTTTATTTGGACTGTTCAATATCTGGAGAAATGAAATAAGTATGTATTTACTAATATCTGATCCCAAAACAAATACACACAGTAGTCTGTGGTTCATGGAATGTCTAGTATTGGAAATGCAAAAATAATGGGAAAGAGACATTTAGCCCAGCATAAGACAACAGACTTTAGGAGCAATTTCCTTTGTGGTAAGTGGAAAGGAGGACTCTGGGTGTTCGTAATCTGAACGGCAAGTGGGTTAATCATCTCTGATTTGTCAGAATATTAAAATCAAAACCTTCCCTAACCAGTTGCCAGTGTTTAATAGACAAAATGTAGGGACAAGTGTGTCTCCCCAGAGTATGTTGCACCTGAGTTAGCTCATCTTTTTGACCTAAGTCACGGGAAGCTCTGCTGGTAGGCTGGGCTCAGAAATGCCTGGCCACCTGAGCAGTCTCATCGAAGCACTTCCTATCACCGCCAGTAGCTAGAAAGGCCCAGGATCTTTCACTACAGTTATAATTTTGCTCTACAGAGATTCTGTTTTGTCACAAAGTACCCCACACATGACCCTCAGGGCTCACCTTAGAAGGGCCGAGGAAAGATTATTTTTACTGAGGCACAAGAATCTCTAACTTGGTGATGATATTCAGTAAACATCAACATTGATAGGATTGATGATAAGAATCTAATTATAAAACTAATGCGATTTATGTTGCCCTTTTGGGGAACCATCATTAGGGCAGAAATTACTCCCTAATAAATCTATAGCCAGAAATGACTCACTCAGTGGTCTGAAAATGCTGAGTACTTATAACACTGGAAATGTCACAGGCATTATCAGAAGGATATCATCTTAGGGGAAAAAAAAATCAGTCTTCAGCTGGCTGAAAATTAGCAAATCCATTAGCAGAAGTAGAAATCACTTAACCTGGCATTATCTCACTTTTCTAACTATAGTTCCATTTTATGTATATAATATAGATGTATAATACATGGCCAGGTATGGTAGCTTAATTTGGGAGGCTGAGTGGAGGAGTGCTTGAGGTCAGGAGTTCATAGTGCCTGAGCAACATAGCAAGAACCCCATTTCTAAAAAAAAAATAGAAAATTAACTGAGCATTGTTATGTGACCTGTTGTCTTGGCTACTGGGAAGGCTGAGGCAGAAAGATTATTTGAGTCCAGGAGTTCCAGGCTACAGTGAGCTCTGATGGTGCTGCTGTACTCTAGCCTGGGCCAGAGAGCAAGATCCTGTCTCCTCTCAGAATATGTATATGTATTATATATGTGTAGTATGTCTGTATATGTGTATATATATACACACATATATATGTATAACTATACATATATATATGTATATGAAACAAAGTGCTACATATATAAAGCAAAGTGATTACTGGGAAGAAAGAATGAAGTGAGTTGTGCAAAGTCATAAGATTAGTAGTTGGTGGCCGACCTGGCATTAAGAGCCACCCTAATTCTGTGCTGTCCCCACTACACACACATAGATATCCTGGACTCCACTCACTTTTATGCTACCCAGTCAGCTGAGCTCAGGAAGCCGCTGTTTGAGACTGACATATAGTCCCTTGTACTAACACATAGCCCACTGGGACCAGCAGTACTTTTTGTGGCTTTATGTATATATTTTTATTAACATATATTTCATATTTACCAGTGTCTCCTCTTTTAGTCGTAATGATATTGGCATGTGACAGTCTCAGGTTTATTTAACTAATGAGCACACGTGCACAATCCAAGCCACCTGTTTTCCCATTATTAAAAAATTATCCCCGATCATAAAAATAATACAAAATGCATAAAGAAGAAAATAAATGTCACCTATAAATCTATCCCATTGAGGTAACAACTCTCAAAGTACTGTTTTATAGCCTCGTAGTATTTTGTTAAATGTGCATTTTAAAAAGAAAATTGGATCATCTTATATGAACAATTTGACCTCCCCCCAACTTCCTCACAGATCATGGTCATCTTTTTATGGTGCTGGGACTTTGTGCTAACAGATGTGGAAAAGATTGTATTTGACTTTACATGCCATTGTTACGGTGACACACTTAGATTCACATTTGGCCTTTTCTAGCAAACACATGCTCAAAAAAAGACAACTGCAGAGATGTAGGAAAATGAGGCGAGGTCATTGAAAAAGGGTAAAGTAGGGCGGCGCCTGTGGCTCAAGGAGTAGGGTACCAGCCCCATATGCCGGAGGTGGCGGGTTCAAACCCAGCCCTGGCCAAAAACTGCAAAAAAGGAAAAAAAAAAAGAAAAGAAAAAGGATAAAGTAAGATAGGCTTTGTATAATTTATCAATTTATAAGCACTTCTGTGTCATTTTTATTTTTATCGAACATAAATTTCCCAGATGTTGACTACTGGAGAACACTTTGCCAGGGGTGTAGCTTTCACTCCCAAAGAGAAAGATGTTTTGAATATGCTGCGGTAGCTTGCCAAGTGTGCAGAGTGTGCTTGAAAAATAAAAAAAACAATTCATAAAAACAATATTAATATGACCACGGGGGGAGGGGGTTGAAAATAGCCAGCTACTTGGAGGATTCCCTTTCTGCGGTGTCACCTCTTTAAACATCAGTCGTGTCTACTGCCAGAGCCCAGCCCAAGTGAGCATTTCTCCTGTCCTCTCTGCCAGCAGCCCGTTCCCAAGAGTTAGGGAGTAAAGACGAGGGGTGCTGTGGTTAGGAATTCCAGCACTGAGGATCAGGACAGGGAAGAATGAAGGTGACAAAAAGAAAGGAGATGAAAGGATGTCCCATGTTAATTCTGTAAAGCAGAGCATAGGTATTAATTCTATTAATTCAGTCATCCAACATTTATTCAGCACCTATGTCGATTCAACAGGACACTTTTTACACTGAAAATGGCATGTGCAAGAGTGTCGGTGTGCATATGCACACGAGTGTGCAGAGTATAAGTGCAAATGAATGAATTTAAAGCTATATTAAAATGTAACACATTTTGGATTTCTTTTCTTTTTTTTTTTTTTTTTTGAGACAGAGGCTCACTATGTCACCCTTAGTAGAGTGCTGTAGTGTCCCAGCTCACAGCATCCTCAAACTCTTGGGCTTAAGAGTTGCCCAACCTTGGCTGCCTCTTGCCTCAGCCTCCCAAGTAGCTGGGACTATAGGTGCCCGCCTCAATGCTCAGCTATTTTCTTGCTGCAGTTGTCATTGTTGTTTAGCTGGATTGAACCTGCCACCTTTGGTGAATGTCGCTGGAGCTGTAACCACTGTGCTACGGGCACTGAGCCTCTTTTCTTTATTTTTTAAAGCTGCCCATCATGAACTACAGGCCTGTTTTCCTTAAGCAATTTATGTGATACTTGTGTTCTTAAAGTTCTTGCACTATTTTTTTGCTTCTGAATGGAATATACAGAATGGTGCTTATGCTTTTAAAAAATTGGATGGAATTTTAATCGTGTTTATATTAAACCTACTCTGCAACATATTTTTATTATTTTCTTTAAATGGTAATTTTTTCTAGACTACCTGTGTCTCTCCTCACCCCTCATCTATTTCTGAAGAATAAATCATAAGGTATTTAAGAATAAGCTTATCTTCCAAGGTTAGTATCAAAAAGACAAGAGAGAACAAATACTGTCCAGGATGTGGAGAAAAGGGAACCCTTGTACACTGCTGGTGGGATGGTAAATTAGTACAGCATTATGGAAAACCATATGGAGGGCCCCCCAAACAATAAAAAATAGACCGACCACGTGAACCAGAAATCCCACTTATGGGTATTTACTGAAAGGAAATGAAATCTGTCTGTCAAAGAGATGTCTGCCCTCCCCTGTTCATTGCGGAATGATTCATAACAATCAAGATGCAAAATTAACCTAAATGTCCATCAGTGGACAGATGGATAAAGAAAATATGATATATATACACAATAGAATGCTATTCAGTAACAAAAGAAATGTTGTCATCTGTGCTAACCTGGGTGAACTTGGAGGACATTCTGCTAGTGAAGAAGGTTATACTCCAAAAAGACAAATGCTGCATGAATACTCACAAATGGAACCTAAAACGGGAATTCAGAGAAGCAGAGAATAGGGGCTAGTAGGGAGTGGGGATTTGGAAGATGGTGGTCAAAGGATACAAAATTTTGGTTTAAGAAAACTACGTTTAAGGGTGGTGCCTGTGGCTCAAGGAGTAGGGCACTGGCCCCATATACCAAGGGTGGTGGGTTCAAACCTGGCCCTTGCCAAAAACTGCAAAAAAAAAGAAAGAAAAGAAAGAAAGAAAACTATGTTTAAAGTATCTATTTACAATATGATGACAATAGTTAACAATAATGAAGAATACCTGGAATATGTGAATAGCTCTTGAATACTGGAAAACTAAGACAGTACATTCATGTTCTCACCACAAAAACCTGAAGCATGCAAGTTAGCGGCCATGTTCACTAACTGGATTTAGCCATTGCACAATGCATACCCTACATCAAAACATGATGTATGTCATAATAAATGTACGATTTTTATTTTTCAACTAAAAATATTTTTTTTAAATAAAAGAATAAACTTACCTTCTAGATGGAAAGACACGAAAGTCAACATGACCACGGACTGAGGATTGGCTTTTATGACATAGGTGCAATTCAGGTTGTTCTCATAGTGCTTTGGGTAGTTGGGAGAGTACATGTAACCTGTAGAGCGAGTGAAGTTTCTTCCACATCCTGCAGGGGAACAAACATGCATCTTCAGAGCATATTCTTCCTCACAGATAGTATCTATATTATCAGTGAAGGAAAGACACAATTTCATAAATTCTCTGGAGATATAGTTCCCTGAGCTATGCTAAAATGGAAGAAGCAATAACTGAGACAATAAAAACCTGCTTTAAAAATAAATATACATGAAAAATATCATTTATATATATATTTTTTTAGAAAATGCTACAGTTTTCCAGTCTAAGTAAGTAGAAATTTTACTACAAATACGCTGCCAAAGCCTTACTATTACGGTGTTATAAAATGATGTGTTAGCAAAGATTGAACACGTAGCTTCATGTAGCTAAAGAAATAAAACTGGTGAACACTGCAGCTGGTTAGTACTTTCTACACTTAATATTCTTAAAATGTCTTATTATGAGCAATTTATGCTATTCTCATTACCATTGTTATTTGACTGTAAGAACAATGGTTGCCTTTTTTTCTCTTTGGAAGATAACAGAGAGCTTTTATTTAGGAAGAATAAAGAGAAAGTTTAGAGCACTTCCAAAGAGAGCTGGAAGTGGTAACAATGGTTGCTTTTCATAAAATAGTTGAATTTACTAATACCCACTCTTATCAAATTCTCACAAGAATCCCTGGTGTTGGAAATAAAGAGAAATCTCTTTTCACCACTAAAATAACATTTGTTTTCACATAGTAACTAACTAGTTACATAGAGCCACATCACTCCCTGCTCTATCAAAGTATGAAAATATCTGTATCCTTTTAAATTGATGCTAGTCACACAGATGCACACACTGCCTCCCATACACACACACACCCAACCAACCATCTGAAGATTTCAGACAACGTCTGGGGCTCTTTCAATACTTCCTTGCCACCACCTCATTCTTTTATTCAGGTCTAAAATCCCTGTTCTCTGCATTATTTCCTCTAAGTCAGTGGTTCTCAACCTTCCTAATGCCGTGGCCCTTTAATACAGTTCCTATGGGTGTGACCCACAGGTTGGGAACCGCTGCTCTAAGTCCTCTCCTAAACTTCTTGGACAGTGGTCAGCAGTTAGCAGCCGCTACCTGATTTAACTGAGCCAGCAGGCATGAGCCATTTCCCAGTATTGCATTTCCCACGATCCTGGTTGTGTTTAACAATCAGAGCTATGGATCCGCTACCAAGTTTGGAAGGGAAAATCCAGAAGAAAGTTTTCCAAACTTTCGAAGTTTACTGAGCATGAGACCCCTCTGGAGGAAAGCTAAAACACACCAGACGCCACCCATGGGAATTCTGAAAGCAGCAGGGTCTGGGAGGAAGCCCAAGAGTGTGCATGGTTGCCAAGTCCCCCTTCCCTGGGGGCCTAGGATGCAGGAGGTCAGGGTGCACCTTGGCTTTTGCTAATTAACTGGCCACATGTGGGGCTGCTGCACACCTGCCCCACTCTGGATTCCAGGGTTATTTTCTAGATGTGGGCTAATGGTGCTCAGAGTTTTTACGTCATTTCTCAACTGACCTAAAGTTGAATTCCGTTCTGCTCTCACTGATTTTTGAAGGAAGGGTGTCCTCTCAGGATTTGGTGACTCACTCACCCTCAGATCTCTGTTCCAGTTAACCCTGCCTGTCTGTAGTCCTCTTAAGAAGCTCTGGGTTTGGTTCTTAGGGCTACTTACGGCTTACAAAGGATGCAGAGAAGCCCTGGGCTGGTCTCTCCTGAGACTGGAAGACAGCAGTGAATTTGTTTTCAGGGGTGATGATGGTAGCAGGGGCCACATTCCCACAGCCTGTGGCCAGCAGGGCGTTCTCAACCTCCTGGGTTCCTGTCCACACCTGCAGGGTCATAATGACGTAATGACAAAGATTTCATGTTCCAGGTTCCCCCCATGATATCTTTATGGGCTTAGACTCAAAATAAAGATGCTCAGGTGTACACGGAATTAAACATTAAGAGCAAATAAAACACAGTAAATAAAATAGTAAGTAAAGCCTGCCACATTTTCTTTTGAGAATTGTCTTTACTTTAACCTGCTTTTATAATAAGGATACCCCATTCTTGACTCCACTAAGGAGATTGTGTTCATTTTTTGTGTAGCCAGGAACTGATTTTTTAAAAAAATCTATCAGTCTTCAGTTTCCTCTTAATTTTGGCTTAGCCTGATCTAGCTGAGCTTGCCAGGTGCTGAGCTAGACCCAGCACTGAACCCTGGGAAAACAGAAAATTGTGGTCACAGCTAGAGATTGTCACATGGAAATTAACACATAAAGAGAGTGGATGCGAATTCCAAGAGTATGTGTAATTAATTAGCATGAATTAGAATAAATCATAGAACCTTTTGGCCATGATGACTTTAAAGATTCATTTTGGAGAAAGGCCCAGTGTCCTATTTACTAAAGACTGGGCTGGCAACTCCCAAGTACACCTGGGTCATCACATAATTGATCTCCCTGAAAGACTTAATTTTTATACTTGAGTTGCTGGGCAATAAATGGTAAGCACCAAAATTTTGAATCAAACCAATTCTAGTCAGCCCAGGGAAGGACAGGGATATTAATCACAGAGTCACAAATTTAATGCAAAACTCCAACTATGAAACAAAGCATTGTAATGGGGCAGTTGGGACAGACAGGTGGCCCTCTTGCATTTGGGGGTGGTGAGGCTGTCCTCAGGAAAGGCCCACGGCAGCATGGCAGGAAGGGCCGTGGCTGGTTCAGAGAACAGATGGAAACCAAGGAAGGTGCGAGGGGAAGTGTGTTAACAGGGAAGATCACTCTAGCCTCAACTAGGAGCAATTTTGCCTTCTCTTAGGGACATTTGGCAGGCATTTTGGGAGGCATTTTGATTGTCACACTTGGTGTGGAGGGTAGTATCTAGTAGGCAGGGGCCAGGGATGTGGATAAACAGCCTGTAATTCATAGAACAACCCTCTTCCCACCCCCCACACACCTGAGAATTACCTCGTTCAAGGAGGTGATTTGGTGTGGATTAGTGTTACTTGACTATTCAACATTCTTAATACATAAAATTATAAATAATTACTTATTCCAAATATGTCTCTTTGAAGAATATTCCTTAAAGGCCAGGCACAGTGGCTCATGCCTATAATCCTAGCACTCTGGCAGGCTGAGGCAGGCGGATTGCCTGAGCTCACAGGTTGGAGACCAGCCTGAGCCAGAGTGAGACCTCTTCTCTAAAAATAGCCAGGTGTTGTGGTGGGTGCCTGTGTTCCCAGCTACTTGGGAGTTTGAGGTTGCTGTGAGCTATGATGCCAGGCACTCTGAAGGTGACAAAGTGGGACTCCGTCTCAAAAAAAAAAAAAAAAAAGAAATATGCCTTAAATGGAGCCATAAAACATCAGTCCATGGGCAGAGGTATTAAATAGCACTGATTCATAGCATGGATTTAATATTTCTCAGCTCTTTGAGGCCATTTCATTTCAATTGGTTTTCCAACACTAGGTATTCAGCTGTTAGTCATCTTGCTAAACACAAATTATATTTGCCATTTATTAGACACTGGAGTGACTAAGAAGAGTACAGATATTCTGCAAAGTGCCTAAGATCAATAAAAACGTCATGAAAGGAATACACACCCTCCCCTAATTTTATCTAATAATGTCTTTAAGTTTTTTTACCTCTTAATTATTCAGGGAAACAGTATAAAAACTTTGTAAAATTATAAATATAACTTACTGAGAGATTAATTATCTTCATATACTATATTTTTATAAATATTACTAAACAGGCAAAGTGAGAAGAGCTGAAACTTAATAAATAACAGCAAGTTCTTTAACACAGGGTGGGGGCACCGAGGCTCACACCTGTGATCCTAGCTATAGGATCTGGGAGGTGGAGGAGGGAAGATCACTTGAGCTCAGAAGTTCAAGAGCAGACTGAGCAGGAATGAAACCCCCATCTCTCTTAAAAACAGAAAAATTAGCTGGACATTGTGGCAGGTGCCTGTAGTCCCAGCTACTCAGGAGGATCACTTGAGCTTAGGAGTTGAAGCTTGTTATGAGCTAGGCCGAGGCCACTGTACTCTAGCCTGGGCAACTGACTGAGACTGTCTTAAAAAAAAAAAAAGTCTTTTAACAAAGAACTTCAAGAATGCTTAGCTTTCTCCAATAGCTAATGATACTGAACATCTTTTCAGGCATTTACCCTCCGTATAATCTCTTTGGTGGAATATCTGTTCATGTCTTTGACCCATATTCTGGTTGAATCATTTGTATTTTTTGTTTTAAGAGTTCTTTAAATATTCTAGCTAGTAGTCCATTGCTAGATTTGTGGATTATAAATATTTTCTTCCAATCTATAGCTTCTCTTTTCATTTTCTTCACAAAAGCATTAGCAGAGTAAAGATTTTTAATTTAGATAAGGTGAAATGTATCAATTTTTTTCTTTTACAAATCATTATTTTGGCATTTAGTCCAAAAACTTTGCTTACCAGTAAGTTCTGAAGATTTCTGTTGTCTTTTGTTCCCCTAAATTTTTGTGCTTTTTCAACCTACTGTTTATTATGAGTTAATTTTCTATAAGGTATGAGGTTTAGGCTGAGGTTGATATTCTTTTTTCCTTGTGGATGTTAAATTGCTCTAGCATCATTTGTTAAAAGGCTATTCTTTCTACACTGCATTGTTTTTGCACCCTTCTCAAAAATCAGTTGAGTATGGTTATGTGAGTCTATTTCTAGTTTCTCTATTTTGAACTGGGTTCTCAGCCAATACCATATTGTGTCACTTACTATAACTATATATCATAGTAAGCCTAGATTAATAGTAAGGTAGAATTCTTCCTGTTTTATTCTTCTTTTGTAAGATTCTTTTAGCTATTGAAGAGCCTGAGTATTTCCATATATATTTTGGAAAAAGTTTGTCTATGTCTACAAAAGACATCACAGAGATTCTGATGGGAAATGCTTTAAACCTATACATCATTTTAGGGAGAAGTGACGTCCTTACTATGTTGAGTTTTCCAATCCATAAACATGATTGTCTTTTCAATTTAGGTCATTCATCAGCTTTTTGTTATTTTTAGCACAAGGATACTGCTGTGTTTATTTGGGGCTCGCTACACAAAGACCATCCCTCCATCTTTGCTGATCCACCGGGCCCTTACCAGGTGCAGTTCCACAGGGAAGATGGAAGGTTGGGGGAGTCAAGACTTTCTCCTGTTCAGTCTGTTGCTTATACCACTGCCGAAAATGACCAAAAGCATGACTGTGACTTTCATTTTGGCCTGTCATTTTAAATGACTGCTCTGAAACTTGCCAGCTCAGTTCTTGCTAGCACAGCTCAGCTTCTGACAAGATATTTTCTGTGTGCATTTTTCAGTTTGATTTTAAAATAGTCACAGAACACACTGTGTTTCAATTCTTTAACTTTCTTGAGATTTTTTTTTTCATGTCCCAGGGTATGAGCCACCTTGGTATGTCTCTCAAGGGGTCCTAAAAAAGTGTATTCTGTTGTTGCTATGTGGTATAGATTCTACAGAGGCAATTAAATCCTATCCTTTGATGGTTTTGTAGAGTTCATCTAAATCCTTGCTGATTATCTGTCTGGTTGTTCTATCAAGTGCTGAAAGGAGAGTGCTGGTCCTCAGGTATCACTGAAGATTCATCTACTGCCCTGCTCAGCTCTGTCAGTTACTGCTTCAAGTATTTTGAGGCTTTGTTGTTTGGTGCATGTATGTTTAGGGTTATTGTGTCCCCCTGGTAGATTACTACTTTTATCATTACATAAAATTCTTTTTTTCCTGGGGTAATTTTCTACACTCTAAATTCTATTTTATCAGATATAAATACAGCAACTCCTTTTCTTGGAGATAGAGTCTCAACTTTGTCACCCTCAGCAGAGTGCTATGGTGTCAGTTCACAGCAACCTCAAATTCTTGGGCTCAAGTAATCCTCTTGCCTCAGCCTCCCAAGGTGACACTATCGGTGTCCACCACAATACCTGACCATTTTTAGAGATAGGGTTTCACTCTTTCTCAGGCTGATCTTGTACTCCTGAGCTTAAGCAATCCAGCTGCCTCAGCCTTCCAGAGTGCTAGCATTTCAGGCATCAGCATCTCCTTTCTTCTTCTCCAGGGCCCAGCATCTCCTTCTTTCTTTTGATTCATATTTGCATGGCATACCTTTGCTACCCTTTTACTTTCAGGCTACCTATATGGATGTGAAGCAAATTTATTATCACTTGAGTCATATTTTATCTCTGATAATTTGTATTGTGATTGGTGTAAACTATTTACAGTTAAAATATTGATATATATATAAATGCTATGTCTGCATTTTATTCTTTGTTTTCTATTTACTTTCTCTGTCCCCCCCCCCCTTCTCTTTTCTTGATTTCCTGGGCATTCCCTTTGGACTACTAGTGACCAATTTGACCATTTGTGGAAATACGACTTTCATTTAGGTCCCTTTACCTTGCCAAATTTTCAATATCATCCTATTTCAGTATTAATTTTTCCAGATATAACTGTATTAGCAGGGGGTATTATAATTTTTGTTTAATTAAATATGATTCATAAACCTTATGAGGAAAAGCACATTCTAGTGCCTGGACAAATACTTGTGCTCTCTCCATGCTCATTTTTCTTTCCAATGCTTTAAGATATTAATACTTTCTTGAATCATTTCATTTTTGTTTAAAGAATTTCCATTTGATATTTTAGTGGTCTCTTAGTGACAATTTCTTTTAGTTTCCCTCTACATGAGAAGCTTTTCTTTCCTTTTCTTCTTGAAGGATAGTTTTCCTGATATAAAAATTTATGGTTGACAGCACTTGAAATATATAGTGTTATTTCCTTACAATGCCGCCCCCCAGTTTCAGGCAAGAAATACACTTTCTCTCAAACTAGTCTTATCCTATAAGTAAAGTCTCAATTTTCTCTGTTTTTAAGATTTTATGTTTGCATTTAGTATTCAGAAGTTTAATTATGATATGTGCTGGCTTTAATGTCTGTGTTTGTCTTGTTTGGGGTTCACTTAGCTTCTTGAATCTATAGGTGTGTGGGGAGTTTTTTGGGGTTTTTGTTTGTTTGTTTGTTGTTTGTTTTTCTTGCTAAATGTAGGAAATTTACAGGCATTTGTTCTTGGACTACTCTTTCAGTTGCACTCTCTCTTCTCCTTCTAAGTGAATGTTGGATCTTCTGTTATTATCCCTGGGTCTCTAAGGCTTTGTTTATGTTTTCATTATTTTTTCCAGTTTTCTCTTTGTTGCTCAGATTGGATGAATTCTACTGTTCTGTCCTCAAGTTCATTGATTTTATTCTCTGTCATCTTCACTCTACTAACAAGCCTATCCAGAAATTTCTTTATTTTTGTTATTGTATTTTTTAGTTCTATAATCGTCATTTCATTCATTATAACCACTATTTTTTCACTGTGTTTTTCTACTTATTTATTTGTTTCAAGAGCAACTGTTGAAGTATTTTATGACAGCGACATCAACATTCTGGTCATAGAATTCCAACGCCTGATCTATCTCGGTGCTGACATCACTTGATCATCTTTTTTTGCTCTATTTGTGATCTTGATTCTTGGTAGGATGGATTCCTTCTGGTTATATCTCAAACATTTTTATTTATCATGTGAGGAGACTCTGGGTCCTATTTAAATCTTTTATTGGAGCAGGCAATCACCCTATTTACATGCTCTTGCACACTTCTGTGGGCAGTGGTTCCAATGGCTCTTCAATTTTCAGAATCTGTGTGATGGAATTTTGGCCTGCTTGGTTTAGATGATGTTGGTGGGGCCCCCTGAGGGGATGAGAAGTGCTTCACCTGGTTGGGCCTCTGTGTATTTCTCAGTTGGAGGGAAGAGGTATAGTATGGTTCCCTGCCAATACTCACTGAATGCTCCAAAGACTCTGAGTGAATAAGGGGTACCTCTAATTTTTGGGGACAAAGAGGCTTCCTTGGACCAAGGCACTTGTTGCTGCATGACTTCTGTCAATTCTGCCCATCAGCCCAGTGTCTCAGAGTTGGGGAAGAGAGTTTTGGCTCCTTGGGGACCAGGAGGCTTCGCAACTTGGGATACTCTCTGTGACTGGGTTCCTGCTTTCTAGTCTCCACCTGCCTTGGTATCTCTGGTCAGATAAAGAGAGTCTCAGGGGGCTTTCCACACCAGGTTGCTTGCTATCTGGGTGCTTTTACCCACTCTCACGGCATTTCTGGGCAGAAACAGGAGTCTCAGGCACAGCAGGACACTCCCCTGGCACTTATTTTTGGCAGCTTCCCAACTGCCCCCACTTGCCCGTGGTGGTGGGCTTGCCTGATGTTGTCAGAGGCACTGGCACTTGATCCAGAGGAGGGATGAGCCTAAGTCATTTTTTGTACTCCATTTTTACAACTGGAGAACTCTCAAGACATTACTGAAGTTCAAACACTTGATATTGATTCATTTCATGACAAGAGAGTTCATTTATTTTATGGGAAAAGCAATTAGGAAAAGCGTATGTTAAATGCGTTTTATTATGTACACATTTTATGGTAAGTATGAGATTTTCATTTAAACAGTAAGCACGGATCAATGAGATATAAAACATAATTTGAGAGAGGATATAAAATAATAATATCAATGATAAAAGCTACTTCTACTCATTAGGGGATTTTACATTTCAAGGACTTAGCACTATTTGTGTTATTATATCATATTACCTCCAAGGCTTAAAACACTAAAGTAGAAATCATTCTCTCCATTTTATAGCTGAACAATCTGAAGCCCAGGTGTTCGATAGCTCACAGAAAAACATGCAGGTGGTATGCAGAGGGCTATGAACAGAGCCCTGCTAATGTGACCTTAAGGCCAATGTTCTTTCCACTAAAAGGCACTGCCCCTTAAAGGTAGAATATATAAGATGCAAAATATCACAGATGAAATGAACTTATAATAAAATTGTCTTGATCGTAAGTCAATGGGAAGTTAAAATCAGTGCCATGTGAACAAAGAAGGAGAGCCTAGCTGACTGTCCCATTCCCATCATTTTTACCTGACTCTCTCATGGTCTTTTCGGCTTGTGGGCTCTTAAGGTAAAGGCTGGAAGTAACTAATTTTTCTGTAATTTTTGCTGCATATTTAAAACTTTGCCTGTGACAGTGCCTTACATTGAAATGGCAGTTTTTCCTTTGGGATCTGTCACAAAGGAAGGAAGGGAGGGAGGGAGAGAGAAAGGAAGAGTGGCCTTCTGTCTTTGTTTCCAAAAGAAAGAACCATAAATATTCATGAGAATTTAATAAGGTCAGAGGACAGTCTGCTCATAAGTTATTTTACCCAGGTATTAGCAAATAGAATATCATAGCATAAACTGTGGTTTAAATTTTAGCTCCTAATAGTTGAAGTTCCTCACTTTTTCATGTAAGCAATCCAAGCAGCAAAATGGTCCTTTTCTTACTTGGAAAGACAGTGATTTCTAGCTTAAACATTTATGTTCACAGAACCAGTTTGGCTCCAGTTAAATAAAGAAGTGTACTGACCTTCACGAAGCTGTTCTGACATCGTCCATCACTACTGGGAATTAGGAAGTTATCATCAAAGCTGATCTCCAGGTGTTTACTTAGGTGAGTAATGACTGTCCAGGAACATCTGATGTTTTCCGGAAAATTTTCAGGCCAGTGAGGGGATTTGATTACACCATTACTTAAATGAAGTGTTCCACCACAACCTGAAATATTGTCATATAAAAAATCATCAATCTGCAAGGAAAATCACAACTTGGAAACCCAAGACTGCTAAGGAAAGAACATTTCTAAATGTGAGGTCCCAGTTCATTATTCCTTAGAGATGACTCAGCTTCAGGGCAGGTGCTCAGTGAGCTGTCTCAATAAATGTAAAGGTGTGTAGAATCAAGAGGAAACTTCAGCTGTTGCAATGATATTGAACTCAACTGAGACCACCAGTCCTTGCCATAAAGAGGACGTACCTCTGTCTTGTCTTCAAACAATAGCAGTATCTTTTACTTTTCTTGAGGCTGTGTTGTACATACATAACCTATCAGTGCCAAGTTCTGTATTTCGTTATCACTAATGCATGAAAATACAACTCTATGTTTCATTTGTAGTTTTACTCTAGCATATTGAACCAGAGAAAGTGATTTTGAGTTGGAGAAAATTCTTCTGTTAGGCAATCTGGTTCATTCATACTGACAATGACTGATAGATAAAAATAAATTACGTGGATTAAAAGAAAGAAAAATCTAGAATTATTTTCACTTAAAATGTGCACTTATAAAATGACAAAGAAAAAATATGAGTTCAACACAAAATGAAGTTAGAATTCTCTGGATCTTTTACTGTTAAACCCTTGTAAATCAGTGATTCATCTAAAATTCCCTTCTAAATTCAGTAGTAGACAGTGGTTTCTAATGAGGGAAATTTTGACTCATTCTACAAAGAGTTTCATAATCCCTCTATCTCTGCTGAAAAGAATTGTCTTGTGTGGTATTTAGGATTCACTGAAATTCTGATGTGAGTCCTTATATTTTCTGAGAATTCTGACACATACATACAAAAGCTACTCTTTTAAAATCAAATCTGTGACATTTTGATTGAGTACCTACACACCACAGCATGCGTTCTACAGCACAAACCTCATCTTGTCACCTTCCTCCTCAAAACTTCAATAGCTCCCACTGTTTGACAGCTAATATGCAAACCTCATAATGTGGGCTTACTTTCCTGCCCTCAGCTCACCACTCAGCATTCTGCTTCTAAGCTCCACATATTTCAGACAACTTTTGATTTCAACATATACTCCTATTACTTGCGATTCCCTGGTTATCCTATGCTCTTTTGCCTGTGAAGGCAGCATCATAAAGATCAAAGTTTCTGGGGTTGACTGCCTTTATTTCAAATCCTGCCTGGACCAATCACTGGATAATTACCAACCCACACACCTTCTTTCTTTCCATGCAAAATAGAGGTGAGATGTATCAATAGTGTTATCCTTCCAGGGTTGCCACATGAGGTGATCCCTGCAAATACTGAGCCCAACATCGAGTAGGTACAAAATCTATATATTTTAACTTAGTTAACAGATTTAGAAAAATATATCACTGGAGGAGAAAAAGTGAATGCAGAGAACGTTTCTTTTACCTAAAGTCTGCGTGTTCCACGTAGCATAAAATCCACCACCTTCTATGGAATGGTCCGAGTTAAAAATCACCACCAGCTGGTTAGAGCCAGACTGGATTGCCCTGGGGTTTGAATTTCCACAGTATTGTCCTATTATGGGTGATCCAGGGGTGCCACCATTCCTGACAGTGACAGAGTCCCAGGAACAAACTGAATGGGCTTCAATATCAAAGTCAGTGAATGTGAGCTGTGGGAGAAAGAAGAAACAAAGAGGCATCATGAGCTGTGACCCTGAGGTAGTTAAGGCCCTTGCAAATCCTTGTGGTTTAATCCCCTCCCCTCTGCTCTTTTTCCCCACTGAAAATTTTCTTGGAAATTTTGAGAGGGGATATTTCTCCAGGAAGTAGCCTCATTGGGGGAAATCCCGTTTGGCACCCAAGCTGGGATAATACCTCATAACAAGAACATGAATTCCTCTCTCTCTAAGGTGCAAAATTATTTTCTATACATAGCTTTTGCTATGCTTAAAAAGGAGATGTCATTCTTTGTCCATCGTAGATTTGCAGATACCAATGTATGTACTCTAATAAGAGAATTTTAGAGAGGAACAGTGATCTGATTGCAGGAACGAAGCCTTCTCTAATCATTTGCTTACTAAAGGTCCTCCACTTCCACACAGGGTGTGGAACTATTGCTCTGTAGTCTGAGAAGCCTTTTACCCCGTCATTGGAACTCACAGTGATGGTGTGTCCTTGGGGGGCCTTCAACAACCATGCGCAGTGGGTCAAGCTCTCATAACGGTTTGGGTAGTTGGGGCTTGAGATCACTCCACTCTCACCCATCTGTATCCCGCCACAATCTGAAATGAGATTTGCGACCCTCTAAAGGAGATAGAAGAAGGGAAAACACACAAACTCGGAAAAATAAAAGTAAGCAGCACTTATCACCATTATACTTTATGATAAATAAATATGTAAATGCATAAAATTAAAATGGATAAAAGCAAAGTAAAATTAGGTAGAAAATTAATAAACAGGCTCGGAGCCTATAGCTCAACCAGCTAAGGCGTCAGCCACGTACACCTAAGGTGGCGGGTTCATACCCCCAGCCCGGACCCGCCAAACAACAATGACGGCCGCAACCAAAAAATAGCCGGGCGTTGTGGCGGGCGCCTGTGGTCCCAGCTACTTGGGAGGCAGAGGCAGGAGACTCGCTTGAGCCCAGGAGTTGGAGGTTGCTGTGAGCTGTAATGCCATGGCACTCTACCCAGGGGGACAGCTTGAGGCTCTGTCTCAAAAAAAAAAAAAGAAAATTAATAAACAGAATTCCACGTAGTGTTAATTAAACAGAATCACATAGTGAAGATAGGCTCAAGTGTGATGTAAGGGAACAGAAAGATAATCTGTACCATAAACAGAGGATGATTAGGTGTGTGCAGGCTGACAGCAATGTACCAGGGGCTGAATAAATGGTACTGCTTTTCTTGAAAAAACTGAGCTGATGAAATTAAAGGTGAGCTGATAGAATATGATCAGCACTGTAATTAAATGCTTTGTCATTTGGTAACAAGTACACATGTCTACCATCACCGATAATATTATACATAGGCATAGGAAATTGAAAAACTAATTATTTCAAAAGCACAGTACAGTATGATGTTAAATACAAATAATACCACTTTTCAGGACCTCTTTCCTTTCAATCTGGTAAAGAAAAATAACTGGCAAGAAGGTTAATGAACAGATAACAATCTTCCTCTTTCCTTCAATCAGCCATTTGGTTGTAATACAAAGAAATAACAGATAAAACTATCACCAACACTTATGTTGATTCATAGTCAAACTCAAAGAGAAGAAAAGGGCCATCCAAAATCTATGTGCAACAAGTGAACCCAAATTTAGAGAAGTTAAACTGGAAGTATGGCAGTCTGAGAGGATAAAGAACCCAGGGGTGGGCCCAAGGGTCAGGGTGTAAGGTTTTGGTGACCAGACAAGAGGAGAAGGCAGGGCTTTGGACCTCCACAAAAGAAGGGACTACACATAAAGCTGGGAATCTAGAAGGATTTCCATGTTCAAGAAAAAGGACTAAGAAAATTCAACAACCAAAAGAGTCATCAGAAGTAGGGATACAAACTCTGAAAGTCACAGGTGCAAATCTAACACAAACATCAACAAACAATATCTAGTAATACATATTAAACACACACAATAACAAAATAGGGTTTATCCTAATAAGGCAAGGATGGTTTACTAAGAGAAAAAAAACTTTCAATATAATTTGTCATATTAACATATGAAAGGAGGAAAAATACAATCATCTCAATAAATACAGGAAATCATTTTGATAAAAATCTTACATTCATTTTTTACATTAAAAAACACCTAATAAAAATTATTTATTAGGAACCTAAGAGCAGCTAATGTATTTAATAGTGAAATGTCACAGGCATTCACATTCTGGTCAGAAGCAAGATACTACCATTTCTGCCAATCAATTTTGTTACATGATGGCATCCCTAGCTAGGAAAATAAGACAAGAAAAAGAAAGGAAGTATTGAGAATTCTACATTTGCAGAAGACACGATTGCACAGAAAACCAAAGAGAATCTACAGACAAGCCATTAAGGCTAACTAAGAATATAGTCAGGCTCAGTGCCTGGGCTCAATGGTTAGGGAGCCGGCCACATACACTGAGGCTGGCAGGTTTGAACCCAGCCTGGGCAGGCTAAACAACAATGACAACGACAACAACAAAAAAAATAGCTAGGCATTGTGGTGGGTGCCTGTTGTCCCAGCTACTTGGGAGGCTGAGGCAAGAGAATCGCTTGAGCCCAAGAGTTGGAGGTTACTGTGAGCTGGGACGCCATGGCACTCTATTGAGGGAGACGTAGTGAGACTCTGTCTCAAAAAAAAAAAAAAAAGAAACAAAAAGAATATAGCCAGATCTCTGAACTAAAAATAAGTGTATGTAAATTATAAAATTCCTAGATATTGGACACAACCAATTAAAAAATGTAATTTAGAAAATCTCATTGACATTAGCAACAAAACTAACAGCTACCTAGAAATAAATATAGCAAAATAAGTAATGTGACATCTTTATGGAAAAAGTATAAAACTCTATGAATTATTTTAGTGATATCATAATCATAATTCTTACCTGTAAAGGAATATTCCGCATGGAATCCGATACGTTCCACATGGTCATTGGTGACAAAGTGTATCCATACCTGGCGGTAAGGTATAACCAATGGCACTGTAGGTATTGAAGGGCCACAAAATTTCCGTATCATGGGCCCATTAGCATGTCCTGAACAAAATAGTACATCGAGTGCTGTTATTTACATAGCTTTTTTTCTTATTGTTGGGGATTCATTGAGGGTACAGAGAACCAGGTTACACTGATTGCATTTGTTAGATAAAGTCCCTCTTATAATTGTGTCCCACCATGACACCCCCAACAGCCCTTCCTCCTTCCCTTTCTCTGCTCCCCCGCCCCTACCTGCATAATGTACTAAGTCATTAATTGTCCTCATATCAGAATCGAGTACATAGGATTCTTACTTCTCCATTCTTATGATGCTTTACTAACAAGAATGTGTTTCACTTCCACCCAGGTTAATACAAAAGATGTAAAGTCTCCATCTTTTTTAATGGCTGAATAGTATTCCATGGTATATATATATCATAGCTTGTTAATCCATTCCCGGGTTGATGGGCACATTTTGGAAATCGTAAATTGAGCTGTGATAAACAGTCTAGTGCAAGGGTCCTTATGGTAAAAGGATTTTTTTTCCTTCTGGGTAGATGCCCAGTAATAAATATATCCAATTAATTTATCAAGAACAAATAATAAAAAGCAATTCAAAGTATCCTTGACATATATCTAAATTCTGATTTTGTAGCATACATTGCAAAAATTTCTTTGTTTTTATTAATTGCAAAAGAAAGAGCTCCTGCAACAGAGTAAAACAAAAACAAACCAAAAAATGCTAGTTTAGTAGGGACTTCTCTCTACTATACGTGCCATTTTGTTCCAGTTTGTGTTTTTATAATTATTTCAGCATATCTAAATGGAGATACAACTAATTAAAATAATACTTTTGAACACACTTTTTTAAAATAGTAAGTAATATTATACCAACAGTGATAAAACACATTTTCAAAATAAATGACAACTGCCTAAAATTTTAAAAAACTTCTTCACTGTATTCAGTTAACTAAAATGAACACAATATTTAGACTCAGGCCAAGAACTGTCAGGTTTGAGCTGAATATTTCTTATGAAGATTCCTTTTCACAGAAATGTGATTAATATTCACAGAGCACCATGGAGCTCACAAGTTATATGCTCTCTATTTTCTCTGTCAGATGGACGTCATTGACTTTGCGAATCAATGATATATGATATCATAACTTTCACTTTAGTTTTTATTGTAACTTTAATCTAAGTGAATAAAAGGAAGACTGGATTTAACTGACTGAAATTTGATATACAACTGTTCTGCTTGATCCAGAGAGCCAGTAGTTTTCAGCCAGGTAGAGGTAGTGAGGGATTATGAGACTATCATGGAGAATGTTCTCTAATCACAGCTTCCATTTCCCTCCTAAGCTTGGACTCATCAACCTCAAAGATGTGGGATGACTGTCTTGCTGAGACCCCTGGTCTGTGACCACAGACTTTATCAAATTCTCCTTCTGAAAAATTCCTTCTTTCATGTTCTCAAGGGTAACTAGCACTGATGTCTATAATGTGCCAAGGACATTTCTACCAACCAATGAATCAGTTTCTGCTGCCTCCTTTTCCTTAAATTTTGGAATAGTACAGAAGTCAGCAAAACATAGATGGTAGAGATGATCTGCTGTATCAGTTTTCTTCTTTATCCGCTTATTAATTTACTGAGCAAAAAGTGTCAAGGTAACAAGGGGAGCAACCTAATGGATAAAGCCTCGACTAAGGGTAGAACTAAAATTGATTAATTTTTCCATGAATACAGAGGCTTTTTTTTATTCTTAAGAGAATTATGATTTACCAAGCACACCCCAAACCTTTTCTATCATGAAAACATAGACGAACTTGACTAATTTTAGTTTTTTCTCCAAATAACTTCCATGTGCTTTCAAAACTTCTTTTAATTTCTAAGACCTAAGAAGAATTTCACAGCTCCTCTGCAAATTCTGTTATGTTCAGGAAACTGCCGAGAGCTGCTGAGTAAGCTAAGTCCCAGTTTCCTAAGAAAGGAGTCTTGAGTAGTAGATGACAGTCAAAGGGAGCACCCCAACTCATTAAGAGAGGAGAGACAAGCCGGGAACTCTGTCTCTCCCGGATAAAGTTCAAATACTAGAAAACTGAGCAATTGTGATCTAGGGGACTAGTGGTAAAGCAGTGACCCATCCTATTTCCTGTTCACAGGGCATGTTTTGCTCAGCTGGGCCCAGGCAGAATGACAGCTTTGTTTGAACAAAGTTCTTTTTGATGATATGTACTGATATTCTAGCCACTTGGATCCTCTTGATTGTTGGTTGTCTCCAGGCACAAGAAAATTGTAGATAAATGGGAGAACATATTCCTTGACTGAACTTACCCACTCGAAACTCAAGGAGATCATGGTCACAGTTCTGGTGACTTTCGAGGGAAAAATTTTGAAACTGAATATAAATGGATGAATTTCCCTCATTTGGATTGCTGAGAGTCCATTCACAGTTTAGGTTTCTTGAGTAATTATGGACTCCGTCGTAGCCAGGAGAAGTGACGTTTCCTTCAGGGGCACTTGTGAGAGGCCCGCCACACACTAAGAAAACAGAAGACAGCAGAGTGAGGAGACAGGCTCATGCCAGGACAGGAGACACAAACAACGCAGGAGCAGTGACCAAGATAATGTCAGTGACCTTACTGCTCACACCTTGCTGCTCATGCAGCAGTCAGGGCTGTGGGTAAAGACCATGTGAACTGTGCAAGTCGCTATGAATTTACAAAGGAATGATGTACAACAATAAACAGCGTCTTTATTGCCCTGTTGGCTGGGGTTTTCACTGGGCATTAGTACTTCCCAAATTGAGCCTCTGTTCATTAATATTCAACTTAGAGGAACACCCAAATATAATGATGGTGGGTCCCAGTGGCTTCTGATTAGCAATTCTGCATTTGATTCAATAATTAATTGCATCTGATAATATAACACTGAAATGCCAATGAATTTGCCCCTTTTAGTAAGGAAACAAATGCTTTGGGTACCAATAAAATAAATCTGGGTTCGTTGTGCTTTGAGTATTCACTTCCATTCCTCCTAAATTTTAAAACAAGCACCAGTCTGGGAAGTAGGAGGATATGTAGGATTGGAGGCCACAGCTTGCTGAATTTTGAAATACTCTGGATCAGATGCAAAGTCCTCATTCGTTGTCAGTGGAAACGTGCATAGGGATGGATGGCTAAGACACAACAACTGTGCTCTGTCCTCAGTAAAAATAATTACTTTCTGATATTAAGGAACCTTTGAAGAAATAGTCTCTGTCAGCACCAATGCACTGACCAGGGACTGGGCAACCATCCCTAATGAGGATGTTAGATGGAATCCTGCCAGAAGGCCACCTAACAGCAATTTTAACAGAAAGTTTGAACTTGAAGTTCACAGTAGCAGTATTCTTTCTAAAATGAGAACTTCTTATTTTTTTGTGGGGAGTAGGCTTATGAATGTTTCCCTTGCGCTGACCACCCCAGGTGTAGTGATCACTGAGGAGAAAGTGGATGGCTCTGCTGTGGTTGGTGTGGCTGGGGCTGGGGACATTTCTGCAGTGCACCTGATTAAAATGAGGTGTACTTGTAACACCCCGCATTACCTGCATCTTCACTGGATGTGTAGGAAGCAGCGAAGCCTCCATATGGCCTGGATCCATCCGTGACAAAGACGACTTTCATCGTGTTTCCTGAAGATTCGAGCTCGCTGCTTACATTCACGCTACTGCACAGCTTCTCTAGCTGGGGCGAGTTCCTTCTGATGCCGTTGAATACCTGTTGGAGAAACGGGCTCGCCTTTAGCACACGGTCCATCTTGCTGCCGCTTTCCTGGGGGGTGAATTCCCAGCCCGGGCCCACCTCCTTCTGCCTGAACCCTGCACCGAAATGAATGACTTAACACGGCAGGCTGCCATCTGGTACTGCAAACCACTCTTACTCTGAGCATGTTTTGTGACCTCAGGGCCATTTCACTAAAATGAGAATATCCCGGTAATGCCCTCCTGCCGTGTGGTGACAAATGAAAAACGGCTGTGCCCTCTACCACTGGAAACTGTGCTTTCAATGCAAAAGCAGAGGCGCCAGCAGGCTATGTCATGGTGCAGAGTCTTCCACGGCGCAGTTTTCCTCAGCAGTGCAGCAAGACATAAATTTAATAGTTTTTCCTCATCACGGACAGATACTGCCTTTGCCTCAGCTCTTCTCTGTCTACCCAGTTTTGTCATTTGTAATGATCATTTTGCTCTTAAAATTTATTCTATCTATGACCCTGATGCACGTGGTGATAGCTGATAGTCTCTTAAAACAATTCACAATTATTTTGGCAGGGTATTGTGGTTCTTTTCTTTATCTGAAATACTTAGAACTGGTCTGAGATACAGTTGCTTAGATGACAATGTTCCCAACTTAGTTTCTGACTATGATTATGAGTCAATGCATTCCTAAAATGATGGAGCATAAAATCCCTAACTGCACCAAACTCTTACCTGCACTTGCTCACTGTCACAGGACGGGAGAGCTTCCAGTCTCAGGTCAGTAAATGTAAGGGTGACCCGCCTTCCTTCAGGCACAGTGATTCTCCACTCGCAGACCCGGCCGTGAGGGTTTGGATTTGGGTAGTTGGGAGAAGTGAAAGTTCCAGTGGGGCCCTGCAGATCCCCACCACAGCCTGATGGGAGAGGGGAGGCAACAAGCTAAGAAAACTTGCCATCTAGTCACAATGCCTCCTTCCATCAAGAAAGCTCTCCAAATTAAAGGTGTTCTTAAATTAACCCTCTAGACAAAAATCATTGCCCTTATTTATGATATATGCGAGGACCTTAAGAAAACATCTGCATCCACTTCTTATCTCTATTAATCTTTAATCTTTGCTTCCATGAGAGTCCACTGACAGCATTTTAATTATCACCAGGGCCCAAGAAATACTTATGAGAGACCAATAAATGTCATGAATCTAAGAATCGGGAAAACCAAAGGCTGAAGTAATTACCCAGTTTTTCAGATAAGATCTTTATTTCAGCTGAGTTTGTCAGGGTATTTGGGAATGCAAGTTCTGAATGACTATGGCACTAATGGACTGCCTTTTTCTTAAGATGAGCATTGCAGTATAATTCTTATCACCTTATGACATCTCTCATGATACGAATTACTTTCCTTTGTAGCCCTTATCATTGTTGTAATTTTCGACTTATTGGTGTGAATTTCTGATTAATGTCTGCCTCCCCAGTAAACCATAAGGTCCAGGAAGGCACGTGCCATGTTTTGTATTGTAACTTCATGTTCGACATAGTGTCGACCTAACATCAGGGCCCATTAATATTTTTTTTTTAATGAACCCATGAACTCACCTTGTAGGCTGGATGCAAACCTTAGTTTGAATCCCGAGGCAGTAAGCGAGTCATCTGTGACAAATCTGACCAAAGCAACATTACTAGAAGTGTCTACACTGTCAGGAATGTTGTTTCCGCAGTATTTGCCCAAGATACTTCCTGTGAGAGTCAAAGAATTAAGTATGCACATGTCCAGGTGACCCATTCCGGTTAACCTCTAGTTGAGGTATACAAAGAAAATAATAAAAGACAAGACTCTGCCTAGGATAGCGGTAAGCTCTGCCGAGAAAACAAGAATAAAAATTAACATATTCAAACATATGAAGAAGTATTAAAAAAAAGTGCAGCCAAGCAGAGGAAGGGTATCTTGAGCACAACAAGGAAGGCTTACACATTTGCTTAAGAAAATGGTTAGACAGCAGAGCGACAAGCGTCTGTCTCATTTTATTGCCAGGAGATAAATGTTGCTTTGTCCTCTCCCCTTCTCAAGTTACAGGCTGCCCTTAAATGACTGCATTTGGGCACGGGATGTGTTGGCAGGGAGAGGATGATGCCGACGAAACTGAGGGAGAGAATTGCTGGCTTTGCTTGGAAGGGTCTAATGGACACTTCTCTGCAGATTAGTGCTTTTATTTTTCTTCCAAGTGAGGAAACTTCAGAGGCAGAATGAGTGTACCCCCAAAAAGAGAGGAGATATATTTCACTGACCAGAGGTACGGTTGTCCCAGATCTCCAGAAAGTCTTTTTCACAGCCAGAGGAATTCTGGAGATGAAAATCTTCAAAAGAGATGGTGAGATAGTGTCCTGGGAGACCCTGGAGATGCCACTCACAGAACAGATTGTCTGTGTATGGCAGCGCTGGGTAGCCGATGCTTTCAATGACACCAGCTTGCCCCGTGACCGTTCCTCCACATTGAGCTGCAGAGAGAGAGAGAGCAAGTGTAATACTCTATTACAGATTTTTAAAAATATTACCAGCACATTAGAAAATTTTAGATGCCAAGTGAATATGAATTGAAGTTTTTTAAGTGCTGAAAATGGTAAATGCTTTGCTTATTTTCTGAACTCTACCATTGATGTAAAGGGAAATGATACCATATTTTCAATCCAATAACAGGAAATGGAAGTCAACTATTGAATAGCATATTTTGTAGTGTCACATAAATTCTCGTGGGACATTATGGAAGAGCTAACAGTTGCAAGTTAAGTTTCATCTCCTGAACCAACTGTAAGATTGACATCCATCTACTCCCTGGGTTGATTCTAAAAGACTGAGTCCTAGTTCAGCCGGAAGGGTCACTAGTTGGTTGGTGATGCGCCTGCCATTTCTAGTTTAACTGGCAAATAGTTACTGAAGTAACTGACATCTCAGGACCTTGAAAATTACCACCAGTTGTTTGTCAGCTGAATTTGACAGCTACATTGATCCTGTGCCAGATGACTGAGGACGTGAAATAACCGATGGTATAGGTTAAGCATTGTCACAAGTACTTTTTGCTGTACTATTTATTTGGTTTGTGTGCCAGACCTGCTAGACATGAAATTCTATGTCACTGTGACC
The DNA here is from genome assembly GCF_000181295.1 of Otolemur garnettii. Lineage (NCBI taxonomy): Eukaryota > Metazoa > Chordata > Mammalia > Primates > Galagidae > Otolemur > Otolemur garnettii. Next base: position 16,161,378 of record NW_003852414.1, on the reverse strand, counting down.
AGATTATAGTGAATCTTCAGTAAACAAATTTGTTGTTCATTTTCAACATTTCTTATTGTTCAGGAAATCAAAACGCAGAGGAGACCTATCTGCTTTTCATCCAGAGCCTGATTTGGCAGCAGAGACTTAGAGGAAAATCTAAGCTCAGTGATTTTATACCTGATGAGAAGTCAAAGTCCCTGTTCTAAATATAGTTATTTGATCGCTAAAGAGTTTTGCTACTTAAAATAATATACATACAGTAGTCTCCTTTCCTCCATGGGGGACGTATTTCATGACCTCTAGTGTATGCCTGAAACTGCAGATCATATCAATCCCTATACATACTATTTTTTCCTATACATACATAGCTACGATAAAGTTTAATTGATAAGTCAGGCATACAGGAGATGAACCACAATAACAAATACATACACTAGAGCAATTCTCCAGTATGCTGGAGTAAAAGTTATGTGAATGTGGCCTCTCTGTTACCCTCTCACAAAATACCTTAGTGTAATGTACTCACCTATTTACATTCACTGAAAGTAGTGTTTTAAAAATGAAAATCAAAGGAAAAATTAAAATTAATACATGACTGCTTTTAAGCACTTACACTCCTAATTTTTTAATGAAAATAGTTTTTAAAATTAGGCAGATAGAAGGACTTCTTATAAACACATGATTTTTTAACGTGTGACTACATTCTATTCAACTTAACATTAAAAATGTTATTACCTATAGAATACTTGGCCTTGAATCCCACGTGAGTGGGGCTGTTGTCAGTTCTGAATCTCAAATACATAACCTCTCCTGAGGACAACTGACTGCCGGGCAAAGACATCCCACAGAATTTGGAAAGTACTGGTGCATTGGAATCAGCTCCATCCCGCAATTCCAGGTAACTGGATGTACAACTAAAGTGGAAAAAAATTAATTCTGTTAAATGTCTGAGGCCAATTGCTTTGATTTCCTTTGATATTGAAGACTTTACTCACTTTCTGTGAGGATATTAGGAAGCCATTATTTTTGTAGCATCTGAGGCTCTGATAGCGTCAGTAAAAGGCCGCATGTCCCTTTAAAATGCAGGATAGGATTTTCCCCTAATAATACATTTTTTCATCATAGCTCAATTAGACAGATTTTATGGGTCCTACATTGAATAATATTTACTTCTGTTTCATATTCTGTATTATTAATAGTGTTACAAATATAAAAACCATTTTTAAATAGATCCTTATGAATTTCAAAAGCCAAGTATTTTGCTTCAAATGATGGCTTATATATTACATGTGACAGGATAAACTCTTTCTTTATAGCTCTATGACCAGAGCTAAAGGAGAGTCTCAGCTAGAATTCTTTGTGGACAAGCATTTACCTACTATTTTTTTTTTTTAGAGACAGTCTCACTTTGTCGCCCTTAGTAGAATGTTGTGGCATCATAGCTCACAGCAACCTCTAGCTCTTGGGCTTAGGGGATTCTCTTGCCTCAGCCTCCTGAGTAGCTGAGACTACAGGCACCTGCCACAATGCCCAGCTATTTTTTTGTTGCAGTTTGGCCGGGGCTAGGTTTGAACCCGCCACCCTCAGTATATGGGGCTGGCACCCTACTCACTGAGCCACAGGTGCTGCCCCATTTACCTACTATTTTTTATTGAAGTCAAATCAGCCAATCCATGCTTGGTGGGTAGATGTGTTCTATCCAGTGCATAGCAGTGTAAGCAAGAGCCTTTTTCTCTAAGTTTTGTAATATACATGCATTTATGCAAATGTATACACACTTTTTTTTACATAAAAGAGAAAAACAGATTTTTTTTTACAGCCTATGTAGTTTTCCTCTGTCTTCTACATAGTAAGACTTCCTCTCTGTCTTGCAATCCTTTAAGAGCTCTTAGTAAACAGAGACTGGGACATTACATCATACTTGCTTTAGTCCTGTTTCTGACACTGGTGACCCCTGGTGCCACACCACTCAAATTCCCATTTATTAAATAGGTATTTTATCATTTGTGACACTGAATATGAGGCCCAGGCAAATAAATATTCATCTACCAGAGACACATGATTTTTCCTGTGGGAGGAAGAACAGGTAACATAAATCTCATACAGTCGCCCTTGATGTCTCCTGGGGTCACAGAGACAGTATCTGTACTTAATCTGCTCAGTCAGTGGGAGAGGGGCTGACAGGCAATGTTTTCAGGCTTGAGTCATTAAGCATTTCCCTTTGTCCCTTAATTTCCCATGCACTCTACGCCACTAAGAAAAGAAGAAATAAATTGTTATGAGACAGACATTATAGTTTAAAAAAATACTGACTTTGGGGAGGAGCAAAATTAAAGCGGAAGTGACCTACTCGGGTGACGCTTCAATGCTGAACTGATCCTCAAATTGTAGCCTGATGCTCTTCCCCTGAGGGGCTGCTATGATCCAAATACAATCTGTGTGCTGGGGATAATTGTCAGGGTGGTTGGGGGAGGTCACGTAGCCAGCAGAATCAGCATCATGGATGTAGATGTTACCCCCGCAGGCTGTCAGGAAACACAGTGAAATCAGTCTACAATCTGAGGAGGGAGGTGCAGGCAGCTGCCACGGTCATTTTTTACAGCCATCTTATCTGTGTTTCATCTTCCCTTCCTTTCATCTGCAATGATCCTCATTTTCTCTTCCAGCAAATAAATCCTGATGTTGCTATTGAGGGAGCTACCAAGTATGCCAACTTTTTAATTTGCCAAACCATTTATTCTCATTGGAAACATCATTCTTCCTTGAAGCCAAGAAGGAACTGACCGTGACACATGATGCATGTGTGAACACACAGGTGTGTGGACATGTGTCCACTGCTTCCAGGACCCGGTAAGGGTGTGAACAGGCTCAGCTTCCCACGAGCAGTCTGTGTGGTAGGATGCTGTGGCGTCATGAGCTTGATGTGATTAAAGGACTAAGCCGGTACATGTTGGCACAACCCCGTGACCCCGTGCGAAATACATTCATGATAATTTGAGTATGAGAGAATTTATTAGCCATTTATTTCAAATTGTTTCAGGTTAATTGAGGGTACAAAGAATTAGGTTACAATGTTTGCATTTGTAGGTAAAGTCCCTCTTATAATTTTGTCCCACCCCCAAGAGGTGAGCCATACACCCCAACATTGTGCCCAGTAATTGGAAGCACACCCATGCCCCTCCCTTCTCCCCTCTCCCACGCCCTTGTTTCTCCACACCCCATTTTGATTGATTTGAGATTTTCTCTTATGTGGATATGTATTAGATCATCTATTACTGGCTTCATACTAGAATTGAGTACATTGGATTCTTGCTTCTCTATTCGTGTGATACTTTACTAAGAAGAACGTGTTCCAAAGTTTCCATCTTTTTTAGTGGCTGAATAGCATTCCAAGGTATACATATACCACAACTTGTTAATCCTTTCCTGGGTTGGTGGGCATTTAGGTTGCTTCCACAATTTGGCAGTTGTAAATTGAGCTGCGATAAACAGTCTAGGGTGAATGTCTTCAAGATAAATTATTTTTTTCTTCTGGGTAGATGCCTAGTATTGGGATTGCACAATCGAATGGGCTGTCTAATTTGAGTTCTTTGAGGGTCACTTTTTTTTTTTATTTTGCAAAAAGATAAGGGAGCTTTTTATACTTTGTATCTAAAAGCCAGAGTATAACATATAAGTACTTTACTGTCAATAAATATTATTTGGCAGTTTCAGCAAACAAACCAGATGGAGTGAACACATGATGCCCGTGGAATTAGCCTGTCCAGTGACAGCCACACAGACCTTTGATGGCTTGCCTCTAGCAGCATTCATGTCCACTACCACTCAGCTACTTAGGTGGATGTCCTGAACTTTGCCATTATCCAGAACGCCCCATTTCAGAAACCCTAAACTTCAAATCCCCTTGACAGCCTCGAACTCCCTTGCTTCCTGCTTTCTTCTAGACTTTCCTCACAAAATACCAATTTTATAGTTGTGTTCAACACAGACCAGGCATGGAAACTGACACCAGTGCAAGTACTTGCTCTCCAACCTCAGCACCACCAAGCAATTCATCCATTACTCTTTGTAGAAACTGCAACCATCATTGGAAATATTACTATACTCTCTAAGCCCCTCTTCCTCCCATTTCTTCTTGATTTTCAGCATACTACATTAAGCTGATTTTAGAACAAAAGTTGGAGAAAGCAGATGAGAATCCCCTCACTGAGTTACCCCTTATTGGTGACCATCCTTTATAAATCTACCTGCTTCTCCACCATTCTCTTTGCCTCGTACACATTATCTTCCTGCATCTCTGGGTGGGTTCCATCCCATTCTCCCCCATCTCTCTCCACCCCATGTGTCAACTATCAAAGTCTTCTTGGTCAACTCCCTGATCATTTCACAGCTATACTCCCAGAGAGATTTTTAAATCCTTACTTTATGTCCATAGTGAATAACATGGGCAACCACATGTCGTTTACACTTTCTTTCATTTGTCAGTTTCCAAGATACCAAGCTCTCCTCCTCCTCTTGTCACCCCACCCACCATTCCTCCTCTGGTCCTTGGGTGTCACCTTGCAGGGCTTTCTTGGCATTGTGGGAGAGGCCCCAGAATCCCTGTGTAGGCCTTTCATCTTCTTTCTCTGAATACTTCCCTGACTAATGTCAGGCATCCCCACAACAGAAACTGGAATGACCACTGCCCTGTCGATGGTCCCCTAGATTCAGTCTAGATTCTTCTTCTGACCTCCAGACTCATGTTCTCACAGAGGGGCATCATCAGTGCATGTAAGTTAGAGATTTTGAAATGAACACTTCTCAGAAGAATACTTGTCGCCTGCTCTCCACACCTGAGCGAACTATAGCATCACCTCTCCTCTTGCCAATGCTCCCACCCACCCACACTGCCTTCCGTTTCTCCTTAATGTCTTTACCATATGACACATTGTATATTTCGCTTATTTATTCTTTGTGCTGAAGGCTAAAATTAAGTCCCACAAGAACATGGATTTTCTTTGTTTACTGCTATTTCTCAGAACCTAGTACAGTGTCTGTCTTATGGAAAGTTCTCAAATGTTTGTGGGATGGACGGCTCCACCCAGCTACAAACCGAGCACTTACCCTGGGTTCCCTCCATCTCTCTCTCTCACATCTAAGTGACCACCAAGTTCGCTCAATCCCACGTTTGTACTGATTTTCCCTGTGCCTTCGTCTACCTTCTCACTGCCATTGCCTTAGCTCAGGAACCTTTTTTGTTTGTTTGTTTTCCTGAATTAGTCTTCTATCTCATCTCTGTCTCTTTAGCCTTTCCCCTGGTGAAAGCCTGCTGTTTCTGATCCGACGATGGCACTTATGCTTTTAAGTATTCAGTGGCACTCCATTCATTACCTTTGAGTAATAGCATATTAATGGCTAAGATAGCTCTGAGCAGGAGGATTCCTGTCTGCTATATCATCCTCCTGCTTCCCTCTTTGGACTCTATTCTCCAACAGTAGTAAATTCTTTCAAATCCTTGGATATGCCTTATCTCCTAACATGGAAACTTTCTCTGGGCTGACATCTTTTCTTCACTGATTTCTGGCAAATTGCTTCATCTGCTTCCTCTGGGCGCCTTCCCTGATCCTGTGGTCTGGACTAAGTATATATCTCCTCTGTTATTCCACTTTCTAGCACTTATTACACCATGTTCTAATTGCTCTTCTGCTTATCTCTCTTCCACTGTGCCATAACTCCTTGACAGAATTTGGTAGTTTGCATGGTAGAAAGCATTTTTGTACATGCTTGATTAATTAATCAATAAGTCAATTAATCAGGTGAGAATAAAAGGCAGTCAGCAAAGGGTTATAACAATCTCAACCAATCATAGTGAAGGAAGGTCTCTGGAAAAAGATGTTATAAAACTAGGTGAACAGAAGATGTTCCCACAAGGAGCCAAAGGTTAAGAAATGGGAGTGGCATGGAAGGGGATATGATGGAAAGATAACTAGATAGACGGGGGTAAGATAAGGCTGGTGTAGTTACAGAGAATGAGGGAAAGGTAATGGCTATAGCCATACTTGCAGGAATAGTGGGTCCATAAGGAATAGCAGGAGCACAGAGCTGTCAAATAAACCCCCCAGTGTATCTCAATTACTGCTAAAAGTTGATTCTAAAAATAGAGGTCAAGACTGAGTCTATAAGGATAAAAATGGAAAAGTGGAGTTCTATAGGGTGCACTGAGTCTACTCACTAGGCCCAAGATGCTGTTAGTCTGACAATGCTTGTGCACTGGGAAGTGACAGAAATATATTCTTCAAAGTCTTGGACCCTACTAAAGCCATTAGATGATTTTTGTGTGTGTAATTTGATGAAGACTTTTTAAAATATTTTATTTCTTTTACCAAAATGAAGAAATGAGGCTGACACTTTACATTCTCATATAATGTGGAACAAAATATATGATTTCACTGAGAGTGATGTGTAATTTGGAATTCAGGAATCTTGGTTTAAGCTTCATAGGACCATCCCCAAATCCATATTATCTAATTTTTGGGTGGGGGGAAGACAAGCAAAGATGTATTATTATATTGCTGTCCACTGAAACTACTCCCTTTTTTTAAGTGATACATATTTATTTATTTATTCAATTCATAACTGCCAGGTCATGGAAGAAGCCCAGGTGCCCATCAATACATGAATGGATCAACAAACTGTGGTATATGTACACCATGGAATACTATGCAGCCATAAAGAAAGATGGAGACTTTACATCCTTCATGTTCACATGGATG